>NC_090935.1:224432175-224742569 GCF_040938575.1 Ambystoma mexicanum
CAAGGTACTCGAGGTGCCAAGGCCGCACGTGCAGTTGCCTCTTTGCCCTCAGGCACTGCCGCAGCCGCTTCAGCTCAGTCATGAGCCCATGCTTCTCCGGTTGGGGGGAAGGCTGGTGCAGCATCTGGTGGAATGGCATGCCATTACTTCAAATGTGTGGGTTCTGGAAATCATAGCCCACGGTTATTGTCTTCCTTTCCGGCAGAGGCCTCACGACAATCCACCAGGGAACCTCTCTTTGAAGAGTCCGGATCCGCTCCTTGTGCAGGAAATTCAGTCCCTGCTGGAGAAAGGCACCATAGAACTGGTG
Organism: Ambystoma mexicanum; assembly: GCF_040938575.1. NCBI lineage: Eukaryota > Metazoa > Chordata > Amphibia > Caudata > Ambystomatidae > Ambystoma > Ambystoma mexicanum. The sequence goes on from NC_090935.1 coordinate 224,432,486, forward strand.
CCTGTAGCGGAGAGGAACAAGGGTTGGTATTCCCCTTATTTTCTGATTGCGAAGAAAGACGGAGGATTGAGACCCATCATGGACTTGCGCGGTTTGAACAAGCTCCTCAGGAAGGACAAGTTCAAGATGATTACTCTTTCTCAAGTCCTCCAGGCCCTTCAACTTCAGTGCTGGTTGGTGTCTCTTGACCTCAAGGACGCTTATTTTCATGTGCCGATCCATCCAAAGCACAAGAAGTACCTGAGGTTCGCGATTGGCGACTCGCACTTTCAGTTTCGAGTCCTGCCGTTCGGATTGACCTCCGCCCCGAGGGTCTTCACCAAGCTCATGGTGGTTGTGGCAGTGCATCTCAGGAAAGGGGGGAGATTCACGTCTACCATTACCAGGACGATTGGTTGATCAGGGCACGCTCTCCCGAGCAAGTCCTGGATCATCTGTCCGTCACCTGCCACTCCCTTCACTAGCTGGGCTTCTCCCTCAACTTACAGAAGTCCCACTTGACGCCAACACAGCGGCTCCAGTACATCGGAGCGGTGCTCGACACATCCCTGGGGCAGTGTTTCCCTCCCCAGGTGAGGGCTCACCACATTCAGCAGATGGTGCACAGGTTTCAACATGCCCAGAGTCTCCCAGCGTTCGAGTTCTTGAGGTTGCTCGGCCTCATGGCATCCTGCATTCTTCTGGTTCCAGAGGCCAGGTTGCAGATGAGATCTCTGCAATGGGCTCTCAAGATGCAGTGGTCATAGTTCTCCGGCAGGATGTCGGACCCCATTCAGGTGCCGCCCTCGGTCACCCAGGATCTTCTGTGGTGGGCTGTCGAAGGTAATCTGATGAGGGGGGCTCCATTTTGGCTACCCTGGCCCGGAGGTGACGATCGTGTCGGACGCATCCCTCACGGAATGGGGAGCTCATGCCAACGAGTTGACAGTCAGCGGTCGTTTGTCTCTGTAGGAGTCCAGACTCCATATCAATCTGTTCGAGCTGAGGGCCGTCAGGCTTGCCCTGAAGGCTTTTCTGCCGACTGTGCGAGGAAAGAATGTCCTGATTCTGACGGACAACACAGTGGCCATGCACTACCTCAACAAAAAGGGGGGGCAAGGTCACTTCCTCTGTGCAGGGAGGCGATGCAGCTCTGGTTCTGGGTTATCCAGCAGGGAATTTTCGATCTCAGCAGTTCATCTGGCCGGAGATGAGAACGAGATGGCGGACGCTCTGAGCAGGCAGAGCGCGATCTCTCACGAGTGGGAGTTGGCTCAGGTGATTCTCCTGGAGATCTTCGCCCCCTGTGGGGGACCGCTCAAGTGGATCTCTTCGCCTCCAGGGTCAACCGGAAGTGCGAAAGGTTCTGCTCACGGGAATTTCCTCCAAGAGGAGCCTTAGGAGACGCGTTCGTGGTGGAGTGGTCATTCCCACTGCTGTACGCGTTTCCTCCAGTCTCTGTCAATCCGCAAGTGCTGCGGAGGTTACGGAGGTTCGGTTCCCGGATGATCCTCATTGCTCCGGCATGGGCCAGGGGGATAAGGTACCCGGACCTTCTCGACATGTCCATCTGCCCTCCACGTCGTCTTCCCTGCTGAGACAATCTGCTCTCACGGGAGGTGGGGGATCAGGATCTCCATCCAGAGGTCAGATCCCTCAACCTTCACGCTTGGCTTCTGAAAGGTTGAGGTATAAGGATTGGGACCTCCCTGAAGACGTGATGGAGGTGTTGCTTTCGGCCAGACGGCCGGTAACTAAGTCCCTGTACCGTTGCCGTTGGAGAAAGTTCTGCAACTGGTGCAGGGTTCAGAATGTGGATCCTTTGTCATGTGAAATTCCTGTAGTTCTGTCTTTTTTGCTTTCTTTAGCCCACAGGGGCTTGCAAGTGGGTACCGTTAAAGGTTACCTCGCGGCGCTGTCCATATTTCAGCGCTCGTCTGAGGAGTGTTTTTATTTTAAAATTCCTTTAATTTCTCAGTTTCGGAAAGGGCTCACTAATGTGTTCCCTCCGTCACCTTTCATGGTGCCCGGTTGGGATTTGAACCTTGTTATCAAGTTTCTCATGGGTGCTCCATTTGAGCCTTTACATTCTTGTCCTTTGAGACTGCTAACCCTTAAAACTGTATGTTGCGGTCACTTCCGCTCGCAGAGTGAGCGAGTTAAAGGCACTTTCAGTTAAGCCACCCTTCACTGTGTTTCATAAGGACAGGCTTGTTCTTCGAGTTCGTCCTTCCTTTCTTCCGAAGGTGGTGTCGGAATTTCATTTACGCCAGGAGGTTGTTCTTCCGGCATTTTATCCTCCTCCGCATCCTGGTAAGGACGAGGAGAGGCTCCATAGGTTAGATCCTAGGAGAGCTTTGAATTTCTACATTTCACGCATGTCCCGGGTCAGAGTGGATGATCAGCTCTTTATTGGTTACGTTGGAAGGCGTTTGGGACAAGCTGTGACTAAGCAGATTTTGTCTAGATGGATTATCTTGACAATTTCTGAATGTCACCACCTGGCGAGTAAGGACACTCCTGTAGGCTTACGGGCCCATTCGACTAGGGGTATGGCTGCCTCTACTGCCCTGCAGAGGGGTGTTCCTATTTGTAACATCTGTTATGCAGCCACTTGGGATTCGGTCCATACATTTGTACGTCACTACTCCCTCGATTCTATCCATGGGCAGGATCTAGCCTTTGGCAAGGCGGTCCTTTACACTGCAATTTGATTGGGCATTCTAAATTTGTATCTTCTAAATTCTTTTCCCACCTCCTTACGTTGGTACTGCTTTGGGAGTCTGTCATAGATATGCAATACGTCGGAGGACCCAATCCCCTCAAAGAACAAATTACTCTCTTACCTGGTAATGTTCTTTCGATGGGATGGTCCGACGACGTATTCCATATCACTCCCTCCCTGCCTTCCACGCTACAGAATTTCTTATGCGATTGCACACGTTCTGTGGAAAAAACTACAACTGAGGCTACGGGCGTCGTGCGTCCTACTTCTAACATCCGGTGACGTCGGCTCGACGGAGGCCCTCGAGGACAGCGTATTGATGTCATCGACGCAGACGCCAAAAGATTTTCCGAAGTAGCACAGCTGTTGTGATTACTGTCATAGATATGGAATACGTCGTCGGACCATCCCATCGAAAGAACGTTACCAGGTAAGAGAGTAACTTGTTCATTTAGTTGTCTTTCTATTTCTTCTTGGCGTTCATTTTCTAACTATACTGCTTTCATTTTCCTTGCATGTAGCTTAAAATGTGTCATGGTCAACTAAGAATTCTTCCTCTTTTCTCCAAGGTTTGAATCGTTGCAGTAGGGCCATGTAATATATTTATCTGCTCTACAGATTGAAATAATTGTACATGGTCAGTTGGACTGTGTTTTGAAACTCTAACTAGACTTCCTTCACAATTTAATACAGAGTCTTTGCCATTTGTCTCATTTGGCATAACATTATTTTTGCATGTATAGTGTTGGGCTATATTGTACAAGCATGTTTTCCAAGCAGTACTTCTGTTTGGCTAGTATATGTCAATCATTTTCTTTTTTAAGATGTCTTGGCTGTTTGGACTTTCTGTAGCTATACATTCCATTTCTTGGTAGGCTATTGGTATTATTAACGCGATGAAGCTGGGACAATTGAGCCAGAGATTATTTTCAGATTTCCTATATAAGACTGTACCTGTTAAACGATCTGTATACTCCCTATGTGACAGTATTTTGATACCAAAGCTGTACAATTTTTGGGGAAGGGTTGTATCAGATGATATGTCAACCAGAGGCCTTTTAGCTCTGTTTTCTCATCTTTGGTGAGATAGGCTGTGACCTATCTTTCAACGGCAGTTGAATTATCTGCAGTGTATTGAATTTCCATGTTGGTATTACACGAGTGCAGTGATAGGATTGTAATCATTGATGTACTTCATTGTTTTATCTCTTTTAAAGTTGTATGTCTTTTTGGAAGATTTGCCTTTCACACTGTGCCTAACGGAAGACCTAAATCTATTTATTGACCTTTGATACAAACTGGTCTAGGGAATCCAAAACGACATTTGGTGAGGTATTTTCCTTTGTTTTTCTATCGACGTCGGCAGTTTTTGCTATACTAATGTCTTTGGAAAGGTAAGATTTTTACCCATAGGTCATTATGTATGTCTTCCTGTGGAATGTCACAGGTAATGTACCTTTTTATAAATTGTAAAACCGTCTCGTCGCTGTTGTGGCCAAATATGGGACAATTTTTGGAGTTGCCGCTAAAGAGCTGACAAAGATGGCTGCCTCTTCTTGAGCTTTGCCGTACTGGAGGAGCCATCTCATAAAATCCTTAATTACCTGACAGCATGAGAAGGAGCAGAGTGCCTATGAATATCCAGCAGTGATCAATGAGAAAATAGGAGGGTTGTAGCCTCTCCTGGTCTGGCACTGACGTAGCAGCCTGCTGCCACGGAGGAGTGGAAACAACAAATACTACGTCGAGTGGTGTGAGGCAACAGGGGGTCAGTCGGACCGGTGGCTGGCAACTCTCTGCATCGTCGTCGGGAGTCCGGGGGTTCTCGGTCTGGGAGTCGGTCACGCCATTCCTCTGCCTCTTTGAGGCACTCCAAGGAGATGGAAGGGCAGAGCAGTCACAGGCACCGAGCCTTGTAACAGAGCCAGCAGGAGATGCTCTTTCGAAGTGCAGACATGGTGCCATAGAATGGAGCTGGTGAGCGCTACGAGCCTAGCTCGGTATCAAAGGAGGAAGCAGGCATGGGAGGATGTGGGGGCGTGCACAGTGCTACCAGGTTGTGGGAGGCCAGTCAGGTACTTTGCAGTGGTTACATGAGGGAGAACTGGCACACCACTCCAGGACTGGCGCCCTGGAGTGTTCATCTGACAGAAGAATATAAGGCACTGGTACCCCGTGTCATTGTAGTGTGTGGCATAGTTTGCCTGCAGATGTGCCGAGAAGGGAGCGCCATAACAGTCACGTGCACACCAAAAGATCTAGACTGAGCGAGCCACTTGGGGGACTGTGGTGTGTTAAGGACCACACTTTAACGGTATCCGGTCAGATTTTCGAATGAAGTTTTTCGAAATGCAAGTTTCTCAAACATTTCGTAGAGTTATCCTTTTTTTTTTAATGTATTTTTTGTTATATTTTTGGGGGGGTTCGGAAGTTAAAAAAAGCATTTTAAACATTAAAAAAACATTCTAAAATGTTTTTTTTTTCGGCAAAATCGATTCGAGAAAATGGCATTCGAAATAATTACATTCGAAATAGTCACTATAAACCCACTTTAACGTAGACTGGAAAGACCAAGGGGCTGCATAGCTGACTTAATGGTCAAAGGACAACAACAAAAACTGGAACAGTGCCTGGGGGAAAAGCTGAAACAACCCAGGTCAAAGACGCCTTCGGTGGAAGAGAGCAGAGGTCTGGAACCTGCAGGTGTTGAGGTGACTATCTATTGGTTCTTGGAGGCAATACAAGAGTCACTAACATCCTTGGAGGCCAAAGTACAGGCAGTAGCCGTTGACCTCGCGTTGGTGCAGGCAGACTACCAGAAAATGGGCGAGCATGCGGCAGAGGTGGAACGACGAGTGGGGGAAGCAGAAGACTCTAAGGTGTTGCAAGCCAGGGTTAATGCGCTCGCAGCAGCCATGACGGCGCTTGAAGTCCAGGCTGAGGACGCTGAAGGCCACTCACGGCGAAGCAAAATATGTGTTCTTGAGATCACTGAGGGGGAAGCGGACCTGTGCATGGAGCTATATCTTGAACAGCTCTTTGTGGATATGCTGAAGATCAAGGATCTCTCGATGTGGTTTACTATTGAGAAGGAGATTCCACATTGGGAACGTATTTGTTCTTTGTTACTATTGAGAGGGCACATGGAGTCCCTGGAAGGAAACTTACGGCTGGCGCTCCACCTCAGGCCATAGTGGCAAAATTGTTGAACTTCCGGAACGCAAACCTTCAGGACGCTAGAATAAACGCTGTCTATAAGGTGGCCGGCATGAAGATGTTGGTGTTCCCCGACTTCACGCAAGAGGCACAGAAACAATGAAAGTAGTATGATGCAGTGAGGAAAAGGCTGAGGGGGTTTTGTTATACGTACATGTTCTTTCCAGTGCGGCTGAAGGTACTGGCAGAGGGGCGCTTCTTCTGGCTAGACACCGTGATATCGGATACTCTAGGCCCCAAACAGGGTAGGCGATAGGGGGCATGGAGCGCTGGGGGGTGGCACGCCGGGACCACCAAGAGGCCCCTATGTGGAGGTGGGCACAGCACAGGTTTATGTCAACAGGGAAGGCTCGTTGGCTATGACGGGAGAGACGCAGCCTCATGAAACTGCTGGAGAGGACATGATAAACGCTGTTGCCAATGTTGACTCGGCTACGCCTAAACTTGAGGAGCATGCTAAGAGACTGGTTGAACATGTTTTGAGGGTTCCTCTACATGGCCATGTAGGGATGGGCCTCTTTTCCTGGTGGTGTTGGAGGGGGAAGAGGGGGGGGGGTTAGTGTGATGATTGAGGAATATGCATGTGGTTTAATTCGATGGTCTTGTTTATGGGACTAATGTTGTGTTATGTTACTTGGCATTTATATAGCGCCTATATTTCATTGGTATGACCTCAGAGCTGGTAGGTTGAACGCCCTCGGGAACCGTAGTTCAGGTCAGTAGAGAGAGATAGTGTTGTATGGTGCGTGGGTGCACCGGATATATGTGCAGCTGGTGTAGTTGTTGGATGATGGCTGCTTCCTAGCGATAGGTGTGGTGCTGAAGATATCAGTTGGATGTGTGCAGTCTGGTGGGTGGACACCCAGACTGGGCTCTGGATGCGTTAGGTCTGAGGAACGCCTATGTGAGCAGCTGTCCGGAATGTGCTCCGCTAGCTGCGTTTTATTAGGGTGATGAGGTGTTCATGGGGTCGTATTAGAGTGTGGACAGCTAGGCCGAATTATCAGGGGTATAGCTGTGTTCTGGTTGAATGATGGTGTATAATAGAGAGTAAGCGTAGTGGTATGATATGGTGGTTATCTGTAAAGCGCCTGAGACCAGGCACATGAACAGGACGGTGGGGACATACATAGCGACATATGGATATATATAGGGATGAGCTCAGTACAGGTATACATGGGGATACAGATATATGAGGGGATACAGATAAATAGCATATAGGGGATACGGATATATGGCAACAACACGGGAGCAGGTGAACAGTGATGCAACACGTCAGGTGAGTTACAACAGGTTCCACTCATTCTATTCTTCCCCATTCATTCAGTCTACTCTGACCATTTCTTCTGCTTCGTCTACTCAATCCATTCCATCTGTTATCTATGTCATCTATTCCACCTATTCTATTCACTCTATTCATTCTACCTATTCCAGTGCGGGATATGCTATCATTCACAATTCTAACTAAGTGAGAGGTATGCTATCCATCATAATTCTATCTAGATTAGGCGCATGCTATCATTCACAATTCTATATAGATGTGGCACATGCTATCATTTACAATTCCAACTAATTGAGGGATATGATACCAATCATAGTTCAATCTAGGTGAGGCACATGTTATTTCTAATTCCATCTAAGTGTTGCACGTGCTATCATTTAGAATTCCACCTAAGAGTAGGACATGCTATCATTCATAACTCCATCTAGGTGTTGCACATGCTACCATTTACAATTCCATCCAAGTGAGGGATATGCTATCATTCACAATTCCATATATGTGTTGCACATACTATAATTTATAATTCTAAGTGAGGGATATCCTATCGTTCGCAATTCCACCCAAGAGTGGGACTTGCTATTATTCACAGTTCCGTCTAATTGTTGCACATGCTGTCATTTATAGCTCTAAGTGAGGGATATACTACCAATCATAATTCTATCTAGAGGAGGCACAACACGCTATCACTCATAATTCAGTCTAAGTGTGGTATATGCTATCCTTTACAATTCCATCCAAGTGTGGCACATGCTATCCTTTACAATTCCATCCAAGTGTGGCAATGCTATCCTTTACAATTCCATCCAAGTGTGGCACATGCTATCCTTTACAATTCCATCCAAGTGTGGCACATGCTATCCTTTACAATTCCATCCAAGTCAGGGATATGCTACCAGTCATACTTCTATTTAGGTGAGTCACATGCTATCATTTACAATTCCAACTAAATGAGGGATATGCTACCAATCATAATTCTAGACGAGGCACATGTTATAATTCATAATTCCATCTAAGTGTGGCACATGCTAACATTGTTACACCTGTCTCAATGTGAGGCTGGCTAATTTTCACCATTGTGTCTGGGAGAGGCACTAGTTATAATTGGCAAGTATGTTAGTATGTTATGCAGGACAATATTTACAGTACAGCCTTGAATTAGGTTGGTGGTCAGATCTCTCTAGGTGTGCATGGTGCAAGTCTTTGGCAGTTTACGTTATGGGAAGGTAAGGTAGAGCGGCGGGGGCTTTTTGGAGTAGAGTAATTGCTCTACACCCCACTCATGCCACACTTACAGTTTTGTTGGTGTCTGTTCGCTGCAGGCTTCACTGGCTTCCCCTGTGGACACCTGCAGACACTTTCTAGAGCCGCCTCTGTAAGAGCCTCCCTTTGCCTTGGGGCACCGAGCCGATGGGGCTGCCGGGCAGCAGGCTGCCCTAGGAATGTCTGTTATGTCCTCCGCACTCACTAATCCGGGAATGGTGGGCTGGTCAGGAGGTGGGAGGGTCTGGATTCAGGAGGTGGACGCGGTGCGGGGGCGGCACGGGAGACGGGGTGGGAGATAGCCTGGGGCCGCAGATGACACAGGGAAAATGTTTTTAAAAATGGGCACAGTGCAAAATCAGGAGCTCTTCCTCACCTGAGTTCCGCATACCGATGTTATGGTGTCAGGGATCTAAATGCTGATAGGTTATCAGTCGTTGAGGGAAAGGGGATGTCTCGGGGAAGCAGGCTTTAAATCACAGATCACTAGTCGAAGGTAGACTATGGATGGAACATTTTGCTACTTGGAAGTTTGAAAACGATGAGTATCTGGGGACGATCCGCCTAAGAACAGGTGGAGATCAGGTCAGAAGTCCTCATTCCTGGACTACTTCGCCGTCTCGATGGCCTTGTTTTTCCATTGTGAGGAAATGAGGGTCGAAGGGTCAGAGTTAAGGGACCATCACATGATCACACTTAGAATGTGGAATGAAGTACCTCATACCGATCTAACCTGGCTGGCGAACCTAGTTGCGAACCAGAGAGGGAATAGAATTTCTAGACCTATTTGTAATGTGGCCAAATATAATCAGGCCGTTTCTGATTTCACATATATAACCACATTGGAACAAAAGCGAGACACCAACAGCCCAGCCTAATTTCAAGCATTTCTAGAAAGATTTAACTGTAATCGGAGGGGAAAGAAGGAACAAGTTACTTATCTGTAACTGTTGTTCTCCAGCATTGGCCCGGCATGGATTCACATGCTCATGAACACTCCCTGTCGCCAGGCCGGGAATCCTTGTCAAAGAAAAAATCAGCCTCACTTCTGAACTGTCCCCCTCCCAACAACCAATCCCCACGCTCCGGGCCACACCACCCCCAGCCAGCGACCGCCCTCCACTAGTGCATGATCCATGCGATCACTTAGGGGGGCTCCAGCTCCGTGGAGGTATGGGAGAGGGGACAAATTGCTCACAGGGGTGGAATGCAGAGGTGGCTTCTTGAGAGAGGGACGAGACACACCTTCAGGGTTCTACCATTCACTCTCGCGTTGGCTTACTGTGTGGGGGTGTAGGTGTGGGGCGGGATGGGTTAGTTTAGGGGGTGAGTTGGAGGTGGTGGATACACGCAGTGTTGAGAGGATAGGGGTGGGGTCGATGGAGGGGTTCTGGGAGGGAGTTGCGGATTTGATGGTTGTAGGTTTATTTGTCGTGCACACACAGGTCTTGATTTATGTTTTAAAAAGGGGAGGACACAGATGACGATGGACCCATGGCCTAGATCAATCTTGTTGTTTGGAATGTCAGAGGATTAAATAACGTGGTAAAAAGAGGCAATATCCGCTCCTACCTCATTAGGCATAAAATGGATGTGGCTTTATTGCAGGAGACGCACCTTGATACAGGTGTTGAATGCGCTAGGGAATAATTGGAAAGGGTGGGGGGAGGGTCAGCACAACATTATCTTATTCCAGAGGGGTGCTGATTTGGATTAGGGATACTACTAGGGTCACTCGCACCATAATTGATGGGGAGGGATGGTATGTGGCAGTTACAGGGGAAATGTTGGGGTATACTTTTCTTCTGGGCATGTACGACCCTAATGTGGGCAGATGCAGGATTTAATAGTGGGTCATAGAACAGCCTGGACTCTCTGCCTTGGTGATTTCAACTGTGTGTTGGACAGTAAGAGGAATGTTTAAAGCGCAGCTATCCGGCCACTGGGCATAGCGACCAAGACTCATGCTCTGATAGTAGCAGTACTGATCCAACCCAACATTTTTTAAATGGCAATTTGGAGTCTACGGCACACAGTTCCACGGAATGGGAGGTGTTGAAGGTGTTTATCAGGGGAGTTTGTATCTCAGGATTCTGCGCACACCTACCCTCACTAACGGAGGAAGTGATGGGTCTGGAGCTATGGGGGGAACACACTGGGACAGGAATTGGGGAGGGGAAAAATGGAGTGAGACAACATCTGAAGTGCAGAGTGATCTTTGCGCAGCAAGGGAGCGGTTGGATTCATGCACTTAAGCATAAATATGTAGCTCAACAACACTTTGACGGGGATAAATCTGGAAAATTACTGGCCTGAATGGTAAGGATGGGGATCAGCAGTGATGTGGGGGATAGGCAAGTGAACTTGGCCATGGATAGGGAAACAATAGGCTTGGTATTTAAGGTGCTGTATCCAGGAAGGGATGTGTTTTGCGCACAACAATAACACACTGGCAGGAAGAGGCAGCGCTCAGTAGAATCGCAGAGGAGCAAATGATGTAAGTGAACGGGGCTATAGATGTTCATGAGGTGGAACGAGCTGTTACGGGACTATTCTGGGTAAGACTCGAGGTACGGATGGTATAACGGTGGAGGTGTACAGGGTATGACGACGTCCTTTCATCGCCGTTTTTTTTCGCGACATTTCTTGCTGCAGATTTTTTACAGGAAAAAAAACCCATTGGGGGTGGGCAGAGGGATATAAGGTTTCTGGGTGTTTCGGGGCTAGATTCTAAATAGGTAGGATGGGGGGTTTGGGAGGGTAAACCCCTTCAACCCCCCCTGAACTCCCAAACAAAGAAATAAATTTGATGAGCTTTTGCGGCAAATAATATGCAGCAAAAACTGCTGCGTAATAAAAACCGGCGATGGAATGACATGGGACCGCTTGATGCCGGTTAAGCAGGGACTGGACTGGACTGGACCGGACCAGACATGATTCATACTCTGAAGATCCACCCAACAAAATCTGAGAAGGCTCTTTCTGATCTGGACAAATACAGGTGTATGTCTGCAAAGGTGACGGTGGCGAGCCTAGACTTATAAAGCCTCCAACTCGATCACCTGGGACTTCCAGTGGATGGTGATTAGTAGGATGGAGCTGGGAGCCCAGTTCATAGAATGGGTACACCTCTTGTATGGGGGGCTCTGCCTCGAGAGTGCCGATTATAGGGGTGGTATCACAGCCTTGGCCGATGCAGCAGGGTGCGTGTCAGGGACGCCCACTATCCCCTTTGCTGTTTACGCTGGTCATTGAACCACTGACTTGGGGGATTCGGTAGAGGCATGCAGCAGTAGGTCTGCACGTGGGGGTGGGAGCGTAACAGGCATTGTATCGCTATATGAAGATGTGTTGCTCTATGTTAATGACCCAGTGGTTAACCTGAGCCGAGTTATGGCAAAGGTAAGCGAGTTTGGGATACTCAAGGTTGGTTGTGAAACGCTCCAAGTCTGCAATTTACACATTACAGGAGTAGTGAGCTGGAGCTACATTGATATTGCTAGATGTATTACGAGGCTCCGTATTACTTCGTATCTGGTTACTTTTTTTTAATGCAGGAGCAGTACTTTTGTTAACGTGACTTGTACTTTGCAAGAGCATAGTTACTTGTTCTCTCGCTTGTACCTTTTCCATAAATTGTTTTAGTGGAATGTGAGCATATGACTTTCCCTTCTTTATATCTGCTCAATCTTTTCTTGGTTTTCTACGCAGCTGAGTTTTAGTAGGCATTGTTTTTTATCTGTTGGAGAAAAGAAAGTGTGTACTTTAATGTTGTAGAAGGGTTCTGTCAGTGTTATTGTACTGGGATGAGGAACAGTGATGTATGGATAATATGAATTAATACTGGGACAAGGAAGAGGGGTCTGGCGTAATCTAGATTATGATTGTGACGTGGTATGAGGAAGAGGGATGTGGAGATAATGCAAAATAGTGTTATTTCAGAAATGGTATGAGAAAGGGGGGACTATAGTAACAAATGTATTGTTTATAGTGAAGTCACATGGGGAAGAGTGGTCTAAGCATAACAATATAGATTAATGTTGCGTAATGGGATGAGGAAGAGGGGTGTCAGAGTAATAACATAGATTATAATTGCAAAGTATGTTGTGGAAGAGGAATGTATAGCTAATGGGAGCTGTGAACTAAAATATTTGTAGAGGAAGCGGTTGTAGACCTTCGAAGTGGTCTGATGAAGAGGAATGTGGGGATAGTGCAAAATGTGATATCAGTACTGGTATGAGCAAGGGGCTCATAAAGCAATGAATGCATTGCTAGTGAAGTCATATGAGGCGGATGGGTGTAAGCATAAAGATATAGATGAATGTTGGGTACTGACATGAGGAAGAAGGCTGTTGCGGAAATGATATACATTCAATTTTGGAAGTAACCTGATTTGATATGATATGGCATTTATAACGCGCCTATACACAAGTGTTTCAAGGCGCGACAAGGCAACAGAGGGGGAACAAAGGGAAGACAGACAAAGATCCTAATAGGCCAGGTGTCATTCAGATTGCGCAAGTTAATGGGAAGGGGAAAGGGAAAAGTGCGTGGGGGAAGGGAGAGAGGAAAGTGCAGTACATGGGATAGGAGAATAAATAAGATAAATAAAAACGGCCAGCTGGTGGCAAGTGCAAGCTAAGTGCCAACATAGGTGCTGGTAGGGGGACTGTAGGGAAACAGAAAACAGTCCCCAAGTGCAGGGGTTGCCAGGGAGGCAGTGCAGGTGGACAACTGGCGGGGCCTGGGCCCGAGATCAGAAAGGGTGGCCAGGTAACCAGTGCAGTTTCTGTCAGGAATTCAGCAGGGGAGAGGGGGAGAGAAAGCAAAAGCAAAGAGGGCGGTTTTGAGGTGCTTCCTGTAACGCTCACCTGACTCCCACGGAGACGCTGACCAGGTCTGGGCTGCTGCCGCCTCTTCTAAGGTGATGCGCAGAACTCGGAAGACCGACTGGACAGGACCACCAAATCTCGCTTGTCTGACTCGCAGGAGAATCCTTCTGCAGATGAAAAAAGGGGATTAACTACCTGCGGAGTAGCACGTCGGCCTCCCACTTCCCTCTTTCACTCTCCTCAGACCACCTCCGAAATTCCCTGTTAACTCTCACCTTAAGGTTTGAAAGGACAAGCTCTCCATCCTGCTTCTGGTGCAGGGGTGCGATTATATCCAGTTACTTCACTGGTGTTCGGATTGGTGAGGATCCAAGCTTACTTGACTTTCCTGGCAAGGTGCCGTAAGTATACTGTTGTAAAAGTTCAAGAGTTGGCCTCCTTTTCTATTTGCCTTTATATTCAGTAGTCCGTCTCTTATCCCTTTTATCACAGGTGCTGAGTGAAGATTTTGCGTAGAGGAAACAATTCGCCTAAGGTAAACTCAGGTGAGTTTATGATGGGTGGTTCCTTTAATGTCCTTATATTCACCCACTAATGCGTGTGTCTTTTTTCCCCATAGGGGCCGGGGTACGGTACTGCCGAAGAAGCGGCGCCGACCCAAGATGAGGAAAGATTCTCCCAACAACAATCAGGTAAGTCTTATGGCGAAAATCTGGCTTTCCTCAATATGTTCCTTTTGCTCACCTTTTGTTCTTCTCTTCCCCCTTTGGCGCAGGTATGCGGCGGATCGTGCAAATGGTCGCTAAGGAGCACGGAGATGCCTCGTGAACAGGTGAGTGGAACGTGGCGCTGCAGCGAGCAACGCGATGCGTTTTTAAAATAAATGTCTTCCCTTAGGATCGCCGGCGTGATGACTCCAGACTCTGGGTAGAAGCAGGCCTTTTCCCTTCTCTTCTTTCCTTTCTGGTGTTCCAGGATGGAGGCGGGCGTGGCTGGCGTCAGGATGCAGGAGCAGACACAGTGAGCGTCCAGCTGCTAGGTGCAGAACAACGCGAAGCGTGAGCTGCTGTCTGGGCGTGGCTTAAATAGCCCCCAAAGTAGTTCCAGGTACGTATTCTTCCCCGGCCACGCCCGAGTGGCAAAATAGTCCCACAGGTAAAATAGTCCCTTCAGGCCTCAAAGAGGTCTGGATCTGGCAGCACGGTCTGCATCAGGTAAGTTCACATAAACACTCCCTTTATGAGCCTGGCGCCTATGGCGCCAGGACTGAGGTCCAAAATGAGCCTGGCACCAAAGGCGCCAGGACAGTGTCCAAAAGGCCCCTACAAGGGGTTGCTGGCCTTTTCCCCAGGAACATGATGTCTGCTTCCGGAGACGCTGGTCCTGGACTGGTTCTCCGGCAGTAGGCATCATGACACTTCCGGAACCAGAGATGGTTCTCTTCAAGTTTCAGGGAGGCAGGAAGGCTCTTCCAGAGGGAGGCCGGAAGCCCCTGCCGAAGAGAGAGATCTACCACCAACTCGTTGCTTGGAGAAGCGACTGACCCTGAAGGAGTTGGAGGCGGATGAGCGAAGAGCTCGAGAAGGAAGATATTTAGGAAGAGAGAGTTGAAGGTATTGCGGCCCCAGAAGGCCTTGTGGACAATGCAGAGGGTTTTGAACTTAATTCTTGCAGCCACTGGGAGCCAGTGCAGAGATTTCAGTCCTGGAGAGATACGATCCCTGGGCTTGAGGCCAAGGATATGTCTCGCAGTCCTGTTCTGGATAAGTTGCAGAGGGCAGATATTAGAGGCAGGCAGATTTAGATAGAGGCTGTTACAATAGTCCCGCCTAGAGAGAACCAGGGCTCTGGAGACAGTGAGCTTCTGGGGGAAGGAGAAGAAAGGAAGAATACCAGCTGGTAGTGTGACGACTTAGAGACGTCAGAGATGTGAGGAGAGAAGAAAAGTGTGGAGTCCAAGATGACCCGAAGGTTTTTAGCCTTGCAGGTGGGGGCAGGAAGAGCGCCAAGAGAGGCCGGCCAGGGAGCTGCAGGCAAGGAGGGAGTGGGTGTGCCGATGAGTAGAACCTGTCTTGCTGGCATTAAGGCAGAGGTAATTGGTGGAACACCACTCCTGGATGGCATACAGACGGAGATGAGGGGAGGAGAGGAGGCGGCCGAGGGTAGCCTGAAAATGAGCTGGGTATCATCCGCATAGCACTGAAAGTTGGGGCAGAGAGCGGCGATGCGGTGGGCAAGGAGTGCCAGGTATTGGTTGAACAGCCAGGGAGAGAGGTTAGATCCATGGCGGACACCACAGGTAGAGAAAAAGATATCGGAGAGGAAGGACCCAAGTTGGACCTGGGAGGGTCGGTTGGAGAGGAAAGAAGTCAGCCACGCCACAGCCTGACCAGTGATACCCAGGTTATCACAGACGGTTGAGCAGGATGGCATGGTTGACAGTGTCAAAGGCAGAAGAGAGATCAAGCAAGATGAGAATGCATGGGTAGGTAGAGTCAAGGTTGGAGAGCAGGACTTCATGGATGTTCAGGAGAGCAGTTTCCGTGCTTCTGGCAGCTCTGAAGCCAGACTGTTGGTCATGAAGACAAGGAACAGATTCAGCTGGGAGATGGCCAGTTTCTCGAGGAGCTTGCCCAGGAAGGGAGCGATGGAGATTGGGCAATAGTTAGCCAGGCAGGAGAGGTTGGCAGAGGGTTTCTTAAGAAGAGGGTGCACGAGGGAGTTCTTCAGGGGCAATGGGAAGACTCCACTGGCAAAGGAGTGATTTCAGGAATCAGCCAGGGCAGGCACCAGGGAGTCGATGTTGTCCTTGATAGTTTTGGAGGAACAGGGGTGAACCTGTTTCGACAAGACTTTCATAGATCGAACTTGTCTAGAAACCTTGTCTGCAGAGAAAAGGGGAAAGCCAGAGAAGGCGGGGGGGGGCTGCAGAAAGGCCAGAGGAAGAGCAGGGAATAGAGGGAGGGAGGCGATAGGAGAGTGAGGACAGGATGTCCTGAGTTTTTTAAATTAAATGAGAAGCTAGTGCTGTGCAGATGGCCTGGGAAGGGACAGGAGAGGTAGAGACTGCGGCAGGATTGGCCAGTTTCTTGCAGATTTTAAAGAGTTCAGCAGAGTTGTTGGATGCCGCAGAGACGTGGGCTTGGATGTGGGCTCCTTTCTTGGTTAGGACAGAGAGCCGGTATTGCCTTTGGAGCAGGCGGCCGGCCAATTTGTCAGAAGGTGTACATGAAGCAAGCCATTTCCTCTCGGCCACCCTGCACTTGCGTTTTAGGGTGACGAGGTCCGAGTCGTACCAGGATTTACATTTGGCTTTGGGCTTCAGGTGGATTCTCATGACAGGGGCAACGATATCAAGAGTATCAAATATAGCAGAGTGGAGCGTGGAGAGGGCTGTGTCAGGGTGAGAGCCAGCCAAAGGGGGAGGAAGGGGAGAGAAAGTGGTGGCGAAAGCCTCAACTGACACACGCTTCATGGGTCGGATGACCGAGAAGGTGGGTGGCAGTGATGGAGGTGGCATGGCCTGAGGGGTAGGGTGGGTGAGGTAGGAGGAGAGAGAAAGTGATCACTCCAGGAGAGAGGAGAGTAGTGGGGGGGGGGGGGGGGGGGGGAGGAGGAGGAGGAGGAGGAGGAGGAGGAGGAGGAGGAGGAGGGAGAGAGATAGATAGATAGATAGATAGATAGATATGTTTGAGGAGATCAGAACATCCAGTGTGTGCCCTGCAGAGTGAGTTGGGCCAGAGGGGAGAATGTTGAGTGAGAGAGAGTCACAGAGGTCGCAGAAGAGTCCAGATGGAGGTCAGGAAGCATCCAAGTGGATGTTGAAATCTCCAAGAAGGAGTTGTTGAACGGTTGAGGCCAGGAGTAAGGAGAGGTCCGCCCATTCAGAGGAAGGAAGAGGTTTGACCAGGTGGCCAATAGATAGTAGCCACAGTGAGGGAATGGCTGGGGGAGAGAGAGAGCCTGCAGACGAGACATTCGAAAGAGGAGTAGGAGTGACAGAGGTGGGAATCCACTCGGGGAAAATCAGGGGTACACCCCGTGCAGAACGGTTGGACTTGGGCGCGGAGAGGATCTTGTAGCCGTCGGGTAGGTGCGTGTCAAAGCAAGTGACGGGGCTGGCCATGAACCAGGTTGATAGAGATCAAGTTCCTCCAGGAGATGGCAAATATCAGAGGAGTGTTTGACAGCAGAGCCAGAGTTTAGAGTGGCAATATGGAGAAGGTTCACATCCTTGAAGGACTTCCGTGGAGGGGTACAGGTCAGAGGTACGCCCTTCGGAGGTGTAGAAGGAGACCGAGAGGGGGCAGAGAGGGAGGGAGAAGGCAAGGTAGCCAAGGAGGAGGCAGAGGGGGGAGGCAAGGTCACTGTGGAAAGAGGAGAGGGGACTGCAGGAGAATAAATGAAATTGATGAGGTGCGGGAAGCGTCTATCAAAGAGGTGAAGGTTAGCCTGAATGCCTTGGACCAAGACTGTCCCATTCGAGTAAACATTAATGATGGCCTTAGAGGAATGGAAGGTGGCCAGGGGGGCGTCCCAACGGGTGCCACCATTAATGGGGGAAGAGGAAAAAGGAGAGAGCACAGAGACCATATGAAGGCATGTATAGGTAATAGGAGTTGAGAGATGTATGGGTGATAGGAGGCGTGGTGAATACGAAGATATAAATAACACGCTTAAAGGAATGGTTCGGTCAGAAATTTTTATTGTCCCTACGGGTCGGCCATGTGTTTTTAAGCCTAAGTCGCTCGATATTAGATATTAGAAACATTTTCTACGGACCTTACCTGAGCTTTCGTCCATTAAACGCACGCGAAAACAGGCAGCAGGGCGCAGCCATTTTGTGATAATCCTATCACTTGCCCGATCGCCCTGGGTCATATCCCCCGCCCCTGAGCCTGTCATCAGCAGACGCGTACCGCCCATTTCACAACACCAAAGGACGTCTCGTGTCAACATTCGCTGTGCTTCAGCTATTGACGTGTCGCCATGGAAATGGCAGGACGCCTCTTTACTCAATAAGTATAAACAGACCGTTCGACAACACACAGCAGCAGATTTTTGATTCCATTCCTCTCTCTGTGTTACTTTGAGTATTCTGTGACTCGTTTCTGTGCTCTGGTCAGCTACCTTTGCCGCTTGTAGCCCGTGTGAACACCTGTACCATCGCTATAAATTATTTTAGTTTACCACACAATGGCTACAATAATGTCCTACATGTACGAGCCCGAGTATACCGAGGAGGAACTACTGGAAAGGGAAACATGCGAAAACTATGGGGCTTCGGATGGCAGTTGGCAGGACGAATCAACGGATGAAGACACTGGACGGTGTTTCCACCTGGTGCACATGCAATCTGTGTGAGCTAATGCCAACCGAGGACAAGAACTGCTGCTGCTGTGAAAACTAGGGATGCGTGGCCTACATTTTGGAAGGCGAGCCACGGCCGCAATGCATCACTGAGCTGCCAGACTTCAGAGCAACCTGCCTTACACGGTCCGTGTTGAGGATAATGATGGTGCTTATTCACGAACTTCACGCAACTGTTAGTCCTCGTAATCCGAGTAAGTATACTCTGGTTGTGATGCCGCTACTATTTCATGGTCATCTCCTATATTCAAAATTACATCTACATTTCATTGTAACGCATGAAAGTTGTTCAATAGTGTGTAGTGTCTAGATAGCATTTGTCCGAGCAGAATGCCATTAGTTACAAGAATTGTCATTGACAACAAAGGTTTAATAAACTTATCTTGTTCATTTAAAAATAGTTTGTATCATTCTTTTTCATAGGTGGTACAGGCTGGTGGCCTATCGTTCCTTTACATGGTGGCTTCACGAGAGGCTTGGACACCGCGTACGAAGAGTAATACCCGCCTGTGCCGTTGCTGCCATAAGACACTTTCCCCAGTGACAGCTGTCAGTACAGGGGATTTTCCCTCGCTGTGCTGCAACCTGACCTGTACAATGTGTACATTTTTGTATTTTTGTGCCATCAAAATAAGAAACAAAATAAAACACTGCATATATTTTAACAACAGTTGTTTCGATTTTTTTAAATGAAGTGTGTCTCCATTCAAGAGTCTTCCTGTGCCTTGCCTGCACGCCCACCGGCCCATCCACACCCCCAACCCCTATCAAAGGCAGTTCGCACCCGGGGATGAGCGCTGCCATGGTGTGCTGTCAGGGACACAGACGGCCAAGGTGCCAAATAGCATGTACACTTCAAAAGGTATCCCACGCCCAGGGGCCATCGCTCACATGGCCTCCTCAGACCGCGTGTCTCCAGGCAGGCCTCCCCTGATGCTGGCCGCCCACCTGCAATCCACATAAGTGTGTTTCCATTCAGCAGTCTTCCTGTGCCTTATCTGCATGCCCCAGGCCCATCCATCCCACCCCACCCTCTATGAAAGGCGGTTCGCGCCAGTGGATGCGCGCTGCCATGGTGTGCTGTCAGGGGCGATAACGGCCAAGGTGGCAAACACCATGTACACTTCAAAAGGTATCCCACGCCCAGGGGCCATCGCTCAAATGGCCTCCTCAGACCCCGTGTCTCCAGTCAGGACAACTCCCCCCCCCCCTCTCGCTGGCCGCCCCCCGGCAATCCACATAATACCACGACATATACACGTAATTCATTCACAAACACACCCCTGTTTCTAATACTTTATCAACCACTTGATATGTCTCATAAGAACATCTTTGTGCTTTGCAAGTGAACTCCTCAACGTGCTACCTGAGAACCACTGAGATCGATGCTAATCTGCTCGTCGTTGTGCTAACTGTGAACTTCTCTGAGCGCTTCGAGCAAACTTGTCAGTGTGCTAGCTGTGGCCATCTACCTGTTCTCCTGCCACAAACTACTGGGCTTCCTGAATCTGTTGGTTGGTCAAGGTAAGGCCATGTATCAGTCATATTTCGGTCATTATTAAATTTCTATTTGCGAGTAGAGTACTCAATAGTGCTATGTTCATTGGTCTCATTGCTATTGGCTTGAGTTTCAATTGTTATGCTATCAATAGATCTATTTATTTTCATCTGTGTAAATTGTCATCGAATTGCATCCTTCGCGGGTCCTGTCTATAATGTAAGCATGTTTCCTTCTCGTGCAAGACAGTACATCCAAGGGACGAGTCACATGTTCAGAGTTTAGTTCCATCATTTTTTAATTTGTGAAAGTAATGCAAATACTAAGCCGCACATGGTGAACTGGTATAGTTCCGGCGACCAAAACAAACCTTGCATTGAACATGGTATGGTTCATTTACTTTATGATGACATTTGTATTCTTCAAGGTTTTATAATAATCTTGATATTTACTTTTCAGAATTTTCAACAATGCCTGCCTGTTCGATTAGCGGTTGCCCTTCGAAGACCCATGCTAAATCTGAAGGCACTACAATGCATGTATTCCCTAAAACTGTTGATTGACTAAGAGAATGGGTCAGACATTGCAGATATCCACTGGATGAGCTTGAAAGTAGAGTCCAACAAGTCTTTGAGGACAAGAGGGATGATCAATACCGCATCTGCAGCCGGCACTTTTCCTCGAACATGTACGCCACATCTTGGGTAACAAAGAAGAATAAACGGCGAACAACACAATAATTGCTTGCAAACGCTATTCCCACTTTATTCGTCCACATTCCGCCACTGGTGAGTCAAGTGGCCGGATTTAGCTTTAGGCCTTGCGGTAGTGTGTAGGTAGCCGAATGGTTTAATTGATATTTTAGGTGTTTTGTCCCTTGTAATACTTTCGATATTGATATGCGTGTATAGCTTTTTGAATAATGACATTTATCAATAAATTATTTTTCGATTTTATAACCCTCAAAGGAAATCTATTTATGGGCACAGGTAACTGTGTTGAGTTGAAAGTGAGATTTATTGTTTGTTTTATTATTTGCAATTATTATTCCCATCCCCCCTTAAGCACTCCCTTGTGCACCCTCTTCTTAAGAAACCCTCTTCTGACCCCTCCTGCCCGGCTAACTATCGCCCAATCTCCATCACTCCCTTCCTGGGCAAGCTCCTGGATAAACTGGCCATCTCCCAGCTTAACCTCCATGCTGAATCTGTTGGAAGTCTTCATGACCATCAATCTGGCTTCAGAGCCGCCAGAAGCACGGAAACCGCTCTCCTGAACATCCGTGAGGACCTGCTCTTGAATCTCGACTCCAACACTCTGTGTGTTCTCATCCTGCTCGATCTCTCTTCTGCCTTTGACACTGTCAACCATGCCATCCTGCTCAACCGTCTCCGTGATAACCTGGGTATCACTGGTCAGGCTCTGGCGTGGCTGACCTCTTTCCTCTCCAATTGACCCTCCCAGGTCCAACTGGGGTCCTTCCTCTCTGACATCTTTTTCTCCACCTGTGGTGTCCCCCAGGGATCTAATCTTTCCCCCTGGCTGTTCAACCAGTATCTGGCACTCCTTGCCCACCGCATCGGCGCTTTCTGCCCCAACTTTCAGTGCTATGCGGACGATACCCAGCTCATTTTCAGGCTACCCTCGGCGGCCTCCTCTCCTTCCCTCATCTCTGACTGTCTGTCTGCTATCCAGGAATGCTGTGCCGCCAATGACCTCTGCCTTAATGCCAGTAAGACTGAGATTCTACTCATCGGCACACCCACCCCCTCCTTCCCTGCAGCTCTCTGGCCGGCCTCTCTTGGCCCTCTTCCTGCAAGGCAAAAAACCTCGGGGTTATCTTCGACTCCACACTCTCCTTCTCTCCTCATATATCTGACGTCTCTAAGAAGTCACACTACCAGCTGCACCTCCTCAGAGGTATTCTTCCCTTCCTCTCCTTCCCCCAGAAGCTCACTGTCTCCCGAGCCCTGGTTCTTTCAAAGCTGGACTACTGTAACAACCTCTATCTTAATCTGCCTGCCTCCACTCTTCGCCCTCTGCAACTCATCCAGAACAGAACTGCGAGACTTGTCCTTGGCCTCAAGCCCAGGGACCGTATCTCTCCAGGACTGAAATCTCTACACTGGCTCCCAGTGGCTGCGAGGATAAAGTTCAAAACCTTCTGCATTGTCCACAAGGCCTTCTGGGGCCTAAATACCTTCAACTCTCTCTCCCTAAATATCTTCCTTCCTGAGCCCTTCGCTCATCCGTCTCCAACTCCCTCAGGATCAGCCGCTTCTCGAAGCTACGAGCTGGGGGTAGATCTCTCTCCGCGGCAGGGGCCTCCCTCTGGAACAGCCTTCCTGCTTCCCTGAAACTTGAGGAGAACCATCTCCGGTTCCGGAAGCACCTCAAAACCTTCCTCTTTGCTTCTGCTTTCTCTCTCCCTCTCCCCTGCTAATTCTTCGCTGAAACTGCACTGAATCTGCAACTGGGCCACTCTCACCGACCCCGGTCCTGGGCCCAGCCACTCTCCACTTGCACTGCCTCCCTGGCAACCCCTGCACTGCTGGACTGTCTCTGCATCCCTACAGCCCCCCCTTCCCAGCACTTGACTGCACTTACCTTGCAGTTGCCACCAGCTGGCCCTCTTTATTTATTTTATTGTATTCTTCTTACCTTGTACTGCACTTCCCCCCCTCTCCCCTTCCCCATGCACTTTCTCCCTTCCCCCCTACCCCTGCACTTGCGTGATGTGAATGACACCTGGCCTATTAGGATCGTTGTCTGTCTTCCCCTTGTTCCCCCCCCTCCCTGCCTCGTCGCGCCTTGAAACACTTGTGTATAGGCGCGTTACAAATGCCATATCATATCAATGCGCAAGCCTCCCCTCAGTTAACAGTGCACAGCATTTACATGACATTGCAGAGCTTAGTTACAGCAACAAAAATATATACATACAAATATTGACAAGGTCAGCGATATCAGGTGAAGAGAGGGAGAAGTCAAAGATGACACCCAGGTTGTTTGCCACCCAGGATGGTGAAGGAAGGGGTTAGGGTTAGCATACTTTGTATGTACACTGTACAATACAAACAATTTCAAAAAGACAATCCTATTACAATGATTTAAACCGGGATTTGTACTTGTCAACGAGCTCTTCTTTGGGTGGACATGGCACAGTGGCAATGTTTGGTGGCAATGCATCAGTGCTCTGCACAGAATCGCTCAAAATTCCATGTCTGTGCTTCTCTAGTACATTAAAAATAAGGCCTTTAAGAAAGTCGAACTCCATTTCCTCATATACAGGTTTCACCACCCATTTCTTACTTCTTTTTGCAAAGGCCGTAGTGTAGCGAAGCATCCCTACATTTCCTGTAGTCCTAGATTGTTCACAGCACACATTCTCGTTATGGGCTAAGACCGCTATTAGAGTCCTATGATTCATGCCCTGTATGCCGAAATGCAATCGCTTTGTCCTGTACTTTAGGCACATATTGTGGAACTCAGATTTACCTTTACCAGGACTTGGCGTTAACTACGATACAAAAGGGGAAAGCGGTGCACCCGCTGACAAAAATGTTAATGACAAAGAACGTTGCGTGTAAGTGGATGTTCCCGTTTGGTCTTCGGTTTACGTGGAAAGGCAAGCAACAAAGCGTCATGAATTTTGAGGATGTTGGTGATAAAGATGGAAGAAGAGGCACAGGAGTCGCAAAGGTCTAGACCTTCCCCCCCAAAAGGGTGGCGGTAGGGTCAGGTTGGAGGGAGGTGGGCTTTGGTAAATTGGGTGGGGCGGTGTTATTATGAATAAAAGGGGGAGAAAAGAGGTGAAGCGGGGGTTGGACTTGTGCCTGCAGATCATCTCTAAATTGTGGTAAATTTCTAGTAATTATACGAAGGAATGGAAACGGCCACCACGGTAACAATGTCCCTTAGGATTATGTAGTGTAATGTACAGGGTCTCAACTCTCCTGTCAAACGCAAAAAAGTTGAAGGGTTGATTAGATGTTATCAGGCAGTATCATTATGCTCCAGGTGACCCTTATAAAGAAATCGGACAGATTGCTTCCCCGCTTTCACCACTTTACACACATTTACCAAGCAAACGTGCTGGAGAGAACAGCAGGAGTGTTGATGGTTTTCAGGGGCTCTCTTCAAGCGCAAGTCTAAGACACACTTGAAGATAAGCTGGGGAGGTTCTTATTTTTTACAAGTGCATTTGTGGCACAAGAGATTGAATCTAGGGACTATATATGCACCAAACCTAAGTCAGGTCAACTTCCTTCAGGACGTAATGCTGAAACTGGTAAGGATTGCAGTGGGGGAGATTGGCCTCACAGGCACTTTAGCATGGGACCCCACTAGGGATAGAAGCTTGGGGAGTAGTCAGGGGGGGGTATCCCTCCACCCAAGTGCTTAAGAGAAGCCTTTGACAATTTGGCTCTTAAAGATGTGTTGCGGGCGAAGAAAGGAGAGGAAATTGGATTTACGTGTTCTCACATGTATATCAAACATTGTCTAGAATGTATTATAGCTAGGTTTCGGCAACTCCCCTACGGGAGGTAGAGAAAGTAAATTTGGGAGCAATCTCACTATCGGATCACGCACCACTAACCATCACAATACAGAGGTGGGAACTGCGCAGAGGGTTGTGGGCCTGGTCGTTCCTGCGAGAGATTTTGTCAGATGAAACAGCAGCAGGAACGCTGGGAGACAAAATGAGAATGGAAAAGTGATAAAAGAAGGGATCTGGGAGGCCTTTAAAGTGGTACTTTTGGGGGAAATTATAGCATTACAGTCCCAGAAATGGAAAATGAGTGGCTATGGAATTGGAACTTAAATCCCAGATACTAGGGACTTTACAAACGTTAGCAAAGAAAAAGAGCTGGGCTACATATAAAAAGTTGAAGGCCCTTGGAGCACAGTTGGAGTTGCTCTGCTCGCGTAGGGCGGAAATATCCCTACTGTACACCAAGCAGCATTACTATATAAATGCGAATAAGGCACACAGACTCCTGGCTATACATTTGAGACGGGCTGAGGCAAATCGTACTATAATGGCCCTGATTCAGCGGGATGGGCCGATTGCAACTGAGACTGTGAAGATAATGAATTTCTTTGAGGAATTTGATGGTTCCCTGTATAAGTTTGACATCCCTGGCCTGCAGACAGTAAAACACTATTTTTGGCACGTTTCAATGCAGAAACTGGTGGACTCTGTTTGGGAGAGATTGGAGGACGCAATTACTAGTGAGGAAGTGGAGGCAGTGATTAAAGGTTTGCTGTGAAACAAAATTGGTCTGGATGGTTATCTGGCATGTTTCTACCAAACATTCCGCACAGAACAGAGCTCGGAGCTTGCAGTCCTTTTTTAACTCATTTGGCCAGACACGTATGGTGACCCCTTCAATGGCAGAGGCCAAGGTTGTAGTGGTTGGTAAGCTCAGTAAGGGTCCAAAGTCTGTGGGTCCTATCGCCCCATAGCGCTATTAAATCTGGTTGCTAAGATCTACACAGGCTCCTTGCGGCTAGATTACCGCCTCTCTTGCCGGATCTAGTAGGGACGGACCAATCTGGGTTTATTCGGGGTAGACACACGTGGGATAACACTAGGAGGGCTCCTATTTAATAGAAAAGGTTGAGCGTCGTCGAATCCTGGCAGTATGAATAGCGCTTGATGCCGAAAAAGCATTCAACCTTGTTCAATGGTTATTTCTATTTGAAGCACTGAAACACATGGGGTTGGGCACGGGATTTGTATAGCTGGTGAAGGGTGTTTATAGCAGACCCACGATGAGACTTTATACTAACTCAAGTTCGTCAGATCTCAGGAGGGACGAGACACGTGCCTTTTGTCCTCACTCCTACACGCAATGTACTTAGAATCACTTCTATTGTCCATTAGGCGAAACCCAGCTATACACAGGGTAAGATTTGGGGAGGAGGAGCATAGAATAGTCATCAGCATATCATCCACGAAAGCTACTGACACATCCAGAAGTCTCAATACCAGTATTGCTGCAGGAACTCTCCAGGGTGGAAAAAGTGGCAGGGCTAAAAGT
This sequence comes from Ambystoma mexicanum, assembly GCF_040938575.1. Lineage (NCBI taxonomy): Eukaryota > Metazoa > Chordata > Amphibia > Caudata > Ambystomatidae > Ambystoma > Ambystoma mexicanum. Next base: position 224,458,695 of record NC_090935.1, read on the forward strand.
TAATATGGCTAAATCAGAGCTGCTAAATTTAGGGCTTAAAAAAATCAGCTGATGGTGTTGCAGAGAGTGTCCCCATTCAAACTAGAAACAGACACGATAGCGTACCTCGGGGTGAGCTTAACTAACTCTATTTGGCACATATATTGGGCAAATTTCCCAGAGCTATTCTCAAAAATTAAGTTAGACTTGAATAGATGGGCTCCATTGCGAATTTCATGGTTGGGGAGGATAGCTTCAATAAAAATGGCTGTGCCTCCTAGGTTATTTTATCTCTTCCTACATCTTCCAGTTAAGGTTCCATTCTCATTTTTTAAATCACTTAATAGACTAGTAACAAAATGTATAGGGCAAAAAACTCCCCAGAATAGCTTTTGAGACTTTGATGGCACCTAGGTTGAAGGGGGGCTTTGATCTCCCGAACTTCGCTAAATACTATGCTGTGGCTCAATTGAGTCATTCGAGAATGGATTTTTTCGAATGATATGTCTAAGCCATGGGCTAGAATGGATCAAGCTGTAGCAGGGACACCCCTAGAGGAGGTGCTGTAGATGTGTAAGCAGGACAGGCCAGGAATATAGGTCTGAGTCACAAACGTTTGGTGTTATGCGATATATGGGACTGTCTGATTAGACAGGGGCAATTGTCTGCAATTCCTTCTCTGTTTACCCCAATGCTTGGTAATCCGCAGTTCTCTCCGGGACTGTGCCAGGGCTCCTTCGCAAGATGGCGTGCAGTGGGATGTAAAAAAGTGGGTTATATGATGGAGGGGGAGAGGTCAGATCCTTTGAGGAATGCAAACAACAATTTGGGTTGTCTGAAAAGGATAGGTTGGAATATTACCAACTAAGACATTGGTTGAAGCAGCCTGACATAGGACGAGCAGGGCAAAGAGATTTGACTCCATTCCAAGGGCAGAACATAATTGAAGAAGAAATACCTGTAAACCACTGGGAAAAACTCTGGAAGCAAATTCCCAAATGAACTTGACCTATTCAAATCAGGGAGGCATGGTAAAAGATGATGGTACAGTGGCACTATACTCTGGAAAGACTGCACTCAATGTACCCAGGGCTGCTCGGGGAGGTGTGATTGGATGCATATATGGTGGGACTGCCCTTTGATCCTGAATTCTGAATATCCCAACAAAACTCCAACGCAAACCGTTTATGATCTTGTTGATATCGGCTTGGGTAGTTCTGGCGAGTCAGTGGAAGCAGAAAGCGCTTCCCACGATTGCTTAATGGCTCCGCAAGTTATGGGGCAAAGTTGCAGTGTCATGGATCATGTATGGAATACAAGGTGATGGAGATACATTTCGCCAGTACTGGGTAATTATATTGGACTATCTATGGCGAGATTACATGCTGCAATAGTGTCCCCAGAACCTGAGAATACGGGACATAATGTAGTTACTGAAGCTCACTTGGACGCTATGCGGGGTGTATCATTAATCAACCAGATTGCAGGCTGTGGGTTAGGGGTGGTGTGGAAGGTGGGGTTAGGAGTGGGGAATGGGCGTGTGCTGTTTTGTATTTTGAAAATGGCAATAGGCTCATGTCTCTCACCGTTCCTGTGCAACATATATATCCTCTCGTATTACAACTATTAGAGGACAAGGGAGTGAAATGTACAAATTACGCAGATGATGTGCAATGTCTAATGCCTTTTGACTGGTGTATATGAAGCCGATTTGGTAAATATAATTCTCCACCATTATGGCCTAGCACTGAGGTTATGACTTTTGGCGCAGTAGGCATGCTACGGAAACTGGGTCCAAAATATAAGTAGTTTACAATAGCTGGTTGTAAAATGGCTGTACAAGCCCAGGTAAAAACACTTGGCGTCGTCTTTCGATCAAAAGATTACCATGCGAGCACAGGTCAGTAGTCTTATTGCAAATTCAGCTTATTACATCAAATTACTGACACTGGCCGTATCTATTGAAAAGGAACTGTGCCGTAGGGCCATTATTACTACTAAAATGGACTACTGTACTAATTTTCTGGAGGGCATCAGCAAGGGAGACTGTTCAAAGCTGCAGGTGATTCAGAACTCTGTTTTGTTCTAGTTACTTTCCTGAAGAAGAGTTAAATACAAGATACTTTATTTATTGGTATTGTAAGGCGCCTATACAACAAAGGGTGTTTAAAGGCGCCACTAAACAAAAAAAGGGGGGGGTCAACGGAGAAAAAAAGAGGGTATATGAGGGGGGCAACAGGGGCTAGGCAAGTGCTAAAGGGGCCAGGAAGTTAAGTGCCAGGTATTGAATGGGGAGAGGGTCTGCATGCTTAGTGCTAGGAGGGGTGGGGCTGGGCGGGGAGTCCTTGTGCCCTGTACAACTCATAGGGAACCAGGCTGCCAGTCACTGGGTGTTGGCAGGGGAAAGGGAAGGAAGAAGAGAAAAGGAGGGTCTTGAGGAGCTTCCAGAACTTAAGGATGTCCGCGTCAAGCCTGAGAGGGGCAGGAAGACCATTCCAGAGGGAGGCTCCTGCAGTGGGGAGAGATCTACCCCCCCCACTTTCTGCTTAGAGAAGCGTCTGATATGCAGAGAGTTGGAGCTAGAAGACAAGAGGGCTCTAGCAGGGAGGTATTTAGGGAGAGAGAGTTGGATAAAGCGGGGTCCCAGGAAGCCTTGTGGTTGATGCAAAGTTTTTTGAACATGATCCTAGCTGCACCCGGGAGGCAGTGGAGAGATTTGATGGCCGGCGAGATGTAGTCCCTGGGCTTGAGGCCAAGGATAAGTCTTGCAGCCCTATTCTGGATTAGTTGGAGGGGGCGATGGGAGGATAGAGGAAGATTAAGGAAGAGGCTATTGCAGTGGTCCAGCCTAGAGCAGACCAGAGCTCTGGAGACATTGAGTTTCTGGGGGAAGGAGAGGAAAGGGAGACTGCCTCTGAGGAGATGCAACTGATAGTGGGAGATGTGAAATATGACACCAAGGTTTTTTGCCTCACAAGAGCGTGAGGGGAGGAGACCCATAGAGGGGCGGCCAGAGGGAAGGAGGGAGCCGGGGTCTCAATGAGAAGGATCTCAGTCTTATTGTAATTAAGGCAGAGATCATTGGCAGCACTCCATGCCTGAATAGCAGTCAGACAGTCTGGGATGAGAGAGGAGGAAGTAGAGGGAATCTTGAAGGAGAGCTAAGTGTCGTCTGCATAACACTGGAAGTGAGGAGAGAAGGAGGAGATTGGGTGGACCAGAGGAGCAAAGCAGACGTTGAAGAACCACAGCGAGAGGATGGAGCATTGAGGGACGGACACCGCGGGTGGAGAGTGTGATAGGGGAGAGAAAAGGGCCCAGTTGAACCTGAGATGTTGGTAGGAGAGGGAAAAGGTCAACCAGTCCAGTACCAGGCATGTGATGCCCAGGGTGTCAGAGCGGATTTGTGAGGGTGGCATGATGGACCATGTCAAAGGCAGAGGAAAGATCAAGACTGATAAGAATGGATGTAGAGTTGGAATCGGGATTTGAGAGCAAGTCTTCACAGGTGTTCAGTAGAGCGGTTTCCGGACCTCTGGCTGTTCTGAAGCCATACTGGTGGTCATGGAAACAACCAACAGATTCAGTGTGTTGGATCAGTTGGGAGATGGCCTGCTCCTCTAGGAGTTTGCCCGGGAAGGGGGTGATGAATTGCGGTAGTTAGCCGGGCAGGAGGGGTCAGCAGAGGCCATTTTGAGGAGAAGATGCACAAGGAAGTGCTTGGGTGGTAGAGGGAAGGAGCCAGTGACAAAGGAGTGATTACAGAAATCGGCCAAGGCTGGTGCAAGGGAGGCAATGTTGTTCTTGATGGTTCTGGGGGAGCAGGGGAGCACCTGTTTGGAGGAGACTTTCATAGAGAGGACTTGTCTAGAGACCTTATCTGGTGCTATGGGAGAGAAAGAGGAGAGTAGAAGGGAAGGGGTGGAGCGGCCAAAGGAGGTCTGAGAGCTGGGCAGGGAGGGTGGTAAAGTACAGTGAGGACAGTAAGCCCTAAGTTTTGGTTTAGAAGTGGGAGGGTCAGGGATGGCAGTTGAGAAGTGGAGACTGCTGTAGGATTGGTGAGTTTCTTGCAGATTCTAAACAGTTTGCCTGTGTTTAGAGGCCCCACAGATGCGGGCTTGGATATAGGCCCTCTTCTTAGAGCGGATGGAGAGTCTAATACCTTTGGAGCAGGCGGCAGAGCAGTTAGTCAGAGGATGTGCCTGATGCACGCCACCTCCACCCTGCGACTCTGAACTTGCATTTCAAAGAGGCTAGGTCGGAGTCATACCGGGTGTTGCACTTGGAGGCAGGCTTCATGCGGATCCTCATGACCGGGGTAAAGCTGTCCAGGGTGTTGGTGATAGGTCAAGATGAGCAGGGACAGAGTCACTGTGGGACTGAGTGGCAGGAGTGGGAATGAAAGCAGCAACGGACACTCACTTTATTGGTCGAATGACAGAGAAGAAGACTGGCAGTGCAGGCAGGGGCTTAGCCAGGGATCTAAGAGATCCTGGTGAGAGGACAGTAGTGCATGGTCAGACCTGGAGAGAGGTGTAGTGAGAGGGTTGGAGATGGGGATGTCTGCTGAGATGAGAGAATCCAAGGCATGTCCGGCTGAGTGTGTCGGACCAGAGGGGTGAATGGTGAGAGAAAGACATTCACAGGGGCTGTGGATGAGACTAGTGGACGAGTCTGGAGAGTCCAGGTGAATATTGAAGTCTCCAAGGAGGAGAAGCTTGGAGGTGGAGGCAAGTAGATAAGAGGTGAGGTCAGACCACTCCGAGAGAGAGACTGGACCAGGCGTCCTGTAGATGGTAGTGAGAGGTTTGGTGAGACAACAAGCATTCAAAGGAAGAGTAGGTCTGAGTGGGAAGCATAGTAGCAGGAACCCATTCAGGGAAGCTCAAGGCCACTTCGCCTCCAGACCGGTTAGGACTGGGTTTAGAGAGGATCTTGTATCCTTCACAGGAGAGTGTGTCTAAGCAGTAAGAGAGCTGGCAGTGAACCACGTCTTGGTGAGAGCGAGAATGGAGTGTTTAGCAGCAGAGCGAGAGTTGTGGGTAGCTAGTTGCCACCTTTGAAGTTCTTCCAAGGAGGGGTAAAGGGAAGTGGTACGGCCGTCAGTGGGAGAGAAGGGGCTAGAGGGGTGGCAGACGGAGGAGTGGCAGGAGAGGGAAGGAAGTTAATGAGAGATGGAAGACCCCTATCAAGAAGGAGGAGGTTGACCCTGGGACCATTCCGATAGACCTAAAGATGCACCTAGAAGATGAGCATGCTAAGAGTACTTTCCATCTGGTGCCATCATTGATAGTCGACAAAGAATAAAGGGAAAGGACAGAGACAATGTAGGGAGTCCATAGGTCTGGAGTGGGAGCGACAAAGAGGATGTCTTTAATAGTCTTCCTGGAAGAAGTACTTGCATAGGTGTCCGCAATGGGAAGGCCTGAATTGGGGACAAGCAGATCTTTTTTGAACATTTTCCCCTTCCAGGCTTCGAGATGCAGGGTAGCAGTTAGAGTAAGTGAGAAGGATGGAGAGCATCATGGAGGGAAAGAAAGGAGAGAGACAGAGAAACTGCACAATACACCACAAACTCACCAGGCGGCCTAGTAGCAAGACAGTTGCAGAGAGGTCAGATGCACAAGACATCCCAGGTTGCCGAAAACAGGGTGGGTAGCTTGAAGCAAGTAGACACACCCCTTATTTGATGCTTAGGGGAGCAGGGCCTCCAAGCTTTTCAAAGTAGTGAGCACCATCAGGAGCCGTCCACATTAGGGCCACTTCGCTGTTCCTTCAGCCTGCCAGCCTGTCCACAAAGCCTAGCAGAAACACAGCTGTGCTTCATGTTTATTCCAACTTCCACTAAAAAGTGACCAGGAGGGGCAACTGCCGCTCATGCAGCACTAGGAGGGTATATACTGTCGACACTTGCACCCTCTGACCAAGCTCAGCCAGATTATAGTCAGGAATTGCAGAGGAGAAGCTTGATATCCTGTGTGGGAAAGAAAACAGGTTGGCCGATTTAGTTGGGGCCTCTCTGCCAGCATTAACCTTAGACCACCACCAAAGAAGTGCTCATAGGTAAATGATGCACAGGGTCTGCATCGGCAGAGCCCGAACAAACTCCTTCAGATTAGTTGCAAGGGAGACAAAATAGCCCAGGGAATCACTGTAGGCTATCCCAAATGTTACCACTACTTCCGGTTGTTGCAGGCCACAAAGCCTGTCCCTCTCTGACCCACCTCTCCAGCTACTGTTGACTAGTGAACCGCTCTTTTCACCGACTGCCACTGTACATCAAGGCAGTGATTAGCAAGTATTCAGCCACCCGCCAACAAAGCTCAATCATGTGTAGTACCCGGAGGAGCGCTCTTTCCCCTCCCTGCGGCTGTATTCTCCCTGGCGTGTGTTCAGCAAACATACGGGGCGCCCGCCTATCTCATGTGCAGCCCACCACCGCTGCGACAGCCATAGTTTGTGCCACAGCCATCGGTAGCCTTTCATATGCTTCCCGGTCGCGTATTAATGCGTCCGCAAGGCATGCTCCTCCACAGGGTGCACCGCACATCCCCACGTCTCCTCGTCTGCTCAATGCACCACACAGACTGTCAGCCATGTAGGGGTATGGGTGGCACTCTCCAAAATTCAATCAAATATCCAGTACTGGCATCAGAGGGACATATTCAGATCTCTGCACCGGTAGACATACTCAGCACAGCTCTTGCCTTCCCCTCACTATCGGGCGGCTGCCGCCCGGCTGGTGGCAACTGCCATCTTTGGGTCAACAGTGGCTGCAAACAGCAAATATCAGCCGAACAGTGCCACAAATCACTCCAAAAGTCTGCTGTGTCACGCCTCAGGCACTCCGACACTTCTCCAATTTTCTTCTGGGCGCAGATATAAAGGGCCGAATGAAAGATCGATCGAACTCTGCAGCACAGACCAGTCCCTCTCGCCTCATCTGGAAAAAAGTAGATGTAACTTGTAACATTGCTCCTGTATGTTTATTTACTAGTTTGGCTTTCCTAACTGCAACATGGTAGTTTTGTAACACTTACTGATGAATTAAGTTTCTACAGCATGGGGTCTGGCATGGATTCCACATGCTAATGAATATTCCCCGGCGTCAGGCTGGGAATCCTCATTAAAAGAAAAAATAGTTTAACTTTCACACTGTATTTCTCCTTTAAACCAATCACTGTCATCTGGGTCATTCCGCCCCAATCCAATGACAGTCCTCTCCCTAAGCCCCTCCTCTGGCAGCCATCTTCAGATTTTTACCACACGCTTCAATGTGGGGAGTCCTCGAATTTGCTCTGCAAGCTACTTCTATGTTTTTTTGCGTTTTTGACGGAAACAGGTTCTATTTTTGTTCCGTAAGTGCCTGTGTGCTTTTTTTCTCTATCTGCCGACAGTGGGGATCCGTTGTCTGAGAATTTCAGAGTCCATCAAGGGCGAAGATCGTCGAAGTTTCCAGAAGTCCATCGGCCCGGCTACGCGCCCTCCAACCGTGACGGAGGAGAAGGAAGGAAGATACCTCTTCGAGTCCTGCACCAAGTGCGGGCTACGGAATGTTTGTGGAGGGCAAGCACCTGCAATGCCTCTACTGCCTGCATCCAAACCACAAGGAAGGGGACTACGAGATATGCCTCGGCTTCTCCAAGAAGACTATGAAGGATAGGCACAGTAGACTGGCAGCGTGGCTGAACGCCAAGGCCTCTGCCCCCCTGCTCCTTGCCCAGGACCGGCCAGTCCGAGGAGTGGTCTTCTAGGTCCTTTGAGGGTGCCTCATCCGTGGTCGCCCAAGACAAGGCCAAGAACCGCAAGTTCAGTTTGCTGCGGAAGTAGGTCCCACAGCGGACAGGTCGCAATCGACATCACCCTCCATTGACAGCCAGCAATCGAGCTCCTCCTTGGAAAGGAAATCATCCAACCCGGCTAAACTGCGGGAGAAGCCAGAGAAGCCAGGGACGGAGAAGAAGTGCCAAGCGGCACAAGATAAGTCTTTGTTGACGATAGAGCTGTTAGCGGCTTTTCTCACGAAGGTTAAGGGGGCTGACACTGTGATGGTAACCCCCGTAGCACAGAAAGTATCCCTGTCCCCGAGGTGCGAATCTGCTGCAGTGACTTTGGCTAAGTCTGCTGGCACGCCGGAGAAGGGGACTCCGTCTCAAAACCCGGTCCTGGCCCTTCAGGGCGGGAAAGGGGGGTGGGGGGGCAAGGAGGCCCCGGATCAGTCCCACGCCGTGTCCCAAGCCATGGAAGTTTCGTCCACGGACCCCGAGGACCTGGAGTCCTTACACACAGTCCACAGAGGACGTGGAAGAGGATGACGACCACCGCAGGGCCTAGTGTTCCAATCACGTCAGCTCAGCCGTGAGATGTGTCCCTGGACATTCTGTCAACCCTCCACACCTTGGTGTTGGAGATCCCGAAGAGGATGCCACAAGGCCCGGTCCCAATGGCCCCCAGAACCCAGATTAGCCACCAGTGAAGAAGAGGAAGAGTCATCCGACGCCCCCATGTCAGCCTCCACATCCGTGTCTGGCCCTCTCTCCCCCAGCAGACCCAGGTACAGGAATGGATACGACCACAACAACGATGGATGACAACGATATTGTGGCTGCGGGTCTCCGCAGCCTAGGGTGTCCCCGCCAGATAAGGTAGGGGCGTTGAATTCCATGATCGCCAGAGCCTCCGAGCTATTCCAGCTTGTACCCGAAGAAACCAGGAAGGAGGGTTTCTTGTACCAGAGGCGCGAGGCCAAGAGGAAGACTATCATGGTGTGCCTTTTCTGGACGACGTGTGGGAGGAGGGCTTGGCCCTTTTGAAGAACTCTTGCACAGCTCCAGCAAAACGGATAGGCTGGAGAAGAACCGTGTGCTGGAATCCCCACCCACGTGCCTGAAGTCGCAACCTTCGCCGGATTCAGTGGTTTCAGCGGCTGCGAGGAAACGGTCGGTTAACCTGTCCTAGTCTTCGCTCACTCTGTATAGTGAGGGGAAGAAGATGAACGCCATGGGAAGGAAGGGGATTTGCACTGCGGCCTCCACCATCAAGGCAGCCAACGCACTGGTAATACTAGCCAGGTACAACAGGGAGCTATGTTACAAGCTGAGCCTGATTATGAAATTCCTCCCTGATAAGAAGATGGAGGCAATCGCTCTCTTCCAGGAAGGGGGGGTAGCATCGGACCATGCCATTAATGTGGCGCTGGACATTGCCGACACAGTATCTGGCAGATTGGGAAGGGTTTCTACTTCCATTGCCAAGGCTGGATGAAAACCACAAATTTCCAACAGGCAGTCTGAAAGCAAGCCCCTGAACGCTCACGCCAGAGAAAATACAACCCACTAGGGAAGAAAGACCCAAGTCGATCTTGTAAGGGTAACCAGTTTTAATCTCATACACAGATGAGAGCAACAGCAAAGAACTCTGCTGCCAAGAACGTTCTGCCAAAAAGAGGTACAAGCAGAAATATATAAGGCAAAAACAACATCATAAGGACGCAACACATACATTGACAAGACGCGCGGCAGATTGGATGGGCCCTATACAGATGCTGCCTTTATCCATATGGGAGGGCAGTTTATTGGTCCAGCCCAGCCTGTCCATCTTCCGTCACGTGGGCGCTGCAGAGCTCAGCTTCTTCTCACGTCCAAGATCAGACAAATTAATTATACTCCTACTATACAGCTTGTTATCACTCATACCATGCACTTGGCAGGCTTCACAACAGGCACACAGGAGGTTCCAGGGCACTCTAACCTTCACCCGCATATTTCACTCGCTCTCGCCGCACCATCGGGCTCCAAGGCCTCCGCTTTCCTTTTGAATTTTAATTTATCCTTCCTAGCACCTCGCAATACAAATCACACATTTGTCGCTGCAACGATACAGCCTGTCCATCTTCTTTGAACATTTCACGACTTGTTACTTTGGGGTTGATGGTCAAAGGGCACCTGGTGTCATGGAATTCGGGGAGCTTAGGGTTTAGTCAGTTATATGGGCTATAACTCGTGGTCACTCGGGGAAAGGGCCGGGTCATGCTTTGACAAGAGTGAGAACATGCCCACTAGGCGCTGGCATCTGATCACGGCCTTGTAGGGAAATTTCCTCTTGGGTGAAAGACGCATTGTTGCAGCACTTTCAAGAACAATGGACAAACAGTGTGGCGGGTCGGTGCGCAAACTGTCCTCGTGGGAGCTCGGGCATGACTGGAAATCTCCATTGCCTCGTGGATTTGGGTCTAGTGCATCGCGTCTACCTAGGAATATTAATATCTTCACAAAATAGTAATGCCACCCGCACCTTAGGCTGCACCATATGAATATGCTATAATTGATGATGTTAGCATGGGGTCCTGCTTGACGTGAAAAGCGCTCCTTTCACTTGACCCCCCCCCCCCTGGTTCATTACAGTGCGTCTAATGCATCTCGCCTTACTTTAAAGCGCCAGGGGGGGTGGTGGGCTGTCCCCTTCCCAACAGGTCCAAACAAAGGTACTGGCCATGACTTTCGATGGAGATAACCTTTTCGGGAAGGTCGTCGACGAGTCCCTAGAGTGCATCAAGGAGGATATGGAGATGGCCCCGTGCCCTGGGAACCCTACAGCAGCACCAGCCTTCTTTTAGCTCCTCCAGAGGAAAGTTGAGCAGGTCTCTCCTCTTTGTACCATCAGCCTTACAGGTCCAAACCTCAGGAAGCCTACAGAAGCCGTCCCAGGCCTACGGTAGTGGAGGACATGTCGCTGTATCCCGCAGGGCAGGACGCCCGGTGCCAAAACAAGCCTGAACCGACCAGGACGTCTGGCCCCCACCCGTGCACCCAGTGGGAGGCCGGCTGATGGGATTCGTCAGTGTGTTAGGTGTATCGACCCACGTTCAAGTTATTATGTGGCAACATTTGGTGCTGTGGGCTTAGAAAATCCAAGATGGCCGAAAAGCCCACATTGGCGCCAGAATCCAGGAAAACTGCGCAGTTTTTGCGCACACCAAAATGGTCGCCTGACCTGCCACCCTTCAGTGAGAGTGTGTTGGGCCAGAAGCGCCATGAGTGAAACGTGGTGCCAAAGGAAAAACAGCAGTGCCTGTTAGCTCAAAAAGCGCTTTAAAGTCATCTTTGTTTCTCTGCATGCAAGCTCAAAATGCCTATTTCAAACATTGCAAGATATTCAAAAATCTTACTGAAAACCAGCAGACGTCTGGTAGAAGGAAGTCTTGTGTGCATACCAAATCTGGAAAGATGAAGAGCCTAAAATAATGTTCATAACAAAACTGGCTGAGCAGTGGATGTCAGCAGCTTAAGTGAAATTGGACTTAAAGCCACTAAAATCGAAATGTTTAAAATAAATGAGTGATTTACTTTGGAGTATCACGTAGGTTGCAACTGTTTAAATGTCATAGTTTTGAACTTAGAATCAGCGTTCTAGCTGCATGTGTCAAAATTGTAAGTTTGATTTGAATGAAGAAAAATGGGAACAAAAGTGACATTTGGCTGGAGCCTGGCTTAAAGAGATTGAATTCTGCCCGGCAACTACCCCCGACAGGAGTTGAAACTTGCCCAGCAACTGCATTCACAAGCCTGGCCGTCTTCTCCTGCCCCCACCAAAAGGAGATTACACCTCTCTGATTGAATTAGGGAAGGGGTACGTAAGACTGCAGGAAACAGAACAATGAACTTTCCTTGGCTCAGGAAAATGCTAAATCAGGGGGTCGTAAATGGCTTCCTCCCGGAAGGAAATGGGAGGGGCACTGCCTCTGTGAGCCAGCTGAGCTTGGAGGCGGGGACGAACAAGGAATTCCCCATGTGCTTTGGGACCTAAACCACACCCATCTGGGCCAGAGCATAATTTTAGAAAGGTGGATAATTCATAGTACATAATTATCAAAATTATATCAATAATATCATGATTCCTGTGATTTTTCTGTGCACATTTTAAGAGGTGTTAGGACTCTGTGGTATGTTCTGGGGGGTAGTAGCAGAAAATAGGGTATTACTCCAAATGTATGTATGTTAAAAATCTGACACTTCTTCATCTGATGCCCATATTCCTTGCGCACATTTGTGTACATTCTGGAAAAGTTTAGAGGTTGTGTTTTGGATGAAAAGGGCTGAATTCTGTCAGAAGTTAACACAACATCTTACAAAGACAGGGATCGGATTGTTTGGTGCTAGAGAAAATATGTTAACTGGACATATAATATCAGAAAAATTGTACATAGATAAATATGCATTTAAGTCCGAAATAGAAAGTGACAAGGGGAGTGTTCTTTCTGAATGCCATAAAAAGGATACCGGATGACTCACAATTCAGTTCCCTAGTCAAGCGACAGAGAATCCTATAGCCTATCCGGATCCTCAGAGGGTTGGGCATAGAAAGTCAGCCTTCCCACCCACTTTCAAAAGACATAAAAAGACCCACTTAAACCCAGGTAGGGACTGCTCTTTCCACTTTCTTGTGAAGCACTTTGCCGGACGACTTCAAATACAGACAATATTCAGAGACCAGAACTTAGAAAACCAGACTCCAGATTCCAGAACTTTTAGCAGAAAGTCCACAAGCTGAATCCTTTCCAGAGGCCTCAGAATCCAGCAACCTAACCAAACCATTCAACAGCCGGGTGAGCTGTGTGATTCTGGCTAGAACCCTGTGCCAAGAACTGTTGCCAGACCAGACCGCTGTGCAGTGCCAATAACTTTTGCCAGAACCAGAGGTCCAGAGCAGCCGAGCAGAGAGAACCGCAGTCCAAACCTGACCAGGTCTTGACGGCCTAGTTCAAATTTATAGTTTGAGTATCTGTCATGATCTCTGCTTCCAAAAGGTCAGGGTTTTCCCAACTCCCTTGGAAGCAGATCCATAACCCAGGTTCCGAGTGCCAACCAGTCCCAATTGGGACCTTTTGGACCCAGTCCTGGCGCCAGTGGCACCAGGCTCATAAATATGCCCAGTCACAGCGCTGGAAGCGCCGGGCTCATAATGCTTGGGTGGACTTACCTGCAGCAGACCATGCTGCTTACTTGCCTGCCAGTTGAGCCTCTGATCCTCTTCTGTTTGGAACTACTTTTCCTGTTGGGTGGGGCAGGAGCCACTCCCTAGATTCAGAACACTGGAACTCTTCTGGAAAGCAGGAACTCTTTTCTTACCCAGGCGTGGCTGTGGAAGGAGACACCTAAGCACTACAGGAGGCTATTTAAACCACACCCGATGGATGAATCTTGCTTTGCGTTATTCTGCATCCTCTGCAGCAGAACGCTCATCGTGTCTTCTGCATCTGATCCTGGGCCTAAGGAAAAAGGCTTACCATCCTGAATCCAGTCTTCAGCAACACCTATAAAGACAAGAAAGAACAGGTTAGCATTACGGTCTTCAGTGACAGCTCTTCACTTACCTGGTCCATCGGCTGTCACCAACGCCTCGCGGTGCATTCCGGCATCTGAAAGACAAAGGCTTACCTACTCTTCGTGCGCTCCGGAGGTCTTCACACTGCATTCAGGCATCTGAAAGACAAAAGCTTACCAACTCTTCGCACGCTCCGGAGGCCTTCGGCGCTGCATCCCGCATCTGAAAGACAAAACAAGGTGCGTTTAAAGACATTGGGGAACTTTAATACTCACGTGCCATTACTCCTTTCCACATCTAACCCAGTGGGTATTCCGGTACCCTGCAGCCGCTCCGAACTTGTACCTGCAAAATAAAAAGACAGTTAGAGCGCATCGTGAAGCAGGCAACAAGCGCTTACTTACGTGCTTCCAGGCGCTTCTATTCATCACACGGGCTCCATCTTCAACTCACTTCAGCCCGTCATCCGCCATCGCCGGAACCCTGCAAAACAAGAAACATCATTACTAAAGACTTTAAAGACATTAGAGTTACTCGAAACTTACCGTTCGTGCAGTAAACGACGGACAGCAGTCCTCTGAAGTCAAGAGGCCTGCTCCCCTTATCCAGTGAAGAAACTGGTTACAGCACCCTGCCCCGAGGCAGATGGAGAGCACGGCGTTCACTTACCTAAGGTGAGAGCGTTAACCTTTGGGGTTCTACAGGAGAAGAGAAAGAGAAGAAGAGAGAGACATTCAATAACCCAGTTCCTTAATCCCATATTTTCTATCTGCAGACATCTTACCCTTCAAGTCAGACATACAGTGCACAGAGGTCCAGCCCAAAGAGCCAGCCGTGTGTTGCACATCACCTGTGAAGATACGGTATACGCCCAGTCAAGACCGGCGCCTCTACGGGAATCAGGTGAGCGTTACAGAACGCAAAGCCTACCACAAAACTCCCGTCCAGGCGCTATGGAAACCTCGGATACCGACCAGCTAGCCCAGTTACTTGGGGAACTAAGGGCAGAAGTGCATGCAGCCCGTCAGGAAACGAACGCTCTAAGAAGGGAACTGATTATTTCCAAGGAGCGAACAGATGATCTCGCTAGACAATTGCTACAGTCAAAAGCCGGACAGACCCCGTTACCCGCATCTGGGGGAAATCTTCCTTCTACATCCTCTATGAATCCAGTGCAGATCAACCTACCTGGGAATGTACCTCTGGCTCCGCCCGAACGATTTTCTGGTGACCCAAAGAGGTTTGCAGTATTTATTAATCAGTGCCGGTTGCATTTCTTATGCCGGCCAGCAGCCTTTCCAACTGATCAAGCTAAAGTAGCTTTCGTGCTTTCGTACCTTAGTGGCAATGCGGCAGACTGGTCGATCCCTCTAGTAAATCAAGATGATCCGGTCCTCCATGATTTTCAAGCTTTTCAGCTCAGTATGAAAAAACTGTTCGCAAGACATTCACAGGGGCAGGCCTTTGACAATGAGCTTCTTTCGTTGCGACAAGGTAATCAAGACCTTTTGGCTTATATTGCGTCTTTCAACAGACTGATAGTGGAAACTCAATGGCCTGAGGACAAAAGGATTACACTGTTTTATAGAGGTCTACGTGGAGAGCTCAAAGATGTGTTAGCCCAAGTAGTGAATCCCCCACAAGATTGTTCGGACTATATAGACTTAGTCGTTCAAACAGATCACAGACTGCAGAACAGGAAGGCCGATCGTTCCAAGTTTGATGCTCGAGTATTTTCCAAACCGCCAACTCCTTCCAAAGGAGTAGACCCCGGGGAACCCATGCAAATAGGGGGTCTGAAAGGTCCTCTAACACAAAAGGAGCGGGAAAGGAGAAAACAGTTGCAATTATGCCTCTATTGCGGAAACTCAGGGCACTTTCTTCGAGACTGTCCGGTGAAACCTGCCAAGAAGGCAGTAGGAGCTGCAGTTACCAAAGTTACAAACTCTGAGCAGGGAAACGACCTCGCCCGACAAGAATAGAGGTCCTCTTGCCGAGCGTGAAAACCAGTTCCGTGACCTCGCATTTCGTGATACCTATGGTCCTCATTAGCCCTGATAATCCGGATCGATTACATGCAATTGAATTAGAAAAGAAAGGTTTGTTGCTCCCGGATATCTTGCTTGTAGTTTGTGAAATAATTATTTCTGACACCTTAGTATGAATTACTTCGTTTATTGTTCGTTGTTTTTCTGGGTGATTTTTTCTTTTTAAAATGCATGTGTTTATGAAAAACACTCTTTGGAACTTGACAAGCAAGTTAGGTCAGCCGACACGTGTTTCGACCTTACGGTCGTTCTCAAGGCTGAACAATATTCAATTAGTGACAAGGTAGTGACATATTACATTATGTTCAGCAGTGGTGTTTAAGGTGATGTGCAAGCATAGTGATAGGTAGTGACATAACAAAAACACGTTGATATGTCGATATACAGAAGGTTTAAAATTGGGAGAAAAGGAGGGAGGAAGAGACGAGAAAAGTAAGTAGCTGGTTAAAAATTGTGCTAAGAGTAAGATAGATTGAGGTAATTGCCTCTTACCCAGTTGCGGTTTGCTGTGTGCCCAAAATGGGGTTCTGTAATATAAACTGTCCTTTACGGCAGTCCTGGCTCCTGTTGGGCCCTGGGATGAGAAAAAATATATATATATGGGGGAGGTAGGGACTTGCAAAATGTACCCCCCAAGGTTGTGTCCATGGTCCCATTTGTCTGGTTGGGAATATTGGCTGTGGTCATTGCACATGAACACGGTTGAAAACATCAAGGGCTTTTCTTGAATAGCCCTTGTGTGTTCCCACCTTGTGGGTGTGTTGGCGGCAGTGCTAGCAATATCATCAAGATATGTAACTGTCCAAAGGTTGGAAATAGATGGTCCGGGATGTACATCAGGGGCTCTTTGAGAAGTGCCCTTGTGTTTACCCAGCCATATAGAGCATTGAATTGCATATCCTAGTGTTGAATAGTGAAAAAGGAGAATTATTAAAATAAGCCCTTACTGCTATCCATTGCCCATGTGTGGGCACGGAAGCTTTGTGTCCCTTGGGTGGGATGGGAGGCTTACCTCTATGTTCCGTCTGGTGTCCTGGGCGGTGCTCCGCTGCTTTTGCACACCGCGCTGGGTGCCGCCATTAAAAGCTGTGCGTTTCCTGTTTTTTGCCCCTCGAGGATCGACAGACAACGCATTTAGAGACAACAACCTACAAGAGGACCTCAAACATAAATTTATGAGGCTTGAAAAACTATCAAAAAAAGAAATCAACAAATTCTGGGAAAAAACAACAATGCAGGAATACGCGGAACAGAAGAGAATAGAATAACAAGAGGCCTGAGGATCCTTATTTTCCCTGACTTTGACGACCCACTGGACTCAGATCTAGCAGATGAATGGGAACGGAACCTAATACTTGGATCAACTAGAATGATAGAACTACTAATAGAACACGCCAAAAGAAAACATGATAGGGTTGTGATTCAAATTGAAGAACTAAAGAAAGAGATAGAAGATTATGACGCTCCAAAAACTACCAAAGAGAAAAATTACAAAACTATGTATAGAATTCTGAAAACACACCAAGATGAAGTAAAAATGAGAAAACTGCACAAATTCTTCAGAGATGACAAAGACTATAGAGAAGACGGAGTATTCACCTATCAATCTAAATATGACCAGAACCAACAACTATCTAAATCCAAAGAAAGCACCCCAAACGGCTCAGGGGCTAGCTCCGAAATTGACAGTGAACCAGAGGAAACACCAGACCTATGTGGGAAAACAACAGAGATACCACCAACCAAACGCAGTTTTTTAGATCAAATCAAACTACACAAGAAAGCAAGCCGTTTGAAACCACAACCCAAAAACAACAAAAAAACGGTATCCTTCGCAAAACCTTTGATAAATACAGGAACCCAACAAGAAGAAGCAGAGGAGGAAGAAGAGTCAGAAAACGCAAGACAGCTGGAAGAAGAAATAGAGCAAAGACAGACCAGATCCCAGTCACAGAAAACTGTGGGACAGAGACAGAAGAAAATCTAATCATGAACTTGTCCAATAGAGAATTCACAAATGCTGAAAAGAAAGTGCTCAACAAAGGACTTTCATTTTCCCCATCCAGCAGGAACAACTTCGTAGACATACAAATTGATTTATTTAAATTTACAAGACGCCTTAAGCTTAAGAAATTCTTTTCTACTAAGACATCGGTATACAAACCACCGGAAATAACACCTAAACCAAGCCCACTTACCATCGGGGATGTTGAAGACATTCATCTCCTCAGTACACTGGCTGATAACGACAAAAGCAAGCAAGAATGCTTACAAGAACTGGGCTTCCAGAATATAGCAATGACGATTCCGGAACTAAAAACCAAATCTAGATTCACGCCGCAACTATATGCAGAAAATTATATCGACACTTTCCACCAAGCAGTAACCATGGATCTACACAAATTGGAAGACCAACGGACCCATGAAACGGAGACCAAGGCAACCTAACCAAGGAAGAACAGATCATACTCAAAAATCTGCGAGAGGAAACCAATATTATAATCAAGGAAGCTGACAAAGGTGGTAACATAATAATAATGGACAAATCGGATTACATCAAAATGGCACTCAACCACCTGGAAACACTCGGCAACTATGTCAAATTGGAAAACAACCCACAGGCGAAAATTCTGAAAGATCAGGAACTACTAACTAATTACAAAACAATGGGGCTGATAACAGATGAGGAGTACAGTTATCTTAGGACAGATCACCCCATTATGCCAACTATTTATTTTCTGCCAAAAGTCCACAAGGCTTTCAACACTATTCCAGAGGGCAGACCAATTCTGAGTGGTATAGGAGGAATTACCGAAACATTAGCCAGATACATCAACAATGTTATACAACCGTTGGTCATAAAAATACCGAGCTACCTGAGAGACACTATGCATACCTTGGAGATCCTTGCCAAAATCAAATGGCAACCGCATTTCCTAATGGCTACGCTAGATGTCAAAGCCCTATACACATCAATAGACCATGAATTAGCCATAAACAGCATGGGGTTTCTACTCAAACATGAATCAGCCTCACACCTAGACTAAGTGGAAATGACCAAAGCCTTCCTTAACTTCTCTCTCAAGAACAATATATTCATATTCAATGGAGAATATTTCAAGCAGACCAAAGGGATCGCAATGGGAGCCAGCTATGCTCCTGCATTAGCAAACTGCTTCGTGCACTCCTATGAACTCAAACATGCAATGAAAGAAGACAAATTCACCAGGCACATTGTCAATTGGGCCAGATTCATAGATGATATTATCTTAATTTGGAAGGGAACTAAAGATGAACTCAATGAATATATGGGCTATCTCAATGCCAATGACTTCGGTATAGAATTTATCAGCCACATCAGCAATGTTCAAATTGACTTCCTCGACCTTAAGATTGAAATAAAAGAGAACAAAATCATTACCAGTACTTACCGGAAACCAACGGAAGAAATTCCACCCTGCATGCAACAAGCTGCCACAGAAAAAGTGTCATTCGTAACATTCCGAAAGGAGAATACATCCGGGCAAGAAGGAACTGCAACACAGACAAATCATTCATAGAAGAATGCAACCTGCTGGATCAGAGATTCAGTAGTCGGGGCTATTCTCTTGTGAACCTAGCAGAAGCAAGAAAACAAGCCTGCCAAACAGAGAGATCAACATTGCTTTATCCCAAACCCAGAAGACATGATGACAATCCAACAATAAGATTTGTAACGAGATACAACAAAGACAGTTATGCATTACAAAAAATCTTGAGTAAACATTGGGGACTTCTCCTAATGGACGAACATATCAAGCCGCAACTAAAAACATATCCCAGCATGTCATATAGCAGAGCACCAACCCTAAGGACCCTACTGAGCCCCTCCTTTCTTGCAGACAAGCATATCTTGGCACAGGACTGGCTGAGCAAAATGACACCAATTGGTTTCACGAAATGCGGGACATGCTCAATGTGTAAGCATGCAACACAGACCAAATGTGCCAAATTCTCAGGCTGCCCAATTTTCAACATCACTGAGCACATTAATTGTAGAAGCAAATTTGTAATATATGCAATTATCTGTGTTTGCAACAAAATATACATAGGCAGCACCATTCGTGAGACACGCTTCAGGATTAGAGAACATATGAACAGCATACATTCACAAGACCCCAAACTGCCACTGGAAAACCACTGGCAGAAGAACCACCAAATGGAAAATAAGAGTGACATAAGGTTCATCGGACTCAAGACGGTCCGACTAGGCCCAAGAGGAGGAGACAGAATCCGAAAACTAAGACAAGAGGAAGCACGTTTAATTTGTCATTTCAGATGTGTGAAAAATGGCCTTAATAAAGACCATGATTTAAATGTCTTCCTGTAAACTTTCTCTTCTACTATTATTTCTACAATCTCCTATATTTATTCTACCTTCTTCTACCTCTCCTCCTACTCCTCAACCCCCACAGGGATTTCTAATTGCATTATTAATTCAGGCTCCCCTTAGATCCCTCCTACCTCGCAGCCATTGGCTAGGACCACCCACCCCCATTCCAAGTCACAAGCACTCATCCGTTGAGTGCCTTTCACTGATCCGCGGCGCATGCGCAAGTCGCTTACCAAGACACGCATGCGCCGGGACCAGCGTTAAGACACTATACCCTGTGCATGCGCGACCCGAGACTGACGTGAGTCAACAGGAAACGCACAGCTTTTAATGGCGGCACCCAGCGCGGTGTGCAAAAGCAGCGGAGCACCGCCCAGGACACCAGACGGAACATAGAGGTAAGCCCCCCATCCCACCCAAGGGACACAAAGCTTCCGTGCCCACACATGGGCAATGGATAGCAGTAAGGGCTTATTTTAATAATTCTCCTTTTTCACTATTCAACACTAGGATATGCAATTCAATGCTCTATATGGCTGGGTAAACACAGGGGCACTTCTCAAAGAGCCCCTGATGTACATCCCGGACCATCTATTTCCAACCTTTGGACAGTTACATATCTTGATGATATTGCTAGCACTGCCGCCAACACACCCACAAGGTGGGAACACACAAGGGCTATTCAAGAAAAGCCCTTGATGTTTTCAACCGTGTTCATGTGCAATGACCACAGCCAATATTCCCAACCAGACAAATGGGACCATGGACACACCTTGGGGGGAACATTTTGCAAGTCCCTACCTCCCCCATATACATATATTTTTTCTCATCCCAGGGCCCAACAGGAGCCAGGACTGCCGTAAAGGACAGTTTATATTACAGAACCCCATTTTGGGCACACAGCAAACCGCAACTGGGTAAGAGGCAATTACCTCAATCTATTTTACTCTTAGCACAATTTTTAACCAGCTACTTACTTTTCTCGTCTCTTCCTCCCTCCTTTTCTCCCAATTTTAAACCTTCTGTATATCGACATATCAACGTGTTTTTGTTATGTCACTACCTATCGCTATGCTTGCACATCACCTTAAACACCACTGCTGAAAATAATGTAATATGTCACTACCTTGTCACTAATTGAATATTGTTCAGCCTTGAGAACGACCGTAAGGTCGAAACACGTGTCGGCTGACCTAACTTGCTTGTCAAGTTCCAAAGAGTGTTTTTCATAAACACATGTATTTTAAAAAGAAAAAATCACCCAGAAAAACAACGAACAATAAACAAAGTAATTCATACTAACTAAGGTGTCAGAAATAATTATTTCACAAACTACAAGCAAGATATCCGGGAGCAACAAACCTTTCTTTTCTAATTTACCAAACTGGGGCTTAGGCTAAACCCCAAAACCGCTCCTGTGATCTTGCCCAAAATCGCAATCACAGCATAATTGGAGCTTAGCACTGGCAGGTTCCGTTCCTAGAGCCTAAAACTCACCTTACATGCAATTGAAGCTTACGTCGACAGCGGTGCCATCGGCAATTATGTGGATCATGAAATGGTTTTGAGGATGAATCTAACTCTTTGTCCCAAGGCTGTAAAGGACGTCATTACTACGGTGGATGGTACGGAGATAGCCTCCGGGCCAGTAACGCATACCACTCAAGAGGTGACGCTAGTAAGTCAAGATGGACACCATGAGAAGATCGTGTTCGATGTGATCAAGGCCCCTCAGTTTCAGATTATTCTAGGAATACCTTGGTTAGAGAAACACAATTCTCTGATCGATTGGCGAGCAAGAACGGTCCAGTTTCCAGAATGTGTCTCTACTTGTCACCCTCCACCTGGTGTTGCACTGGCAGCAATTTCTTCAGAGACTCCCCAGTTACCTCCCGAATACCTAGAATACCAAGATGTTTTCCGGAAGGATCAGGCTAACTCTCTACCTCCTCATAGGTCTTATGACTGCCAGATAGACCTGATACCTGGATCTACTCCTCCTTGTAGTAGAATTTATGCCCTCACCGAGCCTGAGAACCTTCACCTTCGACAATACCTGGATCAATACCTGGCAAATGGGTTTATTCGTCCTTCCAAGTCCCCTGCTTCTTCAGCTTTGTTCTTCGTTCCAAAAAAGGAAGGAGACCTTAGAACTTGTATAGATTATCGCTCCCTGAACCAGATCACCGTTAAGAATAGATATCCGTTACCTTTGATCCCTGAACTCCTGGACCAAGTCAGAAAAGCATGCATATATACAAAGCTGGATCTTAGAGGAGCTTACCACTTGGTACGAGTAAAAGAGGGCGATGAATGGAAGACGGCCTTCCGCACCAAGTATGGACTATTTGAATATCAGGTCATGCCCTTCGGACTTTGCAATGCCCCGGCCGCCTTTCAATATTTTATGAACGATGTCCTCAGAGAGCTCATAGATGTGTGTGCTGTTGTTTACATTGACGACATCCTCGTTTATTCTTCATTGGAATCTGAACATCGGAAACACGTGAAAATGGTCCTCGAAAGATTGCGTCAACACAAACTTTTCGCTAAGTTGGAAAAATGTGTTTTCAACGTGACTGAAGTTGTATTCTTGGGATTCATATTATCACCTGGCGGAGTGCGTATGGATTCAAAGAAGGTCGATGCAGTTCTCAAATGGCCATCACCATCCTCCGTAAAAGGTGTGCAAAGCATGTTAGGCTTCGCTAACTTTTACCGCAGGCTTATCCCCGAATTCTCTCGAATAGTCCAGCCCATCACTGCCTTGTTAAAGAAAAACAAACGTTTTGAATGGTCTACCGAGGCGGAACAAGCTTTCCAGGATTTGAAGACTAAATTTATCTCTGCACCAATCTTAAAACACCCTTGCCCCGAACTCCCCTACATCGTGGAAACTGATGCTTCAAGCCTTGCCATGGGGGCAGTTCTATCACAAAAGGACCCGGTAACCAATCAGTTGCATCCCGTGGCATTTTGGTCCCGCAAATTCTCGCCTCCTGAAATCAATTACACGATTACTGACAAGGAACTTCTGGCTATCAAGTCTGCCTTTAAGGCTTGGCGGCATTATCTGCTGGGGGCCCGACACACTGTTACTGTGATTACGGATCACCGAAACCTGCAATATTTGAAAACCGCAAAAGCCCAATCCTCTAGACAACTCCGTTGGGCATTATTCTTTGCCGAGTTTGACTTCATAATTACCTATCGACCTGGTACAAAGAACGGTAAAGCTGATGCCCTTTCTCGGATGGGAGTGGAAGAACACTTGATCAACCCTAAACCTGTACCAATCATTCCCGAACAAAGAATTCTGGGTGTAATCGCCACAGAATCCATAGAGGAAGTTCAGGATAAGGCCAGGCAACTTGTAACTCCAGCAGACATACAGAATTGGCATCTGCAGGGAAAGGACTTTGCAGTAAAGGACAACTTATTGTATTTCCAAGAACGATTATACCTACCCAGCACAGATTTATAGAAAAAAGTAATCTCTTGTTATCACGATTCTTTAATGGAAGGACATCCCGGTATGGCCAAGACCTCAGAAAAGATCAAGCGCTACTTCTGGTGGCCGTCTTGGAAAAAAGATATCAGAGACTTTATAATGTCCTGTGGAGTATGCGCCCAAAACAAGAGTCAAAAGGAAAGACCAGCAGGCCTCTTACGCCCTATTGACATCCCACCTCGCCCTTGGCATACGCTTTCTATGGACTTCATCACCGATCTACCTCCATGTTCCGGATACAATACGATTCTAGTGATCGTGGACTTATTCTCCAAGATGGCGCATTTCATTCCGCTCAAAGGCTTGCCAACAGCAGCAACTCTGGCCCGAGAATTTCTCGAAAACATCGTCCGACTGCACGGTTTTCCTTCGGTTCTAATTTCGGATCGAGGTAGTCAATTTATTTCTCATTTTTGGCGAAGTTGCTGTCGGTCGGCTCAAATTGATGTGAGACTATCGATCAGTCACCACCCTCAGACCGACGGACAAACCGAGAGGACCAATCAAACTCTGGAACAGTATTTACGCTGCATGCTGCAACAAACTGAAAAAACTTGGAAAGACATCCTTTGGATAGCCGAATATGCCTACAATAACTCTGTCCATTCGGGAACTGGGAAAACCCCGTTTTTTCTTTTGTACGGCAGTCACCCTCGAACCTCGGAGTTGGATCCCCTCCAAGATCTTCAAACACCAGCAGTAGACTACCTGCATTCTACAATCACCCAAGCCTTTAAGGAAGCTGTTTCTCACCTTCAAAGGGCTAAAGAACAATACAAGAAAGGAGCAGATCAACATCGGAAGGAAGCCCCACAATATCAAGTAGGGGATCAAGTCTGGTTATCCACCAAATATCTACCTCTAAAAGGGCCACGCACATTCAACCCAAGATACCTTGGTCCCTATTCCATCACTACCATAGTAAACCCAGTAGCGGTCAAGTTGGACTTGCCCCCGCACATGAAGATACATCCGGTCTTCCACGTCTCTCTATTAAAACCCGTGCAACCTCAAACCCGACTAACTAAATCTCCAAAACCTATCCTAGTTGATGGAGAACTCGAGTTTGAAGTCAAAAGCATTCTGGACTCCAAGATCTCCAAATCTAAACTATTTTACCTAATTGACTGGAAAGGCAACGGCCCCCAAGAGAGATCCTGGGAACCTGCTGAATATGTCCACGCTCCTCGCCTAATCAAAAGATTTCACCGAACATTTCCTGACAAGCCAAAACCCCCGGAGAAGCCCGGTTTGGGAGGGGCCTTGAGGGGGGGTACTGTCATGATCTCTGCTTCCAAAAGGTCAGGGTTTTCCCAACTCCCTTGGAAGCAGATCCATAACCCAGGTTCCGAGTGCCAACCAGTCCCAATTGGGACCTTTTGGACCCAGTCCTGGCGCCAGTGGCACCAGGCTCATAAATATGCCCAGTCCCAGGGCTGGAAGCGCCGGGCTCATAATGCTTGGGTGGACTTACCTGCAGCAGACCATGCTGCTTACTTGCCTGCCAGTTGAGCCTCTGATCCTCTTCTGTTTGGAACTACTTTTCCTGTTGGGTGGGGCAGGAGCCACTCCCTAGATTCAGAACACTGGAACTCTTCTGGAAAGCAGGAACTCTTTTCTTACCCAGGCGTGGCTGTGGAAGGAGACACCTAAGCACTACAGGAGGCTATTTAAACCACACCCGATGGATGAATCTTGCTTTGCGTTATTCTGCATCCTCTGCAGCAGAACGCTCATCGTGTCTTCTGCATCTGATCCTGGGCCTAAGGAAAAAGGCTTACCATCCTGAATCCAGTCTTCAGCAACACCTATAAAGACAAGAAAGAACAGGTTAGCATTACGGTCTTCAGTGACAGCTCTTCACTTACCTGGTCCATCGGCTGTCACCAACGCCTCGCGCTGCATTCCGGCATCTGAAAGACAAAGGCTTACCTACTCTTCGTGCGCTCCAGAGGTCTTCACACTGCATTCCGGCATCTGAAAGACAAAAGCTTACCAACTCTTCGCAAGCTCCGGAGGCCTTCGGCGCTGCATCCCGCATCTGAAAGACAAAACAAGGTGCGTTTAAAGACATTGGGGAACTTTAATACTCACGTGCTATTACTCCTTTCCACATCTAACCCAGTGGGTATTCCGGCACCCTGCAGCCGCTCTGAACTTGTACCTGCAAAATAAAAAGACAGTTAGAGCGCATCGTGAAGCAGGCAACAAGCGCTTACTTACGTGCTTCCAGGCGCTTCTATTCATCACACGAGCTGTCACTGAAGACCGTAATGCTAACCTGTTCTTTCTTGTCTTTATAGGTGTTGCTGAAGACTGGATTCAGGATGGTAAGCCTTTTTCCTTAGGCCCAGGATCAGATGCAGAAGACACGATGAGCGTTCTGCTGCAGAGGATGCAGAATAACGCAAAGCAAGATTCATCCATCGGGTGTGGTTTAAATAGCCTCCTGTAGTGCTTAGGTGTCTCCTTCCACAGCCACGCCTGGGTAAGAAAAGAGTTCCTGCTTTCCAGAAGAGTTCCAGTGTTCTGAATCTAGGGAGTGGCTCCTGCCCCACCCAACAGGAAAAGTAGTTCCAAACAGAAGAGGATCAGAGGCTCAACTGGCAGGCAAGTAAGCAGCATGGTCTGCTGCAGGTAAGTCCACCCAAGCATTATGAGCCCGGCGCTTCCAGCGCTGGGACTGGGCATATTTATGAGCCTGGTGCCACTGGCGCCAGGACTGGGTCCAAAAGGTCCCAATTGGGACTGGTTGGCACTCGGATCTGGAGCGGGAAAGGAGAAAACAGTTGCAATTATGCCTCTATTGCGGAAACTCAGGGCACTTTCTTCGAGACTGTCCGGTGAAACCTGCCAAGAAGGCAGTAGGAGCTGCAGTTGCCAAAGTTACAAACTCTGAGCAGGGAAACGACCTCGCCCGACAAGAATAGAGGTCCTCTTGCCGAGCATAAAAACCAGTTCCGTGACCTCGCATTTCGTGATACCTATGGTCCTCATTAGCCCTGATAATCCGGATTGATTAAATGCAATTGAAGCTTACGTCGACAGCGGTGCCATCGGCAATTATGTGGATCGTGAAATGGTTTTGAGGATGAATCTAACTCTTTGTCCCAAGGCTGTAAAGGACGTCATTACTACGGTGGATGGTACGGAGATAGCCTCCGGGCCAGTAACGCATACCACTCAAGAGGTGACGCTAGTAAGTCAAGATGGACACCATGAGAAGATCGTGTTCGATGTGATCAAGGCCCCTCAGTTTGGATCTGGGTTATGGATCTGCGTGGACATATTCAGCAGGTTCCCAGGATCTCTCTTGGGGGCCGTAGCCTTTCCAGTCAATTAGGTAAAATAGTTTAGATTTGGAGATCTTGGAGTCCAGAATGCTTTTAACTTCAAACTCGAGTTCTCCATCAACTAGGATAGGTTTTGGAGATTTAGTTAGTCGGGTTTGAGGTTGCACCGGTTTTAATAGAGAGATGTGGAAGACCGGATGTATCTTCATGTGCGGGGGCAAATCCAACTTGACCGCTACTGGGTTTACTATGGTAGTGATGGAATAGGGACCAAGGTATCTTGGGTTGAATGTGCGTGGCCCTTTTAGAGGTAGATATTTGGTGGATAACCAGACTTGATCCCCTACTTGATATTGTGGGGCTTCCTTCCGATGTTGATCTGCTCCTTTCTTGTATTGTTCTTTAGCCCTTTGAAGGTGAGAAACAGCTTCCTTAAAGGCTTGGGTGATTGTAGAATGCAGGTAGTCTACTGCTGGTGTTTGAAGATCTTGGAGGGGATCCAACTCCGAGGTTCGAGGGTGACTGCCGTACAAAAGAAAAAACGGGGTTTTCCCAGTTCCCGAATGGACAGAGTTATTGTAGGCATATTCGGCTATCCAAAGGATGTCTTTCCAAGTTTTTTCAGTTTGTTGCAGCATGCAGCGTAAATACTGTTCCAGAGTTTGATTGGTCCTCTCGGTTTGTCCGTCGGTCTGAGGGTGGTGACTGGTCGATAGTCTCACATCAATTTGAGCCGACCGACAGCAACTTCGCCAAAAATGAGAAATAAATTGACTACCTCGATCCGAAATTAGAACCGAAGGAAAACCGTGCAGTCGGACGATGTTTTCGAGAAATTCTCGGGCCAGAGTTGCTGCTGTTGGCAAGCCTTTGAGCGGAATGAAATGCGCCATCTTGGAGAATAAGTCCACGATCACTAGAATCGTATTGTATCCGGAACATGGAGGTAGATCGGTGATGAAGTCCATAGAAAGCGTATGCCAAGGGCGAGGTGGGATGTCAATAGGGCGTAAGAGGCCTGCTGGTCTTTCCTTTTGACTCTTGTTTTGGGCGCATACTCCACAGGACATTATAAAGTCTCTGATATCTTTTTTCCAAGACGGCCACCAGAAGTAGCGCTTGATCTTTTCTGAGGTCTTGGCCATACCGGGATGTCCTTCCATTAAAGAATCGTGATAACAAGAGATTACTTTTTTCTGTAAATCTGTGCTGGGTAGGTATAATCGTTCTTGGAAATACAATAAGTTGTCCTTTACTGCAAAGTCCTTTCCCTGCAGATTCCAATTCTGTATGTCTGCTGGAGTTACAAGTTGCCTGGCCTTATCCTGAACTTCCTCTATGGATTCTGTGGCGATTACACCCAGAATTCTTTGTTCGGGAATGATTGGTACAGGTTTAGGGTTGATCAAGTGTTCTTCCACTCCCATCCGAGAAAGGGCATCAGCTTTACCGTTCTTTGTACCAGGTCGATAGGTAATTATGAAGTCAAACTCGGCAAAGAATAATGCCCAACGGAGTTGTCTAGAGGATTGGGCTTTTGCGGTTTTCAAATATTGCAGGTTTCGGTGATCTGTAATCACAGTAACGGTGTGTCGGGCCCCCAGAAGATAATGCCGCCAAGCCTTAAAGGCGGACTTGATAGCTAGAAGTTCCTTATCAGTAATAGTGTAATTGATTTCAGGAGGCGAGAATTTGCGGGACCAAAATGCCACGGAATGCAACTGATTGGTTACTGGGTCCTTTTGTGATAGAACTGCCCCCATGGCAAGGCTCGAAGCATCAGTTTCAATGATGTAGGGGAGTTCTGGGCGAGGATGTTTTAAGATCGGTGCAGAGATAAATCTAGTCTTCAAATTCTGGAAAGCTTGTTCCGCCTCGGTAGACCATTCAAAACGTTTGTTTTTCTTTAACAAGGCAGTGATGGGCTGGACTATTCGAGAGAATTCGGGGATAAGCCTGCGGTAAAAGTTAGCGAAGCCTAACATGCTTTGCACACCTTTTACGGAGGATGGTGATGGCCATTTGAGAACTGCATCGACCTTCTTTGAATCCATACGCACTCCGCCAGGTGATAATATGAATCCCAAGAATTCAACTTCAGTCACGTTGAAAACACATTTTTCCAATTTAGGGAAAAGTTTGTGTTGACGCAATCTTTCGAGGACCATTTTCACGTGTTTCCGATGTTCAGATTCCGATGAAGAATAAATGAGGATGTGGTCAATGTAAACAACAGCACACACATCTATGAGCTCTCTGAGGACATCGTTCATGAAATATTGAAAGGCGGCCGGGGCATTGCAAAGTCCGAAGGGCATGACCTGATATTCAAATAGCCCATACTTGGTGCGGAAGGCCGTCTTCCATTCATCGCCCTCTTTTACTCGTACCAAGTGGTAAGCTCCTCTAAGATCCAGCTTTGTATATATGCATGCTTTTCTGACTTGGTCCAGGAGTTCAGGGATCAAAGGTAACGGATATCTATTCTTAACGGTGATCTGGTTCAGGGAGCGATAATCTATACAAGTTCTAAGGTCTCCTTCCTTTTTTGGAACGAAGAACAAAGCTGAAGAAGCAGGGGACTTGGAAGGACCAATAAACCCATTTGCCAGGTATTGATCCAGGTATTGTCGAAGGTGAAGGTTCTCAGGCTCGGTGAGGGCATAAATTCTACTACAAGGAGGAGTACATCCAGGTATCAGGTCTATCTGGCAGTCATAAGACCTATGAGGAGGTAGAGATTTAGCCTGATCCTTCCGGAAAACATCTTGGTATTCTAGGTATTCGGGAGGTAACTGGGGAGTCTCTGAAGAAATTGCTGCCAGTGCAACACCAGGTGGAGGGTGACAAGTAGAGACACATTCTGGAAACTGGACCGTTCTTGCTCGCCAATCGATCAGAGGATTGTGTTTCTCTAACCAAGGTATTACTCGAATAATCTGAAACTGAGGGACCTTGATCACATCGAACACGATCTTCTCATGGTGTCCATCTTGACTTACTAGCGTCACCTCTTGAGTGGTATGCGTTACTGGCCCGGAGGCTATCTCCGTACCATCCACCGTAGTAATGACGTCCTTTACAGCCTTGGGACAAAGAGTTAGATTCATCCTCAAAACCATTTCACGATCCACATAATTGCCGATGGCACCGCTGTCGACGTAAGCTTCAATTGCATGTAATCAATCCGGATTATCAGGGCTAATGAGGACCATAGGTATCACGAAATGCGAGGTCACGGAACTGGTTTTTATGCTCGGCAAGAGGACCTCTATTCTTGTCGGGCGAGGTCGTTTCCCTGCTCAGAGTTTGTAACTTTGGTAACTGCAGCTCCTACTGCCTTCTTGGCAGGTTTCACCGGACAGTCTCGAAGAAAGTGCCCTGAGTTTCCGCAATAGAGGCATAATTGCAACTGTTTTCTCCTTTCCCGCTCCTTTTGTGTTAGAGGACCTTTCAGACCCCCTATTTGCATGGGTTCCCCGGGGTCTACTCCTTTGGAAGGAGTTGGCGGTTTGGAAAATACTCGAGCATCAAACTTGGAACGATTGGCCTTCCTGTTCTGCAGTCTGTGATCTATTTGAACGACTAAGTCTATATAGTCCGAACAATCTTGTGGGGGATTCACTACTTGGGCTAACACATCTTTGAGCTCTCCACGTAGACCTCTATAAAACAGCGTAATCCTTTTGTCCTCAGGCCATTGAGTTTCCACTATCAGTCTGTTGAAAGACGCAATATAAGCCAAAAGGTCTTGATTACCTTGTCGCAACGAAAGAAGCTCATTGTCCAAGGCCTGCCCCTGTGAATGTCTTGCGAACAGTTTTTCCATACTGAGCTGAAAAGCTTGAAAATCATGGAGGACCGGATCATCTTGATTTACTAGAGGGATCGACCAGTCTGCCGCATTGCCACTAAGGTACGAAAGCACGAAAGCTACTTTAGCTTGATCAGTTGGAAAGGCTGCTGGCCGGCATAAGAAATGCAACCGGCACTGATTGATAAATACTGCAAACCTCTTTGGGTCACCAGAAAATCGTTCGGGCGGAGCCAGAGGTACATTCCCAGGTAGGTTGATCTGCACTGGATTCATGGAGGATGTAGAAGGAAGATTTCCCCCAGATGCGGGTAACGGGGTCTGTCCGGCTTGTGACTGTAGCAATTGTCTAGCGAGATCATCTGTTCGCTCCTTGGAAATAATCAGTTCCCTTCTTAGAGCGTTCGTTTCCTGACGGGCTACATGCACTTCTGCCCTTAGTTCCCCAAGTAACTGGGCTAGCTGGTCGGTATCCGAGGTTTCCATAGCGCCTGGACAGGAGTTTTGTGGTAGGCTTTGCGTTCTGTAACGCTCACCTGATTCCCGTAGAGGCGCCGGTCTTGACTGGGCGTATACCGTATCTGCAAAGGTGATGTGTAACACACGGCTGGCTCTTTGGGCTGGACCTCTGTGCACTGTATGTCTGACTTGAAGGGTCAGATAGAAAATATGGGATTAAGGAACTGGGTTATTGAATGTCTCTCTCTTCTTCCCTTTCTCTTCTCCTGTAGAACCCCAAAGGTTAACGCTGTCACCTTAGGTAAGTGAACGCTGTGCTCTCCATCTGCCTTGGACCCAGTCCTGGCGCCAGTGGCACCAGGCTCATAAATATGCCCAGTCCCAGCACTGGAAGCGCCGGGCTCATAATGCTTGGGTGGACTTACCTGCAGCAGACCATGCTGCCTACTTGCCTGCCAGTTGAGCCTCTGATCCTCTTCTGTTTGGAACTACTTTTCCTGTTGGGTGGGGCAGGAGCCACTCCCTAGATTCAGAACACTGGAACTCTTCTGGAAAGCAGGAACTCTTTTCTTACCTAGGCGTGGCTGTGGAAGGAGACACCTAAGCACTACAGGAGGCTATTTAAACCACACCCGATGGATGAATCTTGCTTTGCGTTATTCTGCACCCTCTGCAGCAGAACGCTCATCGTGTCTTCTGCATCTGATCCTGGGCCTAAGGAAAAAGGCTTACCATCCTGAATCCAGTCTTCAGCAACACCTATAAAGACAAGAAAGAACAGGTTAGCAATACGGTCTTCAGTGACAGCTCTTCACTTACCTGGTCCATCGGCTGTCACCAACGCCTCGCGGTGCATTCCGGCATCTGAAAGACAAAGGCTTACCTACTCTTCGTGCGCTCCCGAGGTCTTCACACTGCATTCCGGCATCTGAAAGACAAAATCTTACCAACTCTTCGCACGCTCCGGAGGCCTTCAGCGCTGCATCCCGCATCTGAAAGACAAAACAAGGTGCGTTTAAAGACATTGGGGAACTTTAATACTCACGTGCCATTACTCCTTTCCACATCTAACCCAGTGGGTATTCCGGTACCCTGCAGCCGCTCCGAACTTGTACCTGCAAAATAAAAAGACAGAGCGCATCGTGAAGCAGGCAACAAGCGCTTACTTACGTGCTTCCAGGCGCTTCTATTCATCACACGGGCTCCATCTTCAACTCACTTCAGCCCGTCATCCGCCATCGCCGGAACCCTGCAAAACAAGAAACATCATTACTAAAGACTTTAAAGACATTAGAGTTACTCGAAACTTACCGTTCGTGCAGTAAACGACGGACAGCAGTCCTCTGAAGTCAAGAGGCCTGCTCCCCTTATCCAGTAAAGAAACTGGTTACAGGACCCTGCCCCGAGGCAGATGGAGAGCACGGCGTTCACTTACCTAAGGTGAGAGCGTTAACCTTTGGGGTTCTACAGGAGAAGAGAAAGAGAAGAAGAGAGAGACATTCAATAACCCAGTTCCTTAATCCCATATTTTCTATCTGCAGACATCTTACCCTTCAAGTCAGACATACAGTGCACAGAGGTCCAGCCCAAAGAGCCAGCCGTGTGTTGCACATCACCTGTGAAGATACGGTATACGCCCAGTCAAGACCGGCGCCTCTACGGGAATCAGGTGAGCGTTACAGTATCCAGCCAGAACTGTGCAGAACCAATCTCTTAGTTTAAAATAATCTAATTCAAACCATTTCCACCTATTTAGAACTGCATAGAAATCGTGTCCATTCTGTGATTTCAAACCTGTGAAAGTGTCAGTTGTCAATTTGAGCTTTACTTTATTTCTGAAAATATACCTCCACAAAATCGTCCGTATATTTTGAACCGCGTGTGCTAGGAACGAGATTTAACTTTCATTTTAAAGCTAAGATCCTCAACTTTCTACTCCTTATAGTTTGTCCGTATTCGCGCTCGACGCACTCGGAAAAAGTGCCGCGAATTGCAATTTCAATCAAATTTCTCCACCTGTCAAAATCGCTGTATCTTGCTTGCATTGCTGAAATCCGATTTCAACCTGATAATCCCTCATGAATCACTGATAGTGTTGACCTGAACCAATCTTAAGTAGCTATCACCTACCCTGAATCTCCTATAGGAAATTAAAATAATTTTTAGCATATTTTTCACTTCGTTGCAAATCACATTTAAAGTATTTTTGCCTGTGTTTTAAAATCATCCCTGTTGCTCTAAGCTTGCTAGGGGGGAACTGAATTGGTATTGCATTCGATTGTATTCCTGAAAATTGTGTGCTCCCCTTCCATCTCCTTATATTGCATAGGGGGGGAGTGAATTGTCAAAAGAAAAAGTGATCATATTATCTCTTGTGGAAACCATCTCAGTTATTTCTGTGCTGCATTCTTTTCCATCATTGCATTTCCTTGAACCCATAAAAGCATTCTCAGCTACTTTATCCTCTCTATACCAACTCGTAATTAAGAGTGTGCTAGTGTAATATTATCCATTGTTGATCACTGTCATATTCATAAGTGTGCTATCAAATATTATTTATTTATAAAAGTGTGATATATATCTTGTTTAATTTTTCAATAAATCTTTTAATTTGCAAAACAAACCTACTCTTGGCTCAGTGAGGTCAGGGGGATTCAAAGAGAGGGGCGTTATACAAGGGTTTATCATCCGTATTCATGAACTTGTCATAAAAATATATAATTAATAATATATATATAATTAAGGGCTTCCCTTGGGCATCCCAGACTCGGCATTGACTTGGAGTGCTGAATTGAGGTCACTTAACAAGCGAGTGGGAAAAGATCACCACCAACAGATCAGTGCTGGATGCTCTTGCCTGAGGACACACTCTGGAGTTCCAAAGCAGGCGTCTGCGGATCCCTCTGGTGGCCCGTCGGGAGCAGCACATCCCTCAACTCTTGGAGGAGGTATGGGCCATGCTGCGAAAAGGGGCGATAGAGCTGGTTCCCCAGTGACTCCAGGGCTCTGGAGTCTAGCTGTGATCAGAAAGACGACAGGGGGCAGGAGGCCCATTCTAGGCCTACGATGTCTGAACAAATACCTCAAGTCCCAAAAATTCAGGATGGTCACATTGCAACACGTGCTCAGCCAACTGAAAAAAAGGGGACTTCTTGACGTTGCTGGACCTGGAGGACACCTACTTTCAAATCCTCATTCACAGGAAACGCCAAACGTTTCTACGCTTCGTAGTGCAGGGACTGCACTACCAGTTCAAGTCCCTACCCTTTAGCTTGAAGTCCGTCCCCAGAGTAATCATGAAATGCCTGGCGCCACTGACAGCCCATCTGCGTCTATGGGGATACATGTATACCCGTACCTAGACGATTTGCTCATCCGGGCCTGCTTGCGAGAGTTGTCAGTCAGATACACGGAGGCGACCGTCCAGCTGCTAACTGATCTAGGATTCTCCATCAACTATCCAGAGTCCTGCTTTATACCATCGCAGAACGCGCTGTTCCTAAGAGCCAGACTCAATACGATGTCCTGCCTGGCGTCACCCTCAGAGGAAAGGGTAGCAGCCATTCAAGGGACGGTGCAGCGGCAGTTGTCGATGAAGACCGCCACAGTGCGTACCATCTAGTTGTTGCTCTGCATGATGTCATCCTGCATCTACGTTATCCGGCTCTGCAGGTTACAGATGAGATCTCTTCAGGAGTTCCTGGACATTCGCTGGATACAGGTATCTGGAAGCTTGGCGGGCAAGATCCCTCTCGACGTGGAGTTTCTCGGGCGATAAGGTGGTGGGCCATCGGCTCCAACATCGCCCAGGGCACAGGGTTTCAAAACCCTCCATACCAGGGGACGATCACCACAGATGCTTAAATGGAAGGCTGGAGGGCCCACACCGATGTCTACACGCCAGAGGCCTGTGACTGCTAGAGAAGTACCTCGATATCAACATCCTGGAGCTACGAGTTTGGGCCCTCAAGTCGTTCCTTCCATCTCGGAAGGGCAAGGTGGTGAGGATCTTCACAGACAACACCACCACAATTTTCTACACCAGGAAACAGGGGGCCACTTGATCCCCAGCGCTCATCAAGGCAGCTAAGTACTTGTGGCACTAGGCTGTCGGTCAATAGATGTTCCTCGTTCCTCTTCACCTAGCAGGAGTCAAGAACACCATTGCAGACTACCTCAGCAGGGAGTTACGCTCCTGCCACAAGTGGGAACTTTGCCAGGACCATGTGGACTGCATCTTCATCAAGTGGGGCAGGCCCCAGATTGATCTGTTTGCGATGGTGGCGAACTCCAAATGCCAGCAGTTTGCCAGCAGATTCCACCAACCAAGGAGCATGGGGTACACGTTATCCTTCCCGTGGGAAGGCCGGTTTCTGTATGCGTTTCCTCTGTTGCCTCTTACAAAGAGTCATCAACACACTCTGACAGCGCCACTGCAGGATGATACTCATTGCCCTGGTGTGGCTGAGGTAGATTTGGTATCAAGACCATCTGTCGGCGTCACCCCCGGTCAAGCTGCGAGTAGTCCCGGATCTTCTCACCAGAGAAGGAGGTGCAATCCTACATCTTGACCCAGGGTCGCGGAAGCTGAAGGCTTGGCTCCTGCAGCCCTAGGGTTTGGTGGATATGAGTTGCCTGCAGTGTGCAGAGAAATCCTCTCCCGGGTGTCGTCGACTTTGAAGTGCTACGGACACAAGTGGAAGCGTTTTGCCACGTGCTGCCGGTTGCAAAAGATTACCCCGCTGAGGGTGACTGCCCGCAAGTTCTCCCATACTTGCTCTCCTTGGCCAAGGCCAGTCTAGCACACTCGTCTAGCAAGATTCATATGGCAGCTATCTCCCACTACACCGGGTCTCCAGGAAGATCTTCACTTTGAGGAACTCCTTGACGAGTCGATAAGACCAAAGGACTTTTTTGATCTTTCCCGCCGGTGAAGGCTCCTGTCCCGGCGTGGGAACTTAACGTGGTGCTGACAAGACTCATGGGGGCCACATTTGAGCCTATACATCAGGCCCCTCTCGAATTCCTCTCGTGGAAAATGGCATTCCTTGTGGCCATCACCTCTGCCAGGAGGGTAGGTGACATCCAGGCCCCATCCTACAAACAGCCATACCAGTCTTACCAGTCTTTACATGAATCGAGGGTGGTGCTGCGGACGCACCCCTCATTTATGCCAAAGGTTCTGTCAGAATTCCACCTCAACAGCCTTTGGTGTTGCATGTTTTTTTCCAGAAGCCTTTGTCACCAGCTGAAAGGACCTTGCACTTGCTGGATGTTCTCACTTCTCAGCTGTTCGAGAACTTTGGTCCTGTGAACCCCATGGGAAGGTCTTGTCCAAGGCTTCCATCTCAAGGTGGCTCTCCGGCTGCATCATGCACTGTCAGTTGGCGAACCGACCGTTGCCCGGCCGTCCGAGAGCCCACTCCACCAGAGCGATCTCTGCAACTACGGCGTGCTTGTCTGGTGTGCCCCTGCTGGACAGCTGCAGGGCGACTACGTGAAGTTCCACGCACACTGCGTCGACAGGGATTCCAGGGAGGAGTCCAGAGTTGGCCAATCAGTGCTATGCAACCTGTTCGCTTGAGGCGAGTCTGTTCCAGAGGTAAGAGTTGATTGCTTCTGTTGAGCCCTGCCACCTCCCATTATTGTGTAATGTTGTACGGCTGTGTATCCCTTATTCATGAGCATGTGAATCCATGCCAGACCCCCATGCTGGAAAAAGGGACAAGTTACTTACCTCTAACTATTGATCTCCAGCATGGGTCTGGCATACATATATACCACGCTGTCAATATTGCTTGCCTGCTCACTTATATTGCCTGCCTAAATGTATAACGCATGCAAATAATCTGTATCGACACCAAAGGCGTCTCTGATGCTCCATGCAACTAAGCTCATCACATGTAACGGTGTCTCAATGCCCAAGGCTATCTGCGTGCTATATAAATCTAAGTAAATTAATGGATCCACATGCTAACTCTCCCTCCGTCCCCTACTCGGGCCGCTCTTCTTGCTCGTACTGCCACTTTACGTGAATCTAAAGATGGCTACCAGAGGAGGGGTTTGGGGAAAGGACTGTCATTGGATGGAGGCAGTATGACGCATAGGACAGTGAAAGGAGAAATACAGTTTGTAAGTGAAAGTGAAACTGTTTTTTCTTTTACTGAGTATTCCCAGCCTGACAGGGAATATTCATGAGCATGTGAATCCATGCCAGGCCCATGCTGGAGAACAGCAGTTACAGGTAAGTAACTTGTCCCTTGCCATCCTCCACACCCTATTGTGGATACTGAGCAATTTGGTATTTCAAGCTCACTTAGTGAATAGATGTTCCTTTAGGGGGGGCTTCTGGAGTAAAGTTGTAGAATCGTACATCTTTAATCATTTTCTAGGGAGCTAAAATTGTTGGTTGTCAGTTTGAAGCAAGCAACATGAATTGTGCAGAATGGTTGATTCTCTTTGGCTGCTCAGGGGTAAGCAATCTATGGCACTCCTTTGGCCAGTCTTAAGTCCTTAACAGATACGAAGGTTTAAGACTACAACAGAGGGCTTTGCTGCCTTTGAAAATAATGAAGCCTAATCTCTACTGCATAGAAAACTAATATTTTGCTTCCTCAATAGTAGCACTGCCTTTTTTACATTTCTGCTAAACTTTTCTCATTTCCCTAGGCGGCCATTGAGGCTGAATTTGAGGAGAAGATAGAGGTGATGCGGAGTACAGAGCATAAACAAGTCAAATGGTGATTTCCCAAAGGAGCAACATTGGTGTAAAGAAACTGAATATTGATCAAAGACTGATAGACGTGTTCTCATAAGTGCTTTTGAACATAATTTGTATTGCAATCTATATATATTTAGTACCATTCACTTATAGGCTCTGCTAGTGATGATCCAATTTTTCAGATAAAAATATTTTGTAAATAAATGTATATCTAATTCACTGGTCAATCAGACCTTTCATACTGGCTTCATTATTTGTCAATAGCCTTCTAATATACCGTTGAAATATGTGCTTAGTGCGAGTACATGCTTGATTTGCAAGGCAGTTAGGAACCTGACTTTATCCATCTTGCATTATAAATAAACCGAAAAGCTTCAACCCTGATTGGTATTGCTTGCTTGAGATTGTTTTTAGCAAATTTGATATAAATGTGACATCTGGGACAAGAGGTTCTTTCAGGATTATAGGTGTATGACATCACTGGGGAATGTCCCTTACTCTTTTCTTTGAAAAGCTCCAATATCTATGGGGCCTCGGATGCCTGACAAGCTCTTGAAATTGTCTAGTAATAGCCCAGCATTGTGACTGGTAGCGCTGCAATAACTCACAGCAAAACCATCTGAAAATTCACTCTTGAGGAATCGATGCTACCCCTGATAACTTTTCATTCCACCCCTCACTCCATGTCGAAATGCTTGGATTCCGAGAACTGCATCCATTTATTCTACATTACCCTACCTTGGCCCTCTCACCTCTAGACGGCATTGGAGCTGGTGGAATAGTTGTCACCATCTTCAGATTAGCAGAATAGTGTGCTGGACAAGCATTAAGTACCCTTTCATACCCTTGTGACACCCTGCTCAATCTGTACTGTTCAGGTAGAAAGGTGTAAGGTGTTCATAGGTTTGTAAATGGCACTGCCTATGCGACACTGGGCGAAACCTAGTGCCAGAGGGAGCTTGGAAGATCAGATGCCAATGTTGCACGTCCGGCTCAGGCTCCAAAGTTTAGAGATGGAGGTGACACTACAGAGAACACCAAATGTCTCACTGCAAACTGGCACTGCCTTTGATGTGCCAAACACTGGCGGCACAGACCCCCAAACAAACAGAGATTGCTTTAGTTGAGAATGTCCAAGAGAGGTGTTGTTGTGACATAAGCTTGAGTGGGGTTCCCCAAAAAGGGCGTACACAAGTTTAGGAAAAAAAATGTTTTATTAGCACACACCAGTTCTCTCTATGTGAATAACTTGAGAAATGTAAAGCATCGGTATCCTCTCCACTTCAGCAGATGTTGCTGTGTGTCTACCACTAGCTGTAGACCGTAGCTTCTTAAGTTCCAGTTTCGGGCATAGAGGGATACTGCACCCTGTGATGATCACCTATAATCACAAAGCAAAAACAAACCGGTGATGGCTGGAAGGTTTAGAATGAATCTTACACTTCTAGCGATTGTTCTGGACAACCCCCAAGACCATCTTTCTTCGCCTGCAAAGTCATTAGCCAGGCGTGGTGGCGCGCGCCTGTAATACCAGCATGAGTGTGGGAGGCTGAGGTTGTGGATGGGGGTTTGCGGCTGTTGTTCGCCTCCACCGGTGATCTGTGCTAGAGCTATTCTAAGTATATTCTATGAAACCCCAAGTCATGAAGCCTGTGTTCTGTTCCTGGTGAACCCCAGGAGAAGGGGACTTGTTTCTGTGTCCGGTGGGATCTACAAAGTACATGAGCAGTGAGCTGTGCCTCACAGACATAACCTCCTAAAAAAAAAAGTCATTATAGAAAGGGGAACGACCATATGCAAATCAGGCTTGATCTCACCCCAAAAGGGGTAGTCCAGCCCCAACTGGTAGGTCGCCTCCATTCTGTACAAGACCAAAAGCATCCCCAGACATACTTTGGCCTTGTTGGCTGTCCTTGGTGAGGAGTAGCTTGGGGTTCTAGGCCTGTGCCAGGGCACACCCGTTCGACTCAAGGTGACAAAGCAAAATCAAAGAGGTGATGGTTTAAAATTTATCTTAAACCTCCGGCAGTTGCTCTGTGCAACCCTCGAGACCATCGTTCTTCGCCTGCCAAGCCATTACAGAAAGGGGAAAAACCATAGGCAAATCCACAATCCCGAGTTTATGGGGACCCTGCACACTGTGATGACTTCAGTGTCCTGAGACTTGGATTATCTGTTCTGGGTGAAGGGGTTCCTGCACTCTTGTTCTGTACGATGAGTCTCTCGAAGGCCTCAACCCATTGTAGAAGCCAGAAGAAACGGGCTTCTCCTGATCTCATCTTACTCCTCCTCCCCACCAGGCCATGTTCTTGTACCTCCGACTACTGTGAATGTAGACCCTTCAGATTTGAGCCGCACCCATACCCTACGCTTTGGTGCTGTGATACCCATACAAACCTGCCTGGTTTTACCGGCAATGGCCCTCTGTCTACAACCACCACCTGGGTTCTTTCACAAGCCTTTTCTAGATAGTTGCCAACCTCCTGGTAGCTTATCTCCTTCCTCACACTGTAGCCTCCACCAAACTGCTGCCACCAGCTTACTCAAAACATCCACCCCGCTTGTCTGCAGCTTTTGATGTCTATTGCTCAACATACACTCCCCTAGGGATAGGCTCACTGTGAGGGTCTGCACCTGTGTCTGGGACTCAATGAGGGGTAGCCGTGATTAGCTGTTGCATGTTGCAGATGCAAGCACCTCAGCATGTCTATTTTGAAATTGAATCTCCCCTCTGGAGCTTTCACAGGCATCTTGTGTGGCTGCTGTGCCTTTGTGATGTTATGGTGCAGTCCACTCCTTTCTGTGTGGCTTTGATTGTGTAGGCGAGTTACCTAAAAGCATTGTCCGTGCTGATGCGGTTTCCTTGCTGGAACGAAGCATTGTATGGTTAGTGAGAAAGAGTTTTCAAATTGTACTGTGGGTTCATAGAGTAACTCATAAGGCGGAAATGTGTCTGCTTCTGGTGCAGGCTTGTGGAGCGAGCCCCGGAGGCAAACACAATGCCCTGATTCAAGGGCAAAGTGCTGAAACAAAATGGAAAGTCTTTCAGTATCAGGTGCAAATTCAGTAGTGTGGCATTGAAGCACCTGTTGTGCACAGGTTTGCACAAAAGGAGATGCTGTTGCTAAAGCCATGGGATCAGGCATTGTTTAGCATGCATTTATCTGATCAAATGCATTTTCTGGGGAACAGGCAATGGGCGAGCCCTTTGCCCATTAAAGACTGAGTGTAGGTAAAACGAAGTCTTTAGAGAAGGGAAAGCAGAGTTTGGGTCCAGGCTTTAGGTTTGTCAGTCTATATGAAAAACCTTTTTACAATAGTGCTACAGGTTAATAGGCTTTGGGAAACTGTTTCAGTGACGGAGGATGCATCTATAGACACAGCAGCAGTACTTTTGACAGTAGAGAGTATCAGAGGTAAATCCATACTCCCAGCTGCTTTGGTGCCTGCCAGACCATTGGCCCCGAAACCACTTCACTGTGGTCAACATGCCAAGATGAGACATCACCTGAGGGTTAACTTGAATTGCTTAAGGAAATGAAGAACTGTGAACTACTTGCCGAGTATGAAGACTTGATAAAAAAAAAAGGCCAACCACATTTCTGACATGTTCTATAGTGATAGCTAGGCATTATGACGATCATGCATCCGTGTTCATGTCGGGTCTCTCACAATTGTTTGTAGTTGAAAATATCTCTGCATAGAGGGCTGGAGAGGTACATGACCCAGGTTTGGATCTTTCTTTTAAGTAATTTGTTTTGGGTAAGGGCCTGCACACCGAGAAGCCATCCTTTTTTGATTTGATGCAAGTGGTTACAAAATTCCATTTGAGGCATCAAATTGACTTGCTAGTA
This sequence comes from Ambystoma mexicanum, assembly GCF_040938575.1. Lineage (NCBI taxonomy): Eukaryota > Metazoa > Chordata > Amphibia > Caudata > Ambystomatidae > Ambystoma > Ambystoma mexicanum. The sequence goes on from NC_090935.1 coordinate 224,500,069, forward strand.
TTCTTCTCTCCCCTAAATTGGTCCAAAGCAGGGGGGGTCTGCACAGACTCTTAACAGGTCCTTGGATGTAATGTTAATCGTTCAGTGTTCTGTGTGGTTAAACAGTTCTTTGCATTTGCAAGCCCAAGTATGTGATCAGTACAACGTTCCTGCAAATGAACCTAGCAAAAGCATAGGGCATTAAATGGCTGGGACAAGACTGCTTTAAAAAAAACAACAACAAAAAAAATTAACAACGGTAATTGATGTCACTCTTCCAGCTACCTGGTCTTGAGCTTACACCTTTTAAAAGACACTACTAGAATTATCATGGAGGCAAGCTAAAATTTGGCAGAGACATTCTTGGGTTAGCTGCCACCCTTCTCCTAAGGCCCTCTTTCGTTGTGAGGTCTTCAGTGATGCAAAATATTTCTATATGAAGAATCTGCAAGAGATATCAGTTAAAACAAGTTTCTTTAGTGGTTCTGATGTGAGCGTTCTGAAGGATTACTGGTCACCTTCCTGTGATACTGAAGATTGTGAAGTCCCAGCACCTCTGATTTAAAAAATAAAATATCTTTTTTTGATTGACAAAACAAGGATCATCGTAAAATACAGAAATGATATGTGGCATTAATGATCATGTGTTATGCAGTAGGCTACAGTTACGCCCTGCCCCTGAAATCATCTGAAAAACAAAAAAAAGTATCCGACTAGTCATAAAAACATTGATCCATCGATGCATACCCCAGGGTCCACTGTGCTAATTAGAAAGGACACATGATTATCTCCAGTTATTTCGGTCACTGACAATACAATGTAAGGGTCCTAAATGCCTTTCAGCAGGAAGCGAAAACCAGCACATGACCATACATTTAATTCTGATTTTGACAGTAGCCAATGTCCTTCCGCCAACTGCAACTACTGGGAAAGGAGACCCTTGTAGTGTATTGCCACACGAAATGGAAGACCATGGTTAGGATGGCACTGTAAGAAACCTGACGGTATTCTCCCAAGCGGACCTCGAGACTCCCTTATTCAGGTGGCCAAGGAAGGGCTGACACGCTCAGATCCCAACCCTGGGGGTGAAAGAGCAAGAAGGGATCACCTGAATGGGGGAAACTCTGGGTTGTGTTCGAGGAAATGCCCAAGGTGAGATGCTGAAAAGGAACAAGGAGGGCGGAGTCCCTGTGGCTTTTGTAGGCTGTATCACATCTGCCTCCCTTCCTCACATGGCATCTCTCTTGCCCAAATCCAACAAACCCTCCATATATAACAAATCCCCTAGGATCCTGAAACCCCTGTACAGTCGGAAACTATCCGAATACTCCCAATCATTCTCCGTCTTCTCCCTATGATTATTTCCCACACTCCCAATTTGCTCAAAGCACTACCATTCCCACAATTCCCCCTGGTCATTTTATGATAAAAATCCTGGTCGAACCAATCTCACCCTTCTGAATTTACCAGCACTCCTAGGACGAAAAATATAATTCTACATGTCAACCCCCTCTCCCCCTTTTTCGACACAAACACTTTCTCCAGACACGAAAGACAACAGACAAACACCAAAGGCGTTTACCTAACATGTCCCAACATAAGGGTCAGGCAAAGTAAGGCAATCGACCAGGATCACACACACCTGACGCCCCTTCCCCACAGTTATAACAGGTGGAGCACGAGAGCACAATATGAGCAAGGCGGACCGCACAAGTAGACCGCTATCCAGGCACAGAAGTTCAAGAGGAGGAGAAAGGCAGTGAGAACCGAAAGGCTGACAGAGAAGCGACCTTGCCCTTTCCGACCCAGACCTGTGAGACCTCCGTGGAAGGAATCGTATATAACAATAGCCCAAGTGTGTTGCATCAGATGTCAACGGTACACAGAGCGTGCTTACACTGATAAGCATGGCAGAGGGAGACGCCTGCTACTGTGGTACCAGCCTTGACTCCAGACATACTGAAAAACCAAGCGGTTCATCACAGCCAGTGAGTCGAAGGGGAATCGATAAAGAAACTGAACTGTGTTGAATGAAAGTTGCAAGGTTGCACATTGAGGAAAGTTCAAAGAACTGTAAATTGTTAAGGGAAGACCAGCTGCAGAGGGGTCTGGCACCACGTGGGTGCTCACTCGAGAGAGACTGGTTGATCCCGCATTGAATGAAACTACAGATACCAGACGGCCCTTGGAGAGCCACGAGGAAAAGGTGAAAGTGGTCATACAGGGGTCTAGCAAAATCCCTGTACAGTCGAAAGACTTTGACCGACAAACCATTGAGAACTCAAGGGAAGTGAATCCCTCATCAGAAGAAAGTAAAAGGAATTGTGAAATGGCAAGAGTGAACCCGGCGGAGGGATGCCAATAAAGAGGGGCGAGGTCTAAAATCCCAAGGAGCAGTGTTGTGACAAAAGTGAACCCGACAGAGGGATGTCCACAATGAACTGTTCTAAAAGACATTTAGATTTGTGAGTGCCAAAAGAGAAATTGATTTGAGAAAAGCCGTAGTGAACCCGACGGAGGGAGACAAACATTCAAGAAAGGGTCTGAGCCCGGAAGAGGGGGATCCCAGGGGTGAAAAGCCAACACCCACCGGAAAAGGCCACAGTCAACCAGACACTGGGAGGTAAATGTTTGAAAAAGGGTCTGAGCCCAGAAAGGGGGGGGATCCAGGGGGAGAAGCAATCACCCCAACAACATGTGCATACAACCGAGAAAATAGTTTTGTATAAAGCCACAGTGAACCTGACTGGAGGGAGGCTGATATTCGAGGAGTCTGAGCCCAGAAGAGGGCGTCCCAGGGGTGAAGAATCATCACCTCAAGTACAATCCGAAAGGAACTTTTCGTTTGTTATTTTGAAACCATCATGCCATCGGAAGCAAGAAAGCTAACCTCAGAATGTCTTGATATTGATAGGAACTGCTTGTGGATCGGAGTCCAGAAGTAGGGATGCAGGGGTGACAAGTCATCACCCAACGTACATTTAGAAAGGAACTTGTATTTGTTCTGTTTGAATACATCAGGTCCTCGAAGGCAAGAGACTTTTTGTAGACAAGAAACTTGACCATCAACTTCCTGATAGCTGAGAACGGATCGGCCATCTCGTGCTGGGAAAGCTCAGGCGTATACAGTGCTCCGGAGTCCCACCTTGTTCCGTGCTCAAAGGTGGGGAAGGGAAAACCCTGGCTACCACATCCTACATTATCATTTGTGAACACTTCTTTCTTGTGAATCTTATCCCACACTCTCTTGTGTTTAGTTGTAAGGATTGGCAATAGGTTTTATTAGAATAGGCCCTTTTTTATTTGACAAGGCGCCACTACGACTGCCTTATTATTTGATGGTCGTAGCTTGCTCCCATCTTCGATATAGGTTTAGATTAGAAATGTTTACAACCTACCTATACAGTTTATTAAACACCTTTTGAACTGTGATCACTTGTCTGTCTATTCCTGATACCATGTCTTCCTTACAGCACTAACCTTGAAAGTAGTGGGTTGTAGCTCTTCAGTCGTCAGGCTCAGGAGGAGCAGCTGTTAAGAGGCCACGGACAGAGCTAACAAGGGAAACCTCCTAATTGGGGGGGGGGAGGAGGGCACTGCTACCTCGAGGCTTGTACTGGCGGGCAGTAATACGAAAAGGGGATCCCAGGGGAAACCCTCATGGGGAAGAAAACCCTTGAGAGGCATGCGTCCGATAAGATGTTAGTGCCCACTTTCAAAGAAATGAAGATTCCAAGTACAGCAGGAATTGCAGGATGGGTGAAGGCAGTTAGGACAGGTAAGGTCAAGAACACAGGGTGGACGAACAATCCTGACATGAAGGAGAAAGAAACTGGGAAGGAAAACATCAGGAATGAACAAGGCAAGACAGAACCAGGAAGCAGAGTAACGAGGACTGGTGTCAGGGCTCACCTGTGCAAAGCGAGGCGTTGAAACTAAGCCTTCTACAACGTAAATGCTGATGCAGTGTTGCTGGACAACGCAGGGGCTTCTGAATGACTTCGTCATGGCAGCCGCCATCTCTGGAAGGACCATATAGCGTTGGACACTGTATGTCTGTACGCAAACCCATCTTGTTTGGGGGACAGTGGTCGGCAAATTGGCGCATATAGCATTGTTGCCAAAGCGACCAGGACCCGTAAGGATACCCGGCAAGCATTCCAAATTGATCTACATCTCTTAAAAGGCTAGTTTGATGTTGCCCAGCAGTCTGACCAAAGGAACTGGATGATCTGTGCACCAGTTCTCCATTTTGGAGATTTTCGAATACCTTCACCCAGAAGTTCACAATAAAGTGACATGCCCAGATAATATATAGGATGTCAGCATTTCCCTACCAATATCTACTGCATGTGTGATGAATAATATTTTTGAATGCTGAATTATAATCTGTTTTATAGAGAAGAGCAGTAATTTAAAGTGAGAATGGAATGAGAGGTAACCTAAGTCTTTATCAATATAAAGTTGAAGGTCTCTTTCCCATATACATTTAGAGGCATTTTTGGAACGCGCACCCTCACTGATGACTATGAAATGCAGCTGGGAAACAACATACTCGCCCAAGTTTCGATCATGTTGTCAATGCAGCGAAGGAAGGGACCTGCATAACAAAACAAGTCCTTAATTTATTTCTTATGTCTAAAGTATGCCAATATCTCCACGTTTGACACCCCCCAGCTGTAACCATGCGTCGGAGACGCAAGAAGGCTCGGCTCTCCCACCTAGCCACGGCAAAGCTGCACCTTATCAAAAGGGCTTCAGGCTCAGTCCTGCCCAAGGTCTGCAGGATGTTATTTTGGAGAGGATCAAAGTAGGACATTTAACAAATGATTCTGTGCTCACAACACCACAAACCTGCTTTTGCTTGCTGTCCCCTACCTCTAATGTCAATTGATACAGATTTCAGATACCCATCCATGGATAAATTACATTGTTTATTAAATCCTCCAACCATGAACGAGGTTGGTATAAGGCAGCACTGAATATTGCAAGGAATCCATAAGCTATGGCAGAGAGGCTTGAATATGGATCCTATCTATTGCAGACCCTACATTCAGTGTAAAAGGCATGTTGTCACTTTTAATAGTTTTATATTTTTGCGCTTTTTAGCATGTAATTATGAAAATCGTCAGTCTTCACACATTCACAAAAGATTCTATTGTGTCTCAATGCCCTTTAACTTCCTGTAGACAGGCCAGGAATACAGACACACATTTTGTTTTTTTACTCAATCACCTTCATGCTTAAACATTTTTTTTTTTTTAAATATAATTTTTTTGAGGATTTTCTGAAGAGACCACAGCTACATATATGCAACACCCATCTAAATAATGTATGGTCTATAGCTATTGACATGGTTTTTCACTTTGTGAAGGTGGATACATATATGCTTTATTTGATTTTCCTACAGGGGCCGTGGGAGACCCGGAGTGCTTCTCACAGACTGCTTAACATTCTATCACTTGTGTTTGGGCTTATTTCTTATTATTTTGTAAATGTACCCATAGTAAAGAGTCTAATTGCTGCTGTTGCTTATTTGGCTGGTCGGTGGCTAAAAACACATATCAAAATGAGTGGGGGATTTATGACAACCCTTTCTTGTAATCCTGCTGCGGCAAACTCCTCCACTCGAATATAATCCAGACACAAAACTCTGACCCTGTGAATTAATCTTTCCCCCATACCACCCTACAGTGGGGCTGCTAAAAACAAAAAACTGTCAAATGCATTCTCTGCCTCCTATGTCCAAGTAGCCAAAGATGGCTTCCTATTCATATAGAATTTCAGATCAACCAAGTATATTGCCCTGAGAAGTTTATAGTGCCATCTGAGAAAAGAGCATGAGAGCAAAGCTCATGTTGTCTGGGATAGCACTCAGAAATCTGAGAGGAAATGCACCCTGTGGTTGATAGGTGCCCAGCGACACTTATGTTGCGTATTTAACCCCAAAATATGTTTCCGTCCATTTTGCTTTATTCATGGACTACCACTGCATGAGCAGAAGTAATAGGGAAACATCCATAATTTGGATGAGCATGACCTCCGCTACTTTCACATAACACCTCACCAAAAGATAACTGGCCACCCTGAACAGAGCGTTTGCTAGCCCCCAAAAAAACAAAACAATACCTGGCACCCTGCCACTCCCCCCTCATGTTGTTCATCTCCCTCCCCAAAGCAATACTTGGTGTCCTACCACCATTATTCACATCACTTGTGTTTGCCTACCAAACAATACAATGTGCCCTGCCACCCTTCTCCTAACTCCCCCATTAATGCATCCTCCCCAAATCTGTACAGTAACTGGTGTCTTGCCACCCACCTGCCCACATTGCTCTGCCTCCCTTCTGCTCCTAGTACAGCTACCTGACCATGTGTTTGCCTCAACCCTGTCAGCTTCACAGAGCCCTGACTCCCGTGATGACAAAGGCCTAATATCAAGTGCAGCGTGGAGGCTTCACAGCACAAGTGCCTGGCTCTGAAAAACTTAACAGGCGTGTGTAGCCATTGGCCCAAACTGGGCCCAGCTAGGTAGGGTAAAGACGCAGACACCAGGGTGTAAGGAAAATATTTTACGTGTAGGGGTGACTTGCCTGTCTGGACTGTGCAATCCATCCCACCCTGGGGCTGGATCAAATGTAGAGAAGAAAAAGAAGGAACAAAGGTAAGCTCCTCTGCCCAGAAGTGAGCTGGACAGGGGATAGAACTTTGTGAAGCGAGACGGTTGAAAAGGATGGGGAATAAAATAAAGAAAGGATGTGGCACTGGACAGCTGCTCTCTGGGGGGGGGGGTGTATGGCCTCTAGTGCCTCCCCAAACTCCCAGGGTCTACCAACTTTTCAAACTTGGTCTGTTTGGGGCGAGGTGCAAGGGTGTCAAAGAAGGATGCTGACAGGAAGGGGGCATGGTTTCAGTTGTAGAGTATGTCTGGCACATGTACGCAGCCCATACAGATCTGTGTGGGTTCAAAGCAAATTTGCACCGTACTTTTTAATATCTGTCTTGGACATCTTTGCAGAGGTTTATGAGGGATACATGCATTTCCTCCTAGATTGGCTAGGTTGTGCTGATGACTTGGTGCTCGTGGACCATACTCTGATTGGGTACCATCTCTGCAGAACCAAGTAAAAATGTGTAGGAGGGAGAATAAACAAAACATTTAATATTAAACTAAAACAAGCATTGGAAATGCCAATAGTTTTGGTATTTACTTCTGTTCTTTGTATTTTGCATTTATAGGTATAAGGGAAGGTGTGCAAAGAGGAGAGTGCAAAGTTTGAAAGAGGGATGCGATAAGGGGTGCAGGTTTGCAATAGAATGAAAAGGGGAAAAGCGCAAAGGAGAACGCCATTGACGGAGGGTGCCATTGATGATGAGCTAGAGGAAATATGAGCGAGAAAGGGTGAGAGTGAGGGGGTAAGAAATGAAGCGAGTGTGTAAGAGTAAGGATGAGCAGGGATAAGGAGAGGGGATAAGATGGGTGGGTGGGGAATAGATGAGGTAGTTTGGGTGGGTGGAAGAAAGGGTGTAAGGTGGTTGGTGGGGTCAAGAGAGAGGTGTTAGTGTGCAGTAGAGAAAAAGGGGCTAGGGTGGGTAGAGAGGGGTGCAGGGCGTGTGGATGGGGTAGAGTGGGTGTGGGTAGAGAGTTGGTAGCGCAGGTATAAAGGGTTGGCAGGCTGGTTGGATGGGGGTTGTGAGTTAGTAGAGAGATTAGAGGGTGGGGGTTGTGTTGGGAGTAGAAAGGGTATGGGTATGGTGAGTGGGGATAGTGTAGATGGGGTAGAGAGAGTGGGGGTAGGGAGGGGGTGTAGGGGTGGGAGTGATAGGGTAGGTGGGTAGGGGTAGAGAGAGGGGGAAGGGTGGGCGGGGGTAGAGAGAGTGGGGATAGGGTGGGTGGGTCTGGTTAGAGTGGGGGTAGGGCATTTTTTATGTCTACAGAATAATGGTGATTCCAGTAGAAATATCACCCAGTGTGTGTGCTGGTCATTGCAGTTTCAAACACAAGTTCATGCTGTAGCAAAAGGACACCCGCCCATTGTTTTCTTTATCAGATCTTCATTGTAAGACTACTCATCATTCCTAGACGATCGATTCCCAACCATTCTCTAAAGCACTAAAAAGCTGTTTAATAGAATGTGTCAGCTGGAGATCCTTGGTACAATGTTACTGTAATAGCCACATACTAACCGACTCGGGGATAGAGCACATCATAGGCAACCAACAGGCAGATCCTTACACAACACAGTCTCATCGAAGCAAACAAAGTTGGACTGACTCGCCTGGATGGCAGGAGTTTTCCTGATGCCCCTCCCCCCACCCCATTGGGACGCTTTTGTGTGGGGGCTTATGACCCAGTGATTCATGCACTTCCCATACCGTGGAGGTAGCTCTGCGGATTCACAATATGTACAAATGTATCTCTTCTGGTAAGGATTCAATGATCCATATGTTGTTAGAACAAGCAGAACTCTCATACCCAGTCTCTGTATGGGTGCACTCAGTGTGACTTAATATGGCCCGAACACTGTAATGGATCTCCTCCTTACCCAAGCTGAGCCAGTCCCAAAAAATAACCACGTTCCTTAAAAGTGGTTCTCTGTTGAACAGGTCTGTGGTGCAGGCATTTGTGAGCAAAACAGAAATCCACCTCCTGCAGTGGTCCCTTGATTGGTTGAGCGTTTTCTTCCTCGTTGGTGCCGTTACCGGCTCTGCCTGCATTTGCCCACTTTCACCCTTGGTGACCCAGGTCAGTGTTGTGTGTGGTTGACCCTCTTGGGCTCTGTTTTTTGCCCTAAAATAACATTTGAGGTCCCACCAGGGCCGCATTTTACTCAGCTTTCCACTGGCCCTCTCCTTCCTTCCAATTCCCTCCCCCACCCTCCTCCGCCTCCCAGCACTCGCGTGTTTGGCTTGATCACCAGTCATTACTGACCTTCCTAGGGCAGCCCTCTGCCTGTGCAGCCCCCTGTGGCTAAGGGCCCCCAGGCAAAAGGCGGCTCCAGCTAGTGCCTGCATGTGTCAGCAGGGGAGGCCAGTGGCCAGCTGTCAACCAGCAGCGCCGAATTAAGGTAGGAGTGGCACGGGTTGGGTATAGAACCTCACTCTGCTCTGCAAACCTGTCCATATAGCAGACTCTCAAACTTAGGTGTGTTTTCTCCTTTTTTTAAATTCCATTGTGAAAGTCTTGCCGTTCTGTGGCTTTGCCTCCTAGCAAAGCAATCATCTAGCGAACCTTTCTACCACTTAGGTGCCTGTTGTCTTGTCAACTTGTCGCATCTCTCTCTGTCGTCTGCGTGCTCCCTGCCCTGTGTCCTTTCCTAGTGTTCTCCCCTAACCGTTCCCACTCCCTTTCTCTTTTCCCTACCTTCTCTATGGTGCTCTCTGTCTCTCCTAACTTTTCTAACTGCTTCTCTGTCGACTATCCTGCTCTCCTCACTAAATCTGTTAGGAAGAAGTTTAAAAAAGACATCCTGGTCTCCAACCCAGGCTCCCTATCGCTTACGTCTATACCAGTGCCTCCTTCAGGCAAACTTTCACGGACATCCTCTTTGTCGTTCCCTCGCCAGACCTATGGACTCTGCATATGGTATCTCTGTGCTCTTTCCCTCTCCCATTAATGGTGGCACCTGGTGGGAGACCCTCTTGGCCTCCTTCCACTCCTCTAAGGTCATCATTAATGTTTACTCAAATGGTACCGTCTTGGTCCAAGGCCCTCAAGCCAACCTTCTCCTCTTTGATAGACGCTTCCCCTGGCCTAATCAATTTTTTTCTTCTCCTGCTGTTCTATCTCTCCCCTCCACGCCTTCCTTGCCTACCCCTGCTGTCTCCTCCTTGGCTACCTTGTCCTCTCCTCCTTACTCTTCTGCCCCCCTCAGGCTGCTTTTACACCTCCGCAGGGCATACCTCTGATTTGTACCCCTCCCTGGAAGACTGTCAAGGACGGCAACCTTCTCCATATTGCCACTATAAACTCTCGCTCAGCTGTCAAACACTCCTCTGACATCTGCCGCCTCCTGGAGGAACTTGACCTATACTTCATCTCCCTTGCCTTCAGTGTATCTTCTTGAATCTCCTCTGAGAGTCACTGGCAGCCACTGGGTTCCTGCTAGCGGTGTTGTACAGCCTCTGCTACACACTGCATTACAATATACTGCACAAATTGTGTATTTTCACCTAGTTGCACTGCGTAAGGAGGTAGAGGCATGTTGCGAATGCTCTGCATATTGAGCAATATGCATGCATACATATAAAAATAGTGACCATCTTTCTCTGATAGGAGCTGCAAAGACAGACATCGCTTTGAACTCATTCACTTGAATGGAAGACCGCTCAGGAAAATGCATCTTTCTCTTTGAGTGCAATGGATACACCAGGGGCAGAGTGCATTCTCTCTGCCTCGCGACTGCGGGCTTTCTACAAGCCACTCCCCTTGCCCCTCCCCACAACCCTGACATTCCGGCGGCATAGAGGAACCTCTCTCCCCACAGGCGTCTGCCTTCTCCTGTGGCACCTCAGATCTTTAAATGGAAAGCGCTGGATGCAGGCAAGTACAGTGCCTGCGGTCTGCCCTACAGCACCGGCTTCACACAAGGAAGTGCAGGCAGGCTGGCAGTATCAGACACCGAGAATGGAGACGTGCCTCAGTCTGCTCAAAAACAGTTCACGCCGCGTTAAGACAGACACGTGACCTGTGACAGTACTCCTGATTGGGACAAAATAAGTTAAACAAGCCACTATTGGATTACATTTTCGTAGTACAACAGAAATGTACACTTAATGTTCGGCCATTGTATGGCAAAGCATTTCCTGTTGTCATGCCGACCATGAACACTGCTTCTTGGAACCCTTCTTTACTGTTGCCAAAAGGTGCCAAAACCAAAAATGACATTTAGCAAAAAGAAAAATATGTACTGTAATTCAAATGGACAGTGGGTATTGAAAACATTGAGATGGGAAACACATTTAAATATCTTGGCGTATATTTCTACACTACTATGCGCCTACTAGAAACAAAGAGGAACGCAAGAAACAGGATAAAACCTATAGTAGCTACGATAAGAGTATTTAACCTAAAATATGGTGGATTCCCTTAGGAGCATTTTATAAACAAAAATAGTCCAGCTAGTAGTCTACTCTTTAGCCATGGAGGTACACCGTCCTAGGTGGATAGAAAAAATTGAATCCATATATTGGAAATCAATCAGATTTACATTATCTAAAATCAGACGTGAATTTGGATTGACTACTCTTGAGACCATTAGTGGAACGGAGAAGAATGGATTTCTTTAATAAAAAAAGGAATGAAGGCAGCAATGATTTACTCTGGTTCTTGGGTCAAACATTCAGAATAGAACTAACATTATGGAACCTGTATAAAAAATGCTTGACTGATATTGAGTGTTTGAAGAAACAATGTAACTGTCACGGCCACACCACACCATCTAGTGATGGGGGGAGTTGGTCATTTGACTCACTTATGTCCCTTTGGGACCTATAAACACAGTGGCCCTGGCTGGACTCAGTCCTGGCGCCATTGGCGCCAGGCTCATATAGAGATGTGAGCATGAACACTTTATTTCAGTGCAGGAGTGCTTTTATTTTACAAGAACTTTCCAGGAGCTGGAAGCCTTTATTCCAGAGAACATCCTCATGTGTTGACTCATTGGGTGTGGCTCCCTAAGCCTCGTCTACATGTGCTGACTCATTGGATGTGGCAGGCAGGCTGAACCTGGTGGGCGTGGCTTCAGAAGCTCAGCTATATAAGCTGCTCCATTCTTAAGGCCGGTGCTTCGCGCTGCTGTGCACTTGCGTGCAACGGGACGCTCACCGCCGCTTGGACCAGTTTACTTGCCTTTGAAACCAGGCGTTCTCCTGCATACTCACCTCCAGGAAACCGTTGCTTCATCGCTTCATCCTCATCTCCTGACATCCAGTGATCTTGAACCCGACGCCGCAGCAGCGCACTCCGCATCCACGAACTCGGACCCTGTGGCGAAGAAAAGCTTTGTTCCTCAGTCCCTCTGGCTGTCGCCTCGGGCTCTACAGCTTCTGCCAGGCCGGCAACAGCACCTGCAAGGGAAGAAAGCAAAAGAGCAAACATCAAAAGTGGAACGGACAGCAATACAAGACAATTAACTTTACAATACAACAAAAACAGACGAGGAAAGACAAACAGGAACACTTACCTGTAGTGGCTTAGTCACGGCAGGACTGGACTACCACGTGCAAGGGACCAGTGAAGGAACTCTGTCCAGATCATACAAGCGCCCCTGCCAGAAGCAGCAGGACGGAGTGCTCGCCAAAACTTATCAACAGGTGAGCTTTCCAGGACAGTGCATCCCACGGTTACCATGGTTTGGGAGAAGGGTTCTGGAAGGGGATCAGGCACACAAGCTGGCATACTCATGCCCCCTATTCTCCACGCAGGAGCAGTCCCGAGCAGCATCACCTATTACCACATAAGCGCAGAGGGTGACGTCGGACCCGAGCGACCTCACCCCCGGGAGGGCTGCAACTGTGCCTCAGCGCCTCCGCAGAGACCAGGTGAGCGTAACATTAACAGAAAGATTTGCCTATGTTAATGAAAAAAAGTGGTGAGTGGGACTGGAATAAAACTATGAAGTATTGTCTGTGAAGACATTAGCTATTGAAATTCATGAAAGTGGGATGTATAATGCCAGGCAAAATAATTCCTTGATAAACATCTCCAAGGGACGTACATTATTAATATTTAACTTGGTGCATACAACAGGAGAACTAGCTGCGAGAGAAAAAGACTATGCAAGGATCCTGGTACATTTAAGACAACTAAACACTGGGTTCTCGAATGTCCGGGCTTGGGGGGAAAAGAAAACCATTTTACAAAATATGTGCGTAGTCCAGAATTCACTTCGATGTAAGTCTTCTTAGAGTGACGTATGAGAGGCGATCACATTTCAATTGTATTGGCATTATACACCCATACATAGTTCATATACTGTCATTTTTTTGTTAGAAAACTAAATGTAACCTGTAGGGTATGTAAAGAGCTTTGTGTTTCAATGTTTGTATGTTTGCTGGTGGTACCAAGTAGCAATAAATAAATAAGTTTCTTTACAGCTTGCTTCCCTTAATCTCCCAGTCACTCCCTCATGAAACTTGACACTGTCAGGCGGTGTTATTCTGCGGGGCAAAGAGACATTCTGACTACCTTGAGCAGCAGGGACATACAAATGCTCAACTTCTCCAGCAACGCTTGTGCTCATTATCAGTGCTGCTGAAGTATCGACTGATGTTGAACATAGAGTACTCTGAAGACAGGCTGTGGTTCCGAAACTTTAGGAGGAGTCATGAAGCCATGATGGATGCACCTGGCACTCGACTGCTATGTTGGGGGCGAGGAGCATTGGCCATGGCCCTACACAGCCTGGTTGAAGTGCCCTCTTAATCTGGTAAGCTTGGATAAAGACCCAGTTGGAGCGAATGGCAGGGTCTGCCCAGGGCTTCTGGTAGGGTCTCCATCTGGAAATTGCTTCTGCCAGTTAATGTTTACAGGGAATTTACGGTAAGTTAAAATAGCCTCGTCCTCCAAGTGACAGTGCATTGTGCAGGGGGATTGAGGAGGGGTAGTGGACATGCCCATGGGGTGCCTACTGAGTATAACCTGAGGTGACAGCCTGTGCTTCCTGTTTCCATTATTGCAGCAGTGTATTAGTGCGAGGTCTAATGCTTCAGGCCACTCGAGGCCAATCTGTAGGCAACGTTTCGAAAGTCTGCTCCTAATATAACCGTTCCTGCGCTCAACATTGCCACTTGACTGGGCGGTGATAGGCACTGTGTAAATGCTGGGTGATATTCAAAACGATGGAACTGCCTCTAAACTGGCTGGTAAAAGGAGTCACTGTCCATTGCAACAGGAAGACCCAAACGAGGAATATACTTGGTTAAAAACCTTTAATCTACAGTGCCAGTGTCAACATTTCTAAAGAGATAAACTTTCACTCACCTGTAACATACATCTACACTGACTATATTCATAGGACAGCCATTTCAGGTGCTAAACAAAGGACTACAGGGGGCGGGGGGGGGGGGGGGGGGCTGGGTATGCTTAGGACAAACTCTTTACTGTGTGACCTCCATTGTGAGAGAAACCGATCAAAAAAAGTACTACAATGATAGTGAGCTACGGTAGGAAAATGGTGCAAAGCAATAACGGTTAATAAAGGCAATCATACCTGCCTCATCAGTGTGGCCCACAGAATGGGCGATTCATGCAAGGTGTGGTAAAAGATATTTTGAACCTAGGAGGAGCCGTCAGGTTTGTGCCCTAAAGTATCATTTTCCAACCTACAGTATCTGCAAGCCCTGTATTCTTTCTCCTGTTCAGAAGCGAAGTCCTGTAATACAGCTAGTCTAGAGAGGATAGTGGACAGGGACTGGTCTGCTTTGATGCAAATAAGGACTTTATTAGAGGGCAAAGGGTCTTTGAGGGCTGCGGTTTTAGCTGGTTCATCAGTTAGGCATTTCCTTGAGCAACATCAGTACCAGATAATTTGTGATTTGCATTTAACTGTTGCAAGGGCAGAGGAAATAAAGCAGCCTGACAATATCCATCCTGCATACGAATAACGATTTAAGGTAAGAAACCCTATTGCTTCAGCAGCAAGCAAAAGTAATGTGAAACGTCCTGTGCCTAGTGTGAATCCATATAGATGGTAGCCGATTTGTCCTTTTGCTATAATAGAGAATATGTGAAGGCGGTCAGCTTGGCAATTTGAGCTGAACAGCATTTGGCAAGCAATAAGATTCTAACACTTCACACTGTGTACAAACTATGTACCCCGATGTAAGTTGTCCTTTGGGAATTCCCAGGCAAGACTCTTCAACTTAGAAAAGCAATTCTGGGTTTGGTAAATAAATAGGAGCTGTGCACTAACCACTATCATGAGTTTGACTTTCAAAGGGAATCTGGAGCCGAGAAGCAAGGTTCAAAAGAGAACAATGAGAAGTGATTACATAGGCAGCAGAAAGTAGCTATTTATTCATACTTTGTCATAGTGCCTCACAATTTGAAATGTGCTGTGTTTTCACTTTGAGAGCAAAACAATACTAGCATACGGCACGTCAGGGCAGTGGGACGGGTCAGAAATGAGATGCGGACACAAAGATGGAATATTCTCATTGTCAGACATTTTATTTAACAAAAACTGGCTTGGAAAGACACCTCTCTAGCCCTATCCTAAGGAAGGAGGTTCCCTACATAAACAACTATAAATAGAAACCAGTCTGTGTCCCAAAGAAATTCTAAAACGATGCTCACACTAGAAACAAACAACTAAGAGTGCAAAGAAATATCCAACATAGGTTTAGTGAAATAAATGTTCATAATCAAAACAACAACATAAATCCAAATAAATTCCAGGGAGAAATCCTTGAAACAAGAAGATGGTTCCCTTCCCCTGAATGTTTAAATAGGATAGCGAAAGTGTCTCTCTGCAACCTCAAGCAACTGTTGTTTAAGAGTTTCCCTCTGTCCGACAATTCCTTAATGCTTTTATCCTGGATTCAGAAAGTTCTGTTTCACAAAATATTTTCCAAAGCATCTGTTAGAATGGATTTCCAAACTCTGGCCTGATGGACAGATGTTCAGGAGGGGATACTTCTGGGAAGATGGCCAGACCAATTTCTCGGTAGCTTGGAGAGCAGTCAATGCTAGGTCTCAGGAGGAGATGTGATAGGTTATTTATAACACGCTTAATACCCAGTGGTTTCTAAGCACGGACCCAGGGATCTAACCTGTGTTTATCCATGTTGCTATGCTTCTTAGGCAAGCACTTTGCCCCTGAGCTGTCCTTCTGAGAGGAGTGAGGGTGATGAAAGGTCTTCAATGAGCACACACAGTGAAACACCAAGAATTACCATTTGACAGAAGTATACTAAAATATACTATAGCTTTATAGACCTGCAGCGAGGGCCGTACCGGGCGTTATGGGCCATGAAGACCGAGTTAATGGCCAGAGCGAAGCGAGGGCCTTTAACAAGGTATGAGGGACCATAACGCTCGGTACGGCTCTCGCTGCAGGTCTATAAAGCTATTAGAACACCCTCACTGTTTAATTAAAGTTGAATAAATGAGACATGTTTTAATTGAAGCACATAAAATTGCAAAATGGTAAATGTTTCAGACATTTTTTGTACTTCAATTAAACATGTTTCATTTTTTTTATAGGGTGGTGGAAGGCGCTAGGGTGGGAGCAGTATGGTTCTAAAGTGGATTCAGGTGTGGGTATGCTTGCCCCTTGTTCCAATTAATTTTACTTCAGGTGTGCTCCCCCCAACCCCAATCCTTTACTACACAAATGCTAGGCAGTACCTACTCCACACAAATATGCAACTAAATAAACTTCTACAAGTTTAACATGAACATACATTCACTTAACAATTAATTTGCTTACCTTTCTGTGCATTTTTCCCCCATTGACATTTTTAGGCTCCACTGAACATTCATCAGTGCCTGCAACACATCCTCTCATTTCCTTGGTAAATATAAAGTTCTCCATGCGTTCCCTCTTACGCTGCACATCAGCTCATTTCTGCCTCATTTCAATTTGAAACGCATTTCAGGACCATGAGCCTGGCACTTGGAAAGCGTTTCCATTGCTTTCCTTGCTTTTCTTCACTTCTGTGCTCCTACGTGCACACTTTGCTCTGGGAATGTGTATTTCAGAACGGAAAGTTAACTCTTTCCGTTCCGGAATACACATCACAAGCAACCCCACCCGCCGACAGCTTCATTGCAGCCCAACCTACGGGCTGTAATCAATCTGCGGGCTATACCAGTGCATATAGCCCGCAGATTGACCAAATTGCGTCCTAGAAACACCACTAGGGTGTTATAATATTTATTAGGGACCAAGAATCAACACAGATGAATATTTAACAGCAATAGCAAAATACCACACAAGCAACACACTACGTAAAATATATACAATGACTGGAGTCAATGCGATAAAGTTAGTACCCATACCTGTAAGAGCATAGACAAACTTCAGAATTGATAATCCTAACGTAAATCCAGCCCTATGATGAATGAATGTTCGATGCAGGCGTAAAAGTGACAAAGTAGCTTTTAGGAAGCTGGAAAAGTTAGAGAGAGAATTCTGAAGGGTGAAAAAAGGTTCCAAGAGTCCGGAGAGGATCTGTTGTGATGAACAAATCTATTCCCAACTTTCTGAGGGCTTTAAGAAGCAGAGGCCACCCAAGCCAAAGAGAGGACCACAAAGGATACCCTATCCGTAAAAACGTGTGGAGGAAAAAGTGGCCACAGGTAAGTGACTTCAGTACTCACCACCCTCAGCCTGGTTTTGTTCCAAAATTGGCAGGCCTGGAAGGGGTCATCAGAGTTTCGATTTCCCACCCTCGCTTCAGCTTCAAAGGGCACAGACGCTGCAGGTGCAGATGCAGACGCGCTGGGAAACAGGAGCTGTAACTCTCGATTCAGGTGATGAAGAAAGAAAAGACTGATTCACCTGGTCTCAGGATGTTAGAAGGAACACAGGAAAACTGCCTTCACCAGCCGTCACTGTAGCACAGTGACGCAGAGGCACCCAACTCTCATGATCTGACACAAACTTCTCTCAAAAAATTCTCCAAAAGCGACGCTCCTGCACGGTGACCAAGGTTTGGACAGTCCAATGGATGGGCCAGGGACCCTTCCAAACAAGCTGTTTTGCAGGGCAACCAGGAGGCATCGCAAGTGATTATTCCCACCACCCCAAAGGTTCCAAGCACCCTTCTTCTGAGATTGAGCGCAAAGCAGGGCTCCTCCGGGACAACAAGCTTTGGGTGCCAACCGTTGTCTACGTGTCTCAGCATCTTTCTTTGTTCTGCTCGGCTCTTCTGGAAACTTGGCTCTGTCTCCGGTCAGTTCTGACCTGTTGCTGATCTACTGGTCTGCATTCAGGACTCCTCCTCATATCTAAAGTCCATCGAGTGTCTGCACCCGGTCAGCCAATGAGAAGTTCTGCCACACTCATGCACACCAGCAGTGGCCCAATCAGGGACCACTGGGGCTATCATGCTCTCATGCACACCAGACATCCTGGCACCAGTAGTTATGGTGTGGATTGGGACTAGACAGTCCCCGCCCATTTCCTGGGGACCCACAAGTGATCTGCAGTACACCACGAAAGAAGAGTCTTTCACAGGCAACTGCATGCCCAAATAAGGAGGTCCCGGGTCACGAAGACACAGGGGAATGCCAAGGGACAAAATGGCCAATGCAACAGACAAAGGACCTTGTAGCACGGCCATGATAGACACGAGCCATAGTCATGAACCAAAGGTGGTAAGCGCAGTGTGGCTTGGTAAAGAGTTGTAATAATACAAATAAAAAGCTTCTGCTGCCGCCAGTCTGTTCCTAGGCACACTGTACAATCGCCACAAAATCCCTAGAGCATGAGTAGGGCCAGAGAACACAAGAACCCCATTGTACGGTATACTAATGTACTTTGCGCATTGTTAACATGTTACCAAAAGTGGCAACAAAGTCTAAAAAATTAAGAGAAACAAAGTTTTTGTCCGTGCTGACAGCCTTAAGGACTTGTCCATTTCCCCGTAACAATGAGCTAAAGCCCAGTGGAGTGCAGCTGAGGGCTGTACTCCACTGTAGAAAGTCGGGTCAGGTTACTGTAACAAAAGCAAAACGTTTGGGGGGTTCGACAAATGGGAAGGGAAAGTTGCATTTAGCAAAATCTTTCCTAACAGCATACAACAGTGCCTTTGTAGCAAAAAGTGTCTCTTGAACAACAATATATTTGTATTGGATTCGCATGTTTCTTGTTCTTGTAAACTGAAACGTTTGGCTGTAGCATAAACTTGAAGATTTAGCTGTTGTAGTTATATATCAGAACTTATTTTGGGTACTTTCCAGGTTTCTTGATATACTTCTTTGCCAGGTATTTTATATCGCTGTTACAACCTTTCTTTTTAAGTCTGATGGATTGCCTGGTGTACTCCTCCACCATGAATCCTCTGATGGGTTCTTCAGATCTCCTGGTATACTACCGTGCCAGGTATCTTCCCGCAGTTTTCAAAGCGCCTGATAGCTTTGGCTGCCAGGACTACTTGTATTCATTTCTCCTTTGGTGGATTACCTAATATACTCCTTTTGTAAGAATCCTCTCTGGGGCTCTTCAGATTCCCTGATTTACTTCCCTGCCAGATAGCTTCCCCGAATGTTAAAGTTCTTTATACAGTTTCAAATGCATGGTCTATTTGACTGCCAGGACATCTCGTTATGGCCTTCTTAGATCCCCTGGTATACCTCCCTGCCAGGAATCCTGCCACAATGTAAAAGTCTCCTCACAACCTCAGTGGATTACCTGGTACACTCCCCTACCAGGAATCCTCCTTCCTTTGGAGTATTGCAGATCCCCTGGTTTACTCCCTTGTTGGGTATCCTTCCCTAAATTTCAACTGCCTGGTGCCTTCTCTTTACCAGGACTTTTTTCATTGATTTAAGTTAAGTTACATATCTCACATCAGCATCTACTTTGTTTTATCCAATGTCTTTACTTAGGGTAATACTTGTTTTAGCTGTCCCCCACGTTGACCTCTCATACATATATATTTGTTCAAACTTTGTTGCTGCACTTTTATTTGTCGTTATTCAAATCCCCTTTCTTTGGAACATGGATTTAATGCTAGTTTGTCTGCATTTAAGTTGCCTTTGAGTATTGTCCAAAATATGAATCTCGCATGACTCATTCACTTGATTGCCTCTTTGTCGGTATGCCCGGGGTCCCCAATGGCTTTGGGCCGACTCACTGGTAGTTTGTGGCATCTCCAACTTGTGGCGTGCCTCTGCAGTGAAGCTTTCAGCTGTATTGGCTTCTCACACAATGTGGACGCCTTTTCAGCGTTCTCTGCAGCTCTGCGGTTACTCGTCGACTACGCTCAGTGGCTGGGACCAGAGAATGTGGCTTCCTACTGCGACCATAGCGCCACAAGCTCTGCTATACCTTCACGCCACACTGGGCTCTGTAACTTGCGTTTGCGAGCCGCCACATGAATATGCCCGTCTTCCCTTCCACGGTTCTCGCCCATACTGCTTCCTTGAATACTACGGTTGCCATTTCTAAATGTCCCGGGCAATTTACTTCTAATGATACAACTAGTCTGTGCTTCAGTCTTTAGACCTTGCTCAATTTGCATTAACTCTGCCCTCCTCTTCTTCGTCTCAGAACTTGAGGCTTTATGGGACCTGAAGCCCATAGATACAATGGTATTTCCAAAATGATGTTGCTCAAAAACTTCACATGCAGAAATGTTAGAAACCTAAATCGTTTCATGTGGATTATGAAGGTTTGAGGTATACACAGTGTTTTGTCTAGTGACATAAGGAAAGGTGTTTCTGATTTTCACAATAAGGGGACTTTGTGGGATGAGTACAAATCCTTAGGAATTTAGATGTGATCGGGTCTTTATCAGGAAAAGGGGAGGAATACTGCATCTCATCCAAAGGAATGATCCCCTTTCCCTGGTAGTTGTCTCCTCCCATGTGATCCTCCCTCATTTAACTACCCCCAGGTTTCGGATCCGGTAGCGTCTGCTGTCCCATGGTCATATAGGAGGAGGTCACCGCTGAAGAAACAGTGATGAGTCCATTGGGTTCATTACAATAGTCACTGGATGACCTAAGACCTGTGTGTCAGCTTGATTTACATACAGGGTGGAAAACCTGCTGCAACATAGTCCCGGGCTAAGCTATAGAAAGAAATTGGGGGATGTGTCGACACAATAAAGGAATCGTTTTGACTTTTGTCAACTCTGAGTATAATAAATACCTCAACTGTTTCTGGCGACCAAGAAAAAGGATCTGGGGTTGAATAAAGAGTAAGTGCCTGTAGGAATACCACAATTTAGATGTAACCTATTATCCAATGCTGACAGTTGCTGGCTGCACAGAGAAAACATCTGGTCTGTTTGCCGGCCATAGGTTTGGGAACATGGAGTATGTTCTCAATATGGGCTAGAGACTGGTGTCTTTCTTTCATGGTAATGTTGTGGCCCAGGTAGTAGACTCAGGTTTGACATAGCTGGAGTTTTTCTTTTGAGGCTTGATGACCTTTCAAAGCAAGAGTTCTTAATAAATCAAGGGAATCTAGTTGGCAGGCTTCTAGTGATGGGGATGCCAGCAGCAAACCATCCACATACTGTAACAAAACAGACCCCCCCCTTTTGAACACCAGGGTCTAAGGGCCTCATTACAAGTTTGGCGATATCTCAGTGGTAAATACACTGTAGTGGTGGTAGGCGCTGTAATCCATTGGGATTTCAGCAGAATTACTGCATTGGTAATTCCACTGATTGTTGGTAGAGGAATATACTCCACTTTGCCACCAAACATGTCGTATGGCAGTGCGGTAATGGGGGAGTAAAATAATTACTGCCATGTAAGGGCTGTATTTTACTGCACAGCTGTACTTGTAATGAAGCCCTAGAACCTTCTTGAAAATCTATGAGAGGGTTGAGCTTTCTACAAACCCCTGTGGAAGTCTTATGCATATTGTAAATCTGTTTAAGTAAGAGCAAACGGATATTAACTTTCGCGGTGTTCAGGTACATAGAAAAAATGAAGAGTACAGATGGTGAAATGAGTTGAGGTCGTAGGGATGCAAGATAAAATTTTCAAGAACATTGGGAAAAGTGGGCAGAATGGCTGCATTCACAACTGTAAGGAACTAATTCTCCAGCATGGGGTCTGGCATGGATTCACATGCTCATGAATATTCCTCGTCGTCAGGCTGGGAATCCTCGGTAAAGAAAAATCAGTATCAGTTTCGTTTCTGATCTGTCTTTCGTAGTAGTAACCAATCACTGATCTCTGCGTCATACTGACCACAGCCAATGACTGCCATCTCCCTAAGCCCCGCCTCTGGCAGCCATCTTCAGATTTTTACCGCACGTTCAAGTGTTGGGATCCTCGTGCTATTGCTCTCGAGCTTTAGTGCTTTTTTCGTGCTTTTTCTTAGGAAAATGTTCTCTTTTTCGGTCAAAAGAGCCTCAAGCTCCACCGTTTCTTTATCCGATCAACGGGGACCTGTGTCGGATTCTTCTACACCCCTCAAGGGTGAAGATTTCGTCGAGCCACGCTTTTGGAGGACTCCAGAAGTTTCTCAGGCCCATCTCGATCATGGCCCAGGAGAAGGGAAGCTCGACGCCCGGAAAGCTGTTTAGGGTCTGCCCTGGATGCCAGCTTCAGAATGTCTTTAAGGAGGACGAACACTCCCTTTGCCTCTACTGCCTGCATGAGGACAAGACGCACGTGGAGGAGGACTGTGCGTTTTGCGGCAATATGTCGGAGCGGACCATGAAGGACCGCCATCTGCGTCTCGCCAACTGGCTGGAAGGGAAGAGCCCGTCAGGCGAGAAGAAGTCCGAGTGGTCTTCTAAGACCTTTGAGGGTGCCCCGGCGACGGGGGTCCAACAGAAGGCCAAGCACCGCGAGTCCGCTGGCACCGGGAGCGCCGAACGGTCGGGCTCTACGGGCGCCAGGAAGGGCGCATCTTCCCCGGCACCATCAACCACGAGCCAACGCTCTGGCTCGGGTAAGAGGAAGGCCGAGCACCCGGCAAAGCTCCTGGAGAGACCCCAGTCGAGCTCGAAGGCCCCATCGGAGGGGGAGCGAGGCGGTGACCCTCCCCCCAAGGAGAAGGCGGTGAGCGCACCTAAGGTGGTGAAAGCCTTAATCCACCTGGCCAAGGCCTCTATCGAGACAGTCGCGGCGGCCCTGGCTCAGCCTGTGGAGACTACACCAGTGGTGGCGACCTCGGGGTCCAGAGTCTCCCTGCCACCGCGGAGGGAGTCCTCTTTCATGCCCATCGACAAGACCCCCGTGAAACCTCCGACGGAGAAGAAATAGGGGGGGCAGGAGGTCTTCGTGGATTCGGCCTTAACCTCTGAGGAGGAGCTAATCGAAGTCTTAAGCCACGGCGTTGGCGTGGAAGAAGACCAGCCCGTCGAGAGGGAGACGACGAGAACGTCGAGGGTGCCGACGGGGCTCCTGACCGCCCGTCGGACTCCCCTCAACCAGTGCCGCAAGACAACTCGGCGGCCATTTTGTTGGCTATACAGTCCTTATGCTCGGAGATAAAGACGAGATTGCCGTTACCACCAACGGAGGAACCTCTCCCGACGGGGGACCCAGAGCCAGGCCCTTCTGGAAGCCCCCCTCCTAAGAGAAGGATTCATCCTCCACCTCCTTTTCAACCATCGCGCCCTGCTCAGCCCTCCTCCCCGTCCACAACCAGTGGGGATGATACGGGGACTGACACGGCCGCGACGGGCACAGACGACGAGGTTTACGACGAGGATCTCCCGTCGTCACCTCCTCCCCGGGCTTCCCTGCCCGACGAGATTGGATCGTTTCATGCCATGATCGCCAGAGCATCCAAGCTTTTCCAGCTCTGCCCGGAAGAGAAGAAGGAAGGAAGGTTTCCTTTATCAACGGCACGAGACCAAGAGGAAGACGGTCCTCGCTGTACCTCTACTGGACGATATCTGGGATGAGGGTCTCGCCCTCCTCAAGAGCCCATCCACAACGCCTGCGAGAAGGGACCGGTACGAGAAGAAGTACCGGGTCCCGGACGCAGCCCCCATTGTGCCTTCGGGCACAGCCGACCCCGGACTCGGTCGTCTCTGCGGCGGCCAGGAAGAAAGCGGGGGGGGCTCGGCCTCTACGTCAACCTCCCCGCCGGACACGATGGGACGCAGAGTCACCTCATCGGCAGCGACGACGATTAAGGCTGCCAACGCCTTGGCTATCGTAGCCCGCTACGACAGGGAGTTGTGGTACAAAATCGCCCCCCTGCTGGACTTCTTACCATACGACAAGAAGGCGGAGGCCCTAGAGATCTTGCAGGAAGGAGAAGTGGCGTCGGACCACGCCATTACAATAGCGACAGACATCACTGACACTGGATTTCGCCAGTTGGGCAACGGCGTGTGCCTTAGATGGCGTGGATGGCTCAAGGCAACTGACTTCCGTCAGGACGTGCAGACCAGAGTCTTGGACATGCCGTTCGACGGGAACAACCTGTTTGGGAAAACAGTGGACGATTCCCTACAAGCCATCAAGACGGACACGGAGACGGCCCGGGCTCTTGGTGTTCTCCAGCAACGACGGCCGCCTTTTCGGAGCGGTGGAGGCAAGCAGGGTGCCTCCAAAGGTTCCGGCGGCGGATTTTCCACCTATCGTCAAGCGGCCCGTTCGTCGTCACAAGAAGCCTACAGGGGACGAGGCAAGTCGGGCGGACCCCGCCGTCATCGCCAAGGAGGGCAAGGCGGCAAAGCCTCATCAAAGCAGGACTGAACCGGCCCTGGGGTCGGGCCCCCACCGAAGCACCCCGGTGGGAGGCCGGCTGGCGAACTTCATCAGCGTGTGGGAATCCATCTCCACCGACGGTTGGGTGCTGGACGCCCTGGTCCAGGGTCACACGCTCAAGTTTCTAAAGTAGTGCCCGCGCGTCCACCTCGTGGCCAGGAAGGAATATCATGTCCCTCAACTTCTCTTGGAGGTAAAGGCGATGCTCAAGAAAGGCGCCATCGAGCTCGTCCCAAAGAGGCTTCGGGGCTCCGGAGTTTACTCAAGATACTTCCTCGTGAAGAAGAAGACTGGAGGATGGCGTCCCATCCTGGACCTACGACGACTGAACAAATTCATCAAGGCACAGAAGTTCTGGATGGTCACCCTCCAGCACGTCCTGGGTCAACTGGAGGAGGGCGATTTCCTGTCGTCGTTGGATTTGGAGGATGCCTACTTCCATATCCCCATCCTAAAGGGACACCGAAAGTTTCTCAGATTCGTGGTTCAAGGGCGTCACTACCAGTTCAGAGCCCTTCCCTTCGGATTGAGGTCGGCACCCAGGGTGTTCACCAAGTGCCTCGCACCGGTGGCGGCGCGGCTGCGCCTGGAGGGGATCCACGTCTACCCCTACCTGGACGACTGGCTCATCTGAGCAAAGACAAAGGAGCTCGCCGCGGAGCACACGACGAGGATCGTCCAACTACTCACGGACCTGGGATTCTCCATAAACTACGCCAAGTCCCACCTGGTGCCCGCTCAAGACGCACTGTTTCTGGGAGCGAAGCTCGACACAGTGGCGCGTCTGGCCTCTCCGTCGGAGGAAAGGACGTGGGCCATCTTGGGCAAGGTGCAGCGGATGCTGGTTGCGGACGTGGCCAGGGTGTGAGGTCCATCAATTCCCTCCTCGGAATGATGTCTTCTTGCATTTATCTCATCCGCCTGTGCAGGCTTCGGATGCGCCTGTTACAGGAGTTCCTGGACGCTCGCTGGATCCAGACGACGGGCAGCTTCGAGGACAGGATCACACTCGACGAGCGCTTCCGACGAGCGATCCGGTGGTGGGGCACCCGCGCGCATCTGACGGCGGGCATGGACTTCCAGACCCCGGGCCACCAGAAGACAGTGACCACAGATGCCTCCCTGGAAGGGTGGGGAGCGCACACCGAAAATCTGCACGCGAGGGGCCTTTGGCTGTCGACGGAGAAGTCTCTCCATATCAACGTCCTGGAACTCCGTGCAGTGTTTTGGTCCCTCAGGTCCTTTCTTCCGTCCCTCAAGGGCAAGGTGGTGAGGATCTTCACCAACAACACCACCACCATGTTCTACATTAGGAAGCAGGGCGGTACCAGATCCCCAGCCCTGTCCAAGGAGGCTCAGGATCTGTGGCATTGGGCCGTCGCCCAAGGGATGTTTCTGGTACCGTTCCATCTGGCAGGGATAAAAAACACCATCGCCGACTCGCTCAGCAGAGAGCTGCACTCGTGCCACGAGTGGGAACTACGACAGGATCTAGTGGACCGCCTCTTCCGACGGTGGGGCACACCCCAGATCGATCTGTTTGCGACGGCGACGAACTCCAAGTGCCGGAGGTTCGCCAGCAGGTTTCCCCAGCCGAGGAGCATGGGCGATGCTTTCTCGTTCCCCTGGGAGGGCCTGTTCCTATATGCGTTCCCTCCATTGCCGCTGCTCATCCGGCTCATCAACCAGCTCAAGAGGTCACGGTGCAGGATGATCCTCGTCGCACCTGCGTGGCCGAGGCAGATATGGTTCCCGGACCTTCTGGACTTGTCAGCGTACCCGTCAATCAAGCTGCCAGTGGACGCGGATCTTCTCTCCAGAGAAGGAGGCGCCATCCTCCATCACGACCCGAAGTCGCTGAACTTGCAGGCCTGGCTCCTGCAGCGTTAGAGTTTGGAGGTTACGACATACCGGCCGACTGCAGAGAGGTTCTTGCAAAGGCCAGGGCGTCCTCAACTCTTAAATGCTACGGACACAAATGGAAGAGGTTCTCTTTCTGGTGCCACGTACAGAAGATTAACCCTCTACGGATTACGGCTCCTCAAGTTCTGCCGTACCTACTGACGCTGGCCAAGGCTGGACTGGCGCCCGCTTCCATCAAGATTCATCTTGCTGCGATCTCCCGATACACCAGAACCACGGGACGGACGTCTTTGTGGTCTCATCGTCTGGTGAAAGAATTCATGAAGGGACTGTTCAGATCGTTCCCGCCGGTGAAGGCCCCGGCCCCGGCGTGGGAGCTCAACGTGGTGCTGACCAAACTCATGGGACCTCCGTTCGAGCCTCTGCACTCAGCTCCGTTGAAGTTCTTGTCGTGGAAAACAGCGTTTCTTGTGGCCATCACCTCTGCATGACGGGTGGGTGAGATCCAGGCCCTTTCCTGCAAGCCCCCGTACTTGACTTTTCACGACAGGAGGGTAGTGCTCAGGACGCACCCCTCCTTCATGCCCAAGGTGCCGTCGGACTTCCACCTCAACGAACCCTTGGTGTTGCCAGTTTTCTTCCCGTCGCCTTCGTCGCCGGCTGAAAGGACTTTGCACTCGCTGGACGTGGCTAGAGCGCTGATGTTCTACGTGGACCGCACAAAGAGTTTTCGGAAGACGTCACATCTTTTTGTGAACTTTGGACCTGTCAATCAGGGGAAGGCTCTCTCAAAGGCTTCCATTTCCAGATGGCTCTCTGGCTGTATCATGTACTGTCATTGGTTGGCAAACCGACCGCTGCCTGGCCGTCCGAGAGCCCATTCCACCAGAGCGATCGCAGCTACCACAGCGTTCCTATCTGGTGTGCCCTTGCTGGACATCTGCAGGGCTGTTACGTGGAGGTCGACGCACACCTTCACGAAATTCTACTGCGTCGATCGGGATTCCAGGGAGGAGTCCAGGGTTGGCCAAGCAGTGCTGCGCAACCTGTTCGCCTAAGGTTAGCCTGGTGAGGAGGTAAGAATTGCTTAATGTTGAGTTTTGGATGTAATGCTTAATGTTGAGCCTTTGCCACCTCCCGTGGTTGTGCATGTGTGTACTGCTATGTATTCTTTTATTCATGAGCATGTGAATCCATGCCAGACCCCATGCTGGAGAAGGACCAAGTTACTTACCTGTAACTGTTGTTCTCCAGCATGGGTCTGGGATGGATTCACATGCGAGCCCTCCCGCCTACCCCTCTGCGGCTCTTCACTTGGTCATACTGCCACTTCACGTGCTACCAAATCTGAAGATGGCTGCCAGAGGCGGGGCTTAGGGAGATGGCAGTCATTGGCTGTGGTCAGTATGACGCAGAGATCAGTGATTGGTTACTACTACGAAAGACAGATCAGAAACGAAACTGATACTGATTTTTCTTTACCGAGGATTCCCAGCCTGACGACGGGGAATATTCATGAGCATGTGAATCCATGCCAGACCCATGCTGGAGAACAACAGTTACAGGTAAGTAACTTGTTCCTTGTGGTCACAGTAAAGACAGACACAAGGGATCACAGTTCAAGGGTGTTTATTATACGGTATAGGTAGGTTGGAAAAATGTCTAATCTAAACATAAATCTAAGATGGGAGCAAGCTACAACCATCAAAAAATAAGGCAGTCCTAGTGGCGTCTTGTCATATAAAAGGGCCTATACGAAGAAAAACCTATTGCCAATCCTTACAACTAAATACAAAAAGTTTGGGATAGGGATCACAAGAAGGAAAGAAGTGTTCATAAATGATAAGTCAGGATGTGGTAGCCGAGGGGGCTCCTTTCCCCATGTTCTGAGCACGGGAAAAGGCGGGTCCCCCGAGCACAGTACACGCTCTAGTTTTCCCAGCACGAGAATATAGTTCTGTGATCATGTATCAGGACCTTCGGTGGATAAGTCTCTTTTCTATAAAAAGTATTTTCTTTCCGAGGACCTGATGTTTTCAAAATAACAAACGAAAGTTCCTTTCTGATTGCAGTTAGGGTAATGATTCTTCACTCCTGGGTCCCCCTCTTCTGGGCTCACACCCCTCTCGAATATAATCCTCCCTCCTTCGGGTTCACTCTGGCTTGTATTCAAAAGATTACATCTGCGGGTGTGTGGCCAACTACCTAAAGCATGTATACGTAGTACTCCAGAGCTCCGTGCCGCCTGAGAAATCCTCTC
Source organism: Ambystoma mexicanum (assembly GCF_040938575.1). Classification (NCBI taxonomy): domain Eukaryota; kingdom Metazoa; phylum Chordata; class Amphibia; order Caudata; family Ambystomatidae; genus Ambystoma; species Ambystoma mexicanum. The sequence goes on from NC_090935.1 coordinate 224,528,535, forward strand.
AAAATCCTCTTATAAAAGAGAATACGGAAGATAAACAAATTAAGCCCCTGACCTGGGGACTGGGAAGAGTCGGTGCAAGTGAAGTCCTGAGAGCTATAGTGCCCTGGTGAGCAGTGAGGGATAGAGCCGATAATGCAGAGGACCTGAGCCAAAGATTGCTGCTGCACAGAGCTGAGCCGTCTACCACCCGCGGCTCGCAGTGCAGAGTGAACCACTGCCTGACACCAGCAGAGAAAACCCCTGATGAGGTTTGGAGCACAAGCGGGACAAACTGTGAGGGATGTGCTGACCCCCATGAGGCAAGCACATGCAATGGTCCTAGTGAAGGACAGGGAATGGTGTGGTGCAGAGCACAGAGGCGCACGGCGGTCCCTGGGAGACATACGAGACAGCTGCATCCAGAAAAGTATAAAGAGTGGCAGTGGAGTAGAGAGGTGTGCGACGGTCCCTGCCAGAGATGCAACGCCTCCAGACCCATGAGGGATACAGTGCAGCACGACAGGAGCACTAAGGTGAGGACAGCTGGCTGCAGGTGGCACCCCAGCCTGGAGAGAGACACAGCAGCATAGAGGAGGGGGACATTGACACCCCCTCAAAGGTCAAGGAACATATAGTTGGAGAGACGGGGTCCAAGGCAAGGGTGTGATGAGGCCACTGTAGTACAATCTTGGCTGCAGTAACTGGAGAAGTGCCACGTAGGCTGCGTGCCCGGTGAGAGCCTAATGGGAACTGGGTCTGTGGTGAGGCACACAAGCGTGGAACTTTTCGTGGAGGATCTCATCCTGAACACAATGGGGTTGAAGGGACTCTCGAAGCTCTTCATGGTTGAACGAGCTCACAGGGTGCCAGGGAAAGCCCCACCACCGGGAGGGCAGCCGAGAGTGATAGACCCTAAACTTTCTGGAGATCGATGCAATTCTACTGGAGGTCCCTAGGGTGGGCGACTATTCAATAGGTAACACTAAACTTCGAATCTTCCCTGACTTTACATTGGAGGTACAGCAACAACAGAGAACTTAAAATGTGCAGTGACGACTACGGGAGCTGAATATTAGAAACATGATGTTCTTTCCAGCTAAACTCAAGATCAAGGTGGAAGTGAAATCTTGTTTTTTTTTTTGCATCGCCACAGGAGGTGTGGGACTGGTTGGAGTCTAGGCCACATCGTCCGACGCCCAGGGAGCATGGAGCAGAGGGAGAGACCTGATTTGGAGAATGTACTCATTCAGGAGGGGGAAAGGGAGAGTGTGGGGGCATGCACTGGGAATGGGAGCTGAGGTCGCGAGGGTGACACCTGCTTGATGAGGGATGGAGGGAAAGAGCATCAAGGAAGAGGGAGATACTCTTCCTTATTATGTTTTCTTCTTTTCTGGAATGGGTGGAACGGGAGGGAGGGAGATACTCCCGGTACACCTGGTTGTCTGTCCACAGGGGTGGAAGGGAATGTGGACAGTGCGACAGGGGGTTGAGTACAGGGGAGGGAGAATGGACAGGTGGAGAAGGGTGGCCAAAGGGGGTTGAGAGTGGGGCAGACACGCCAAGGATGGTGGGGGAGAGTAGGGGATAGGGGGAGTTGTGGGAAGTTGGGGGGGTTAAAAGAGGGGGAGGGACTGTTGGGAAGAAGTGGGAAGATGTGGAAGTAAGATCAAGAGGAGGCCCCTGGGGATGGAAACGCTTGTCATGGGTGCCAGCCTTGGACTCTCTGATACTATGCCCCTGGGTCATAAGGGAACCTGGTCTGAGCAGTCAAGGGCCATTTGGGTGAGGGCCTGGTGAAGTAAATCAATGGCAGCATCACTGTGGGCTGGGCACACCTCTCCTTTCACTCACACTGGTCACAGGGCTAGATTAGGCTTAATCACTTCCAGCCCCTCCAACATGGCGGTATGTCATAAAAAGAACTGACATGTGTATTACAGCCTGTGGGCGTGGTAGGCTATCTAGGCCATGCCCAGAAACTCTCCCGTACTTCGCGTGGAATCCTGTACACACCCTCACCTCGACTTCCTTCTGCTCCGGCTTCTCGCGTCATCTTCATTTTCCCCGGAACATCCTGAAAGAAGAAGACTTGTTACGTCTGCGGTCCACGAACTCCAGCTCCTGCATACCTCGAACTCTTCTTGGCAGCACCATCGCTCGGGTCACTCCAGCAGCGCCGCCGCTCTCGAACTCTTCTTGGCAGCGCCGCCGCCCTCGCACTCTTCTTGGCAGCTCTGCTGCTCTCGAACTCTTCTTGGCAGCGCCACAGCTCTCAAACTCTTCTTGGCAGCGCCGCCGCCCTCGAACTCTTCAGCTGCCGCCCGCTTCTGGCATCACCTGCTTCAGCATCTTCCGCCATCTCGACGGCATCCTGCAAAAGAAAAAGACAGTGAGTTGAGCATTTTTAAAAGACACAGTGCCTTACACTACGCGCGTAATCAGAACCTAGTCACCTGACACTAAGGGCAGACTAGAAGTGAACTTACCTGCATTTCGCAAGCCCCAGTGGAACAACTGGGATCCCGCAGAACTTTCCAGTAAACCCAGTGGAGTAACTGGGTCCTGCATACCAGAACTTACCTGTAAACCCTGAGGAGTATCTGGGACTTGGTATAGAACTGCATCGCAAATCTAGCATAGCAGTTGGGTCTTCATAGAATTTACCAGCAGCATAATAACTCAGTGGAGCAACTGGGCCTAAGACTCTACGCTGCTTACAGCAACACAACCACAACTTGGCGCCCCTGCGATTCACAGAATGGAGAGCGAACCAAACTAATAACAGAGGTGAGTCTCGAATCAACCCCATAGCACACAGATACCGGAGGGAAAGGGGGTTCACAGGGTAGATAGTAGAGCACTGACCCTGTTGTGTTGCATTGACAGGTTGCTCTGTTCCAGTAGCGGAGGGAAGAAAACCAATTTCGGGATAGCCATTAGAGGGATTCCTCGCTCCCGCAGAGTAAGCAGTTGAGTGTGACAGAACACAAAGCCGTCCAAAAACTCTCTGCCCGAGCGATGGAGACCTCAGAGGTGAACCAGTTAGCGTAAACTCTAGGGGAATTACGTCCAGAGGTCCATGCAGCCCGAGCTGAAACTAATGCCTTACGGCGTGAGTTGGTAGTGAATAGAGACAGAACCGAGGATCTCACCCGTCAAGTATTGCAAACTCGGGCTGGACAAGTTCCACTGCCTGGTGGTGTACCAGCTCCTCCCGTGGCACCGGTTTTGGCCCCAGTACAAGTAGTGGTTCCAGAAAATATTCCTTTGGCACCCCCTGAAAGATTCACAGGGGACCCTAAGAAGTTCGGGGTTTTCCTGAATCAGTGCCGTTTGCACTTCCTCTGTCGACCAAGGGTTTTTCCAAATGATCAGTCAAAGGTAGCCTTCGTATTGTCTTATCTGGGGGGGGTCACGCGGCAGATTATTCGGTGCCATTGGTGAACAGAGATGACCCGTTATTGCGAGACTTTCCAGGTTTTCAGCGCGAATTAGAGAAACGTTTTGCCCGTCAGGCACAGGGACAAGCGCTGGACAATGAATTGTTATCCCTTTGTCAGGGTAGTCAAGACCTTTTGGCCTATGTATCAACCTTCAACCGCCTGGTGGCGGAGACCAACTGGCCCGAGGAGAAGCGCGTCACCTTGTTTTACAGAGGTTTGCGAGGAGAGCTAAAAGACGTATTCGCGCAGGTAGTGAATCCTCCCGCAGGGTGCGCAGAATACATTGACCTAGCCATTTAGTTGGATCACATATTACAAGACCGTAAGGCTGATCGTTCATGTTCAGAGAACCAGCCCTTTTATGTTCGCCCACAAGAAACCACAGTCCGCACTCTACCTACGGACCGCCCTGAGCCCATGCAACTGGGAGTCCTCCGGGGGCCTCTCATGAAGACAGAAAGAGAACGAAGATGCCAAGAGCAGTTATGCTTGTACTGCAGCCAATCAGGTAATTTTCTTCGGAATTGCCTGACTAAGCCTTCTCGAAAGATAGTAGGAGTCATTGATGGCGAGAAGGAAGACACAGAAAACTCCAACACCCGGCAAACCTAGAGACCAGTTTGTCGAGCGCTAAAACAGGACATCAGGCCTCACATTTTGCGCTTCCAGTAATTTTGGTTGACCAATTGAACCCTTCCAAGATGCACACACTTGAGGCGTTTGTGGACAGTGTCGCTATAGGGAATTTCATGGAACTTGAAGTTGCAAAGAGGATCGGATTGCTTATCCGTATCAAAGGAAACAGCAGAGAACATTATGGCGGTGGATGGAACGCAATTACTGTCAGGTCCGGTCACCCAATGTACAGCAGCAATCACTCTGCGTTGTCAAGACGGTCACAGGGAACAGATTTCATTTGACCTCATCACAGCTCGGAAATTTCAGTTGATTCTAGGCATACCCTGGTTGGAAACCCGCAACCCTCGCATTGACTGGCATGCTCGGACCCTAGTCTTCCCTGATGAGTGCCAACGCTGTTATGAAGAGGGGGGTCACTGGAGGTCATTCTCCGCTAACTGTACCAAGGGGAGTTTCAGTATTAGGAATGGTGGGAGTTCTACCCTCCGAGTACCATGAATTCCAAGATGTGTTCGCCAAGGAACAGGCCAACACACTACTTCTGCACCGTTCATATGACTGTCAAATTGACCTGGTGCCAGGGGCACAAATCCTGTGTAGTCGGATTTACGCCTTGACGGAAAAAGAGAGCACTTACCTAAAAACCTATCTAGACCAGTATTTGGCAAATGGTTTCATACGACCTTCCAAGTCGCCGTCGGCCTCTCCCCTCTTCTTCATGCCCAAGAAGGAGGGGGACCTGAGGACATGCATAGATTATCGCGCCCTAAACCAGGTGACAATTAAAAACAGATATCCACTGCCTCTAATTCCGGTGTTGCTGGACCAGGTCAGACAAGCACAGGTTTTCACAAAACTGGATCTTCGAGGGGCCTACCACTTGGTACGTGTCAAAGAAGGAGACGAGTAGAAAACCGCGTTTTGAACCAGATACGGCCTCTATGAATACCAGGTAATGCCATTCGGGCTATGCAATGCACCGGCAGCATTCCAACATTTCATGAACAATGTTTTGCGTGAACTGCTGGACGTGTGTGCCGTGGTGTACATCGACGATATCCGCATCTACTCAGCCACTTTGCAGGAACATATAACCCACCTACGTGCTGTCCTCCACAAGTTGCGGCAGAATCATCTTTACGCCAAGCTGGAAAAATGTTTGTTCCACGTTACTGAAGTGGAATTCCTGGGCTTCGTGTTAACACCACAAGGCATACGAATGGACAACAGAAAAGTGGAGGCAAACCTCACGTGGCCATCCCCCACATCGCTCAAAGGAGTGCAAAGCTTTCTCGGTTTTGTGAATTTCTACAAGCGGTTTATACCCGGATTCACACAGGTGGTACATCCAATCACCACCTTGCTTCGGAAGCACCGAAAGTTTGAGTGGACTCAACAGGCTGAGGAGGCATTTCTAGCTCTGAAAAACAAATTCACCTCGGCCCCCATCCTACAACATCCACAGGCTGAGCTCCTGTACATCGTTGAAACCAATGCCTCCAGTGTTGCAATGGGGCGGTCCTTTCGCAACGCAACCTGGAAAATGGTCGCTTACACCCAGTGGCCTTTTGGTCGAAGAAATGTTCTCCTGCAGAACTGAATTACGTAGTGACAGACAAGGAGCTCTTAGCGATCACGGATGCACTTAAGGAGTGGAGACACTATTTACTAGGTGCCAGGCATCCAGTCACGATTGTAACTGATCATCGAAATTTACAGTACTTGCGCTCTGCTGAGGCCCACTCTTTTCGACAGCTTCGTTGGGCTCTGTTCCTAGTGGAATACAACTTTGAAAAACACCTACCAGCCGTAGGTAAAAAACGGCAAGGCAGATGCCCTGTCGCGTATCGGTAAGGGCGACGATGCTTACTCCACACCAGATCCGATGGACATCATTCCTGGTCATAAGATCCTGGGGCTATGTGAGGTTGTCGGCTTGCCCCTAGAAGAGCTGAAGGAGGCAGTCAAGGACAACGTGTCCACTGTAGAGTTACTGGAATAGGAAAAGAAGGGAATGCAAATTTTAAGAGACCAAGTGATCAGTAATTACCACAGTTCAGCTATGGAGGGTCATCCAGGAATGACTAACACCATGGAGAAAGTCAAGAGGTCATACTGATGGCCAACCTGGCAAGACGACGTCGCCACCTTTGTCAACGCCTGTGGGGTTTGTGCGCAGAATAAGGCAGCAAGGCGGAAACCAGCAGGATTACTACAGCCTCTAGCTATTCCACCCGCACCTTGGCACACCATTTCCATGGACTTTATCATGGACCTACCCTCCACTTCTGGTTTCACTACTATTTTGGTGGTTGTTGACTTGTTTTCCAAAATGGCTCATTTTGTGGCGTTAAAAGGGTTCCTTCTGCCCCCAAGTTAGCACAAGTATTCCTGGAACATGTAGTTAGATTGCATGGGTTTCCGTCCATGGTGATATCGGACAGAGGCAGTCAGTTCATAGCCCAGAGTATGCTTGTGCGGAATACTTTTGGAAGGGAAGAGACATAATTCACGGAATATGTTAGTGAGATTCCTTCTGATTTTAGCAAAGCGCTGAATAGCTATAGCTTGGAAGCAACCACAAGGCCAGTCCGTGATGCTGTGGCAGGGGGATGTTCGTAGATGGGGGAGTGACGAATTTGAAATATGGCAGGCTAATCGTGACCCGGCAGGAGGGGATAACAGCAGACTGGGTCAGATGTTGAAAGACCTATGCATACCAAAAGATCTGAGACCACCATGAGACAAAGGGGAAGTGGGAGAAGGGTTGGAAGGGTGAGGGGAGGGAAGAGAGGGGGGGGAGAAATGCCACAGAAAGAACTCCAGTGGGATAAGGACTATCAATCGGTTCACTTTTGACGGGGAAAAAATGGAAGGGGGTTGGTGGTGAGAAGACAGAGGGGGTAGGGAGGAATCGGTCGGGGGTTAATAGGAACTCGGTCAAACATGAAGGGGTAAATGGGAATGGGGGAAAGGGGATGTTAAGAGTGTTTATCTGTCGTTTCATTGCAAATGCCAATAAAAAGTGTTTAAAAATAAAAGATTACATCTGCTACATTCATGCGTCGTTGGGTGATGGTTTCTTACCCCTGGATCCCCATTTCCAGGGTCAGACCCTTCTTGATGTTTGCCTCCCTCCATAGGGTTCACCTTGGCTTTTATTCCAAAACAATTTCACCTGTTGCATTCACAAGTATTAATGTCATTTTAGACAATCCACTGTGGACATCCCTCTGTCGGGTTCACTTTTGTTGGCACAAGTTCATTGGGGCACCATGCTTTGCCCTGCTTTGCAGGCATCCCTTCGTTGGGTTCACATTTGCCAGACTTGCACTTCCTTCGACTGTCGGTCAAAGACTTTTGACTGTACAGGGGATTTTGCTATAACCCTGTATGACCACTATGACCGTTTTCCTGGCGGCTCTCCTAAGGCCTTCTGGTATCGGTAGTTTCAACAAAAAGGGGAATAAACCAGAAACTCTTGAGTGAGCACCATCGTGGTGCCAGACCCCTCAGCAGCTGGTTTTTCCCTATGTTAACAGTTCTTTGTACTCCCCTTAATTTGCCATTTGTCACTTTTGTTCAACACAGTTCGGTATCGTATCGGTTCTCCCCGCGACTCACCGACTGTGATTAAATGCTTGGCGCTTCTTGTCTCTGGAGTCGAGGACGGTACCACGGTAGCAAACATTTATCCCTGTCATGCTTGTCAGTGTAGGAGGGCTTTGTGTACTGTTAACATCTGCTGCAACACCCGCTCGCTATTGTTTGCGATCTTATGATTCCTTCCACGGTGGCTTTGTGGGTCTGGGTCGGAAAGGGCAAGGTTGCATCTCTCCTTGTCGCCTCTTCGGTTCTCGCCACCTTTCTCCTCATCTTGAACTGCCACCCTGGGATAGCTGTCTCGTTGTGCGGTTTAGCGTGCTCATAGTGTGCTCTCGTGATCCACCTTTTATCCCTGTGGGGAAGGGAAAGGGCAGACAGGTTTGTGTGATTCTGGTTAAATGTCTCTGGTGTTAGGCTGTTGTCTTTCGTAATATGCAAAAGTATTTTTGTTGGAAAAGGGGGGTAGATTTTCTGAGTATCCTATGTGATAGGATGGGGAAAAGGAGTTATAAGAAGGGGGATACTGCATCTCACCCATCGGTGTCCCACTTCCACCCCCTATCCAGGTGATCCTCACTCACTGGTCCACCACCAGGAACTGTACCCAATAGCGATGGCCGTGTCATGTCCACTAGGATGACAGATCCCCGGGGACTAGTCAGGGAGACACCTTCAGGTTTCTCGCACAACATAAAGATCTTGTTTCTTTAGCACATTTTTTCACAAGCATATAAGGAGTATTGCAAGGTCTACAGGTCAGGACAATAATTAAATGCCGAAGCAGAGAGTCAATGACTGATTTGAGCCCTTCTGCTTCCATTCAGATGGCATTTGTGGGACACACGTAAGAGGTTTAGCTGGTTTCAGAGTGATACATATGTGTTCTTTATTAAATATTAGTGGGAAAGCCTGTGTACAAGGGTTAATGTGCGCAAAGGAAGACATTTTCAGAGTGTAAATATATTATGTGGTTTACTTTAATGTAATCTACATTAATAGAAAAAACTTTTTTTTGTAAAGGATCTTGCTCCTTTTTTTACGTGGCGGAGTAGTAACCTCAAACAAAATCTCACAGAATCTGTAAAGTTCAAGATACACATACTGCCAATTGTTAGATCTACTCCCCATTGTCTTGGATCCCACTTAGGGGTTTTGGACTGAAATATAAAATGTTTAGGGTTGTTGGAGTAATACAGGTAGTGAATTTACGTACAGCATGATTCAAAATAAACATGAGATCATAAAATAAAGGAAATTAAAGTCACATATCAAGAAATATTGCAATGAATAATTACATAGTACATAAGAAAATTTTAAAAAGTAATTTATTTTGTTAGCGATATAGTGGTTAATCAGATGAATTTCTGTTATATTTTCTTAGTGTATGCTGTTGGAGTGGTATCACTGTCTTTGGCCTTTTCTGCAGCTCATTGTATGTTATCATTGTTGAAATACTCATTTTGTTCAGCTGGAAGATGAACTTGACGTCTTATTGTTTTATGCGTAAGGTAACAGCTCCATCTAGTGGTGATAACCGGCGAAGCGGGCAGGACAGCGTCAGACAAACCTACATCTTGCCTTTTATTATAGAGTAAGATGTGTCCCACCTCATTTGCATGAGAGGCCCATAATTGCATAGGAACTGGGTCCAACACTCCCTGTTCTAATAAGGGAGTGTTTTCCTCTGCTACATCCATCTGAGCTGGGGAATCCTGCAACACAGCTAAAATTCCCAGCTGCCTATGCACAGGGACATCCAAATGAATGCTTTGGGTGAACAGGAAATAGTGCAACCCATTGTACATAGAGGATCCAGTGCTAAATGTTTGCGTTACTGAAATGCAAAAGTAAAAAAGCATGATATTCAGAAATAGGTCCATTAATAGTTGAACGTTATAAAACAGGGTTGGGTTTAGAAGGCGCACCAGGATAATAGCAGCAATTATAACCTCATTTGAACAAGGAGCGTTCAGAAACTCTGAAGCTTTAAACGTGGAATGGGACTCTCCAGTACCCACTAGGCAAGAAACCTCCCCCTTACAGGGCATTCTACATAAGTAGCAGATGGTCAAGCAGAATTAAAGCTTCAATGATGTTGCTGACACTTTTGCCATTTTATTGTGCATTGAATGAACTGGAAGGTGGGGCTGGTGGAAGTGCTTTGGGTGTTAACGGCTGAGGTACATCTGGGGCAGTATTTTGGGCTAATCTGTTTGATTATTGAGCTTGCCCATGCCACAGTTAAGCTAGTGACTGTATGGGTTGGGAACATGTGATCGGTGGTCCTGGGCTCTGCGAGGGTTTGTGTTGGCAGATGCTCCTTGTCCCCTGAGGCCCCCCTTCACTGTGTTGCCAGTCCTGCCCTGTGTCCTGTTCTCCCTTGGGAAGGTCGCAGTTGCTGTTTGCAAAGTCATCAATCTAGTCACCGTTACTTCTTCCTTCTCATGGATGTGTTGTGAGGCTACCAAGTTCTTGCTTTTTTAACCTAAGAATACTTCTTTAATTCCGCCCACAACTTTCAGCTACAGCCCCATTCCCTGCAGGCATGACGGCTTAAGCCTTTCTAGGTAACTGGCTGGATTTTCGGTCTTAGATTGTTTACATATTATTAATTTGTTTTCTTGGGGCAGATGTATAAAAGAGAAGTGCCAACATTTTTGACATTGGCCATCACTACTGTAATGAATCAAGGGCTGACGGTGCCTGGGAAACAGTGCTACCCGTTGGTTGTATCAGGGTAGATTGAGTGTATGCTGTTGGTTCACTGAGGGAAGAATCTGGACTGTGTAACTAAAACTGTTCATCTTGCAGTCATGGGGGTGGGTACAGATGTGTGCAGTTGCTTTTAAGTGGCAGTACAGGGACACGTCCAAAAAGACCGAACCCATCCATACGAATGGTACAGAAAAAATACTGAACATGAACAGGGGTGTCCCTCGCTCGGCATTTTTGGATTTAGGTGGTTATGGCCCCCTATGTAAAAAAGAAAAAAGGAAAGGACCCAGCGTTGCCGGTTCCCAAGCACGTAAGTGGAGGGGCGCGGCGTCGCAGAGGGATGTTGAGGACGACGGCACACAAGGAGGTCTGCCGCCCACAGGTAAGTAGGAGGGGTGGGGGCAAGGACAACGTCTTTAGGTCTTTTCTCCCTCGAGCATTTCAGCTACGGTCTTGCAACCCCAATCCGCAGTACAGTATGACAAGACTATTTTATGAAGTTTCTTTACATGGGGTACCCTTTGAGGTGCTGAAAAAAGGGAATCGTACCAAAATGTCGCCCTGACAATTACGACGTCCGAAAATGGCTTTTTATTTTTTTGGACCCCACCCTTACACCACATATATATCCTGGGGGTATAGAATATTAATATGGGGGGGCTGTGGGGTGTCTCCCCCCACATATATATGTGGTGTAAAGATTTTTGTTTTTTAAAAGTCGGAATTTTCGGCCGTCGCAATAATCACATAGATCCGAAAAAAGTAGCTATGGCCTTTCTAATTTCTGGGAACCGCCACATTTTCTCTGTAGTCTTTGCACTCTCATCTGCTCTTCCATCTTTCCTTGGGCAACTTTAAAGGCTCTGGTTTTGGATTTGGTGCTTCCTTTAGGAGCTTTGGAATAACAATCAAAAAATGCGTCCAACTGTTTCAGGTGTTTCACATAGTTTTATCAAAATAAGCAAACATACTTGTGCTTGTAAGATCTCAAAGACTTTTATTTAGATAGCATACTGTGTGGAAAAAAGAAAGGTTGCGTTACGCCCTTTAACCAACATGGGTATTGAAAGATTTTAGTGACTTGTGTTTATGTAGTTTGTTTTAAATACATTTATTTGGTGCAATTTAAGAACACGAGATGAAAGTTTAAATGTCCATTGAGGGTCCTTAGTCTTTGTAATTATTATTTTTAATTAATTCAATAAAAAGATTAGTTTTTAATAAATGTTGCTGGTTGTCAAAAAATAGATATTTTCTTCAATTTAATGTTCAAATATCCTTATTGAATTTTCTTTGTTCTCCTCCAAAAATATATTGATTTGCCTTATGGTATCTTTGTCCTCATCCTCAAGTATCATAATTCGGTTTGGGAGGATAGCTCAGGGGCAACATGCTCGCCTTGGAAGCAAAATGACACGGAGCAACACAGGTTCGATGCCCGGGTCCGGGCGTAGAAACGCCTGAGTATTAAGCACGTTATAAATAATCTATCCTATCATAGCATTGTACCCATCCTCAAGATTTTTGGAGGCGCTTGTTGTCCGCATTCTCGTTCTGCTGTGCATTTTCTCATTGTCCTCTCCTCTTGCCACGTTCATTGTGTAATTAATTTATGTCAGCAAGAAGTTGATTTTCTAAGCTTTCTCCCCACCCCCAGTGGCTCTTTCACTAGCCAGTCCGAGACATTTGGAAGGGGGAACCTCTCCCATTCAGCACCCTCCGAACAGGAAATGTGTCCCGCTGGCAGGACAATGGACAATGAGGGTGCCAAGCAGGAGGTGTTCCTGCTCAGCACCTGCATTGTACTGGTAGCAGTGTACCTTTCCCGTTCGGTACCTTCATTGCCAATGAGTGTGCCGAACGGGAAAAGTGTCCCTCTGCCAGGACAATGTCCCGCACAGCTCACGGCAGCAGAGTGGCACTCCTGAAGAAATGACACGTTGCTCTGCCACCACCAGATGAAGTAACTTGGTGCGGTCTGGAGCAATCCGTGTGAGTAGCTTGATGCGCAGTGTGAGGCATGGCGCACTGGAAAGCAGATAAGAGCAACAGTGCTTGAGAGGAGCACAGCTGCGTGGCGAAGACAGCCGTCGAAGATTGGCATCGCCTTTACTGCTGGTTAATGTAGGGCAGAACACGTGTGTGACAGTGAGCCCTATTTTACAAGTGAATCCAGTGTGGGGCAGCCACATAGGTAGGTGGCAATCTCTGCTGGAACTAGGAAAAGAGTACCTGGGAGCTGTGGAGCCTGATGAGTCAGAGTGGTACAATGACTGACGGCATGGAAGGTCAAGCAGGAGCTGCAAAGTGGGAAAGACGTCCCTTAGCCAGAGCCCAATAGCTAACCTGTTGCATGAAAAGGGGGCTTGATCCTACTATCAAGTTGGGAGCGGGGGCGGGCTTCCTCCTCCTCCCCATCAGGGTCAGTGCCCTTAGTCTAGCCTAGGTGGTCCTTTTTAAAAACCTGTGACACGCCTGCTTTATTATATGCTGGCAGCTAAACTCTACGGTGACCCTGGGTCTTGTTCAGCCTGTGGTCATGAGCAAGCTTTTAACAAAACAAAACAAAAAAAGCTTCTTAGTGCCAGCATTGTTCAGGTTTATGTGAGCGATAGAAGATGGCAGAATGCAGAAAGCCAAAAATGTCAATTTAACACAAGCACACAGGGCAGATCATCAATGGTAATTTAATGAGCCATATTGGGCACATGTCATCTGTCAACATTGAAGCAGCACAGTCCCAAAACGTTTTTAATTTTCCTAGGTACCGAATGTAGAGATTTAGAAGGGGCTAGCTTGTACCATTGTGTTAGGCGTGTCACGTTTGCAGAGCAGGGCTTCCTTGAAGTACTCCAGACATCATGTATCAGAAAGATCCAGGTTAGACGCTTCAATCCAAGGGGGACTGACATTTGTCATGGAATGCAACCATTTGAGCCCCCTGGAAAGACTGACAATATGTCATGAACTGCCGATTACGTCCATTCTGGACTTCGTGGTCCATGATGCATCGCGGTCTGAACTCCGTGATCCTTCCAACATGGCTGTCAGTTTTGAAATGCTGCTTACCAGCCCTTGCGCGTTACGTTCAACTTCCTACTAAACAGCCACGCCCCCGCGGCTCTGCGCGTCTCAACACTACAGCTTGGAGTAGCTAGACGTGTGTTGCTGGAGTCCGCTCGGTGCTCTCTTCCGAGTCCTTGTTCACATCTTCCTAATTGTATTTCCAGTTCGTTCCCTTTCCTTCCCTTACCTACTTCCGCGCTTCATTCCTGGATCCTTTCTGTGCTTGGTCCTCTGACACTTCCGTATCTTCGAGCCCAGATACTGTTTCCTTCCTGGTTCCTAGTCCTGGATGTTTGAACGCTACCCTGCGAAGGGTACTCGTATACCTCACGCTGGAATCCAAAGACCCGCGCACAGGTCTGTATAAATCCCGGACAGTGCGGAAGAAGGGAGCCACTTCCAAGAAGGTCGCAAGTAAAGAGAAACAGGTGAGAAGGGGAGAGACTTGTGACAGATTGAGACGCCTCAAACCTGATACAAAGGCAGATATGGAAGCTGCAGTTCAAGACCTCATGCGAGGTATGCAAGAATTAACCACTGAAGTCCAGAACCTCAAAGCTGAGAAGGCGGCATTAAAGCAGTTAGTTTTATCTTGTGACTCTCCAGCCAAAGAAAGTGTCTTGTTGGGAGGAGTAGTGGACAAATACAATGGCCCATCAAAAACCCTCCGTGCCTTCCTTGATTCTTGTTTGGTACACTTTACCTTCAAACCGTACTATTTTTCCACCCCAAGCGCAAAGGTGGAATTTATGATATCTCATCTCATGTGCAATGCCTTAACCTGGGCAACTCCCTTGGTCAATGCGGGTGATGCTCTCCTGGATGATTACAATGGCTTTGTGGAAGCCCTTAAGGCCATGTTTGATCGCCCAGAACTCGTTTACAGTGCACAAGAAAGACTGCTTGAATTCCAACAAGGAACTCATGATATGTTCACTTATGTGGCTCGCTTTAAATATCTGGTGAAAGAAGCCGATTGTCCCAAGAAGCCAGCTTCACCCTCTTTCGAAGAGGTCTGAATGACGAGATAAAGGATGAATTAGCTAGGGTAGCTCGGCCAAGCTCCTTCCAAGCTCTCATGGACCTCTCCCTACAGATTGATTTCCGGATCCAGGAAAGAAAGGAAGTCTAAGTCAACATCCCCAAAGGCAGCCACAGCTTACCCCTGCCAAAAAGAAACCGTTGCACCTCAAGCCTCCGATCCAGAACCCATGCAATTAGGCGCCTTCCGAGGACCAATTTCTCCCCAAGAAAGGATCTGTCGGATTAATACAGGAATGTGCATGTATTGTGCCTCTGATAAACACCTTGTAAGAGAGTGTCCTATAGTGCCGCCTCAGCGTTCGGGAAACGTCAGCTCCCGATCATAAGTGGAGCACAGTTTCGGGAGAAAGATGTTTGCTCCTCATCTATTCCTTCCTTGAAATCCCCAGGACAGAATAGTCTTGTGATTCTACAGACATTTCTGTCACCTTCTAAAAAAGAATCCTACCCCATCCTGGCCTTGGTGGACTGTGGAGCCATGGGCATTTTCATAGATCATGATTGGGCCGTCAGCCATCACATCCCTTGGGAAACCAAAGAGATAATGCAACCGGTTGAAGCCATCGATGGCAGACCATTGTCTTCTGGACCCATAACTCATCAAACCAAGGAGATACTACTTTCGATAAGCAACCATCAAGAAATGATTAGATTTGATATCATAAAATCTGCCCACTACCCCATGGTTTTAGGCATGCCTTGGCTACAGAAACACAATCCATATATCAATTGGACAGCAGGGTCCTTGTTTCTTGGTTCAGAACATTGTATGTCCCATTGTTTATCTCTTGCAACATTGCAAGGTCCTTCAGCGGACTTCCAGTAGCCCAAGCAACCAGTCGTAACTGTATCCAACATTATCCAGATTCCTCAGACATACCAGGCTTACTCAGATGTGTTTTCAACAGCCATTGTTCAAGCTCTTCCACCTCATAGACCAGAGGATTGTGCCATTGATACAGACCCAGCTGCGGTAATTCCCTTCGGGAGAATGTTTATATTGTCTGAACCTGAGAAGAAAGCCCTTTGAGAGTATCTGGACACCAATTTGACAAACGGCACTATCCGACCTTCCAAGTCTCCAGCCGGTGCTTCTCTCTTCTTCGTTCCAAAAAAACCCACTAAGGAACTTTGACCGTGTCTGGATTACCATGGCCTTAACCAATGCACACTCAAAGACCGCTAGCCATTACCACTTATTTCAGACATTCTGAAGGCCGTGAGAGGTGCTGTCCTTTTCACTAAACTCGATCTCAGGGGTGCTTACCACCTCATTCGCATAAGAGAAGGCGATGAGTGGAAAACTGCCTTCAGGACTCCCTTTGGCCACTTTGAGTATCTGGTAATGCCTTTTGGTCTCGCCAATGCCCCTGCAGTTTTTCAACGCTTCATGGATCGGGTCTTTTCTGACATGCTGTTCCTTTCTGTCATAGTCTATCTGGACAATATTCTAATTTACTCCAAAGAACCTCAGGCCCATCAAGAACATGTACAAGCAGTTTTACAATGCCTACGTGATCACAAGCTCCTGGCCAAGCCTGAAAAATGCCTTGTCCATGTATCAGCCGTTCATTATCTTGGCTTCGTGCTTAGTTCCAAAGGTATCGGAATGGATCCATCCAAGGATGATTCTATCCTGTCTTGGCCCGCTCCCACTTCAGTAAAACAGATCCAATCCTTCCTGGGACTTGCTAATTTTTACAGGAAATTCATACCCATGTTTTCTGACATAGTACATCCCATTGTAACACTCAAAGAAAGACACTCCATTCCATTGGTCTGCGACTCAAGAGAAGGCCTTTCAACAACTGAAACTGGAATTCACTCGTGCTCCAATCCTAGCTCAACGTGATCTAGATCGACCCTTTTTGGTAGAGACAGATGCACCTGACTATGCCATAGGAGCAGTGTTAAAACAAGAACTTGAGGACAAGATGGAGCATCCTATTGCATACCTATCCCGTAACTTGACTCGAAGTGAGACTCATTATTCCGTCCTGGAGAAGGAACTATTAGCTATCCGACAAGCCTTCACTGACTGGCGTCATCTCCTTTTGGGTGCCAAACACCCAGTACAAGTTCGCACGGATCACCAAAACCTACAAATCCTACAGTCCTTGGAATGCAGAAATAGCCGTCAGGCCCGTTGGGCCTTCTTTTTTGCCCAATATCAATTTCAAATCCAACACTTTCCTGGAACACATAAGCTCATAGCTGATGCCTTGTCCAGACGTCCTGATTATGAACCCCTTGAAGCCTGGACCTTCCCCAAGATGTTTCCTAACACAGTGTTTGTAGCTCAAGCCATTACTCTTCTGGAGGATATTCGAGCCAAGACACCTTCTCCCGAACTGTGGAAGGAATATAAAGGAGGCAATTTAAGGAATCTCATGATGAAGGACGGATATCTTTTCAAGGAAATACGGCTGGCTATTCCCACACAAGAGCTGAGACATAAGATCACAAATCTATGCCATGATACCCTCCATTCAGGACATCGAGGAATCACCAACACCCTCCGTTTTATACAGAGGCAGTTTTGGTGGCCAAGGCTGACAGACGACGTATGAACCTATGTCCGATCCTGTGCAGTGTGCAATCAGAATAAATATGACAACAGAAGACCAGCGGGTCTCTTACACCAACCAGCAATACCGACACGACCTTGGGAAACCATCGCCATAGATTTTATCGTGGAATTAACCCCATCCAGAGGATACACAACCATAATGGTTACCATCGATTTGGTTACACATATAGCTCACTTTACAACTTTGTTCAAGCTACCATCCTCATCAGAATTGGCTCGGATTTTTCTGGAACATATATTCAGGCTTCATGGACTACCTTCCAAAATCATTTCCGACATATCCCAGTTTTGGAAACAACTATGTCAGATATTGGGTATCCAGCGCACATTGTCCTCGGGATATCACCCACAGACCAATGGAGTAACTGAACGAGTCAACCAGACCCTAGAACAGTATCTTCGTTGCTTCGCCACCAAAGTCCAGGATGATTGGTCGCTCTTGATTCCAGTAGCTGAATTCGCTTACAACAATTCAGATCATTCAGCTATCAAGACCAGTCCATTCTTTTGCAGTCAATGATTTCACCCTTCAGTTCTACCATCCATTCTTCCACATCCTACCCCAGTTCCTGCGGTCGATTCCTGGATTGAAACAATGATCAACGTACACAAGGACGCCAAAGATGTCAAACAATATGCAGACACCAAAAGGCGGCCTAGTCCTTCTTATGCAGTGGGAGATAAGGTTTGGCTGTCTTCGAAACTCCTTCCTCGACATCTATGACCAAATAAACTGGCTCCCAGGTATTATGGACCTTTCACAATAAACGAAATTATTAATCCAGTGGCCTTTCGACTCCAACTTCCAGTGTCGTGGAAAAGGATTCATCCAGTCTTCCACACTTCTTTGTAAAAACCATTTGTACAATCCACTCGAACTGCTCCAAGACCTACTCCAGTAATTGTCAATAACCAACTTGAATTCGAGGTCTCCAGGATATGTGACTCCAGGTACAGGCGAGGTGAACTCCAGTATTTGGTCGAATGGAAAGGATATCCTCCCAGTGAGTGAACCTGGGAACCCGTCTCAAATATGAATGCCCCCCGATTGATACAAAGATATCATCATATCCACCAAGGCAAACCCGGAGGTGCAGGGCTTAGGAGGAGGCATACTGTCATGAACCGCCGATTACATCCATTCTGGACTTCGTGGTCCATGATGCATCGCGGTCTGAACTCCGTGATCCTTCCAACATAGCCGTCAGTTTCGAAATGCTGCTTACCAGCCCTTGCACGTTACGTTCAACTTCCTACTAAACAGACACGCCCCCGCGGCTCTGCGTGTCTTAACGCTACAGCTTGGAGTAGCTAGACGAGTGTTGCCGCAGCCCGTTCGGTGCTCTCTTCCGAGTCCTTGTTCACATCTTCCTAATTGTTTTTCCTGTTCGTTCCCTTTCCTTTCCTTACCTACTTCCACGCTTCATTCCTGGATCCTTTCTGTGCTCGGTCCTCTGACACTTCCGTATCTCTGAGCCCAGATACTGTTTCCTTCTTGGTTCCAGTCCTGGATGTTTGAACGCTACCCAGCGAACGGTACTCGTAAACCTTGCGCTAGAATCCGAAGACCCGCGCATGCGCCTGTATAAATCCCGGACAGTGCGGAAGAAGGGAGCCACTTCCAAGAAGGTTGCAAGTAAAGAGAAACAGGTGGAAAGGGGAGAGACTTGTGACACAAAATGCATGCAAGGTGTGATTAATAGGGGGCAGAGAGCACTCACTTGGTGATCTTAACAGGGGACATGCCAAGTATTACATACTTTGCAATTGCTTACATCCACAGCTTTAAACTCAAACATAATAACTTGAGTGCTACTATCTATCAAGGGAGCGTTTGTAGGATTCTGGTGAGACGTCATGTGAATGGAAAAGCCAAAGGGTGGAAACCATTTTTATTCATTATTAAATTCTGCCAAATAGAGCCCCTGGTCAGTAGCAGGGGTGATTGCACGAGAGGACACATTATGGGGAAGAAAAAGGAACTTTGAAAGAACGACGATTGGCCAGGGATGGATTATGCATGTGACCGTCACATTATGTTGCTTATCTTTACAAAAAAAACAAAAAAGAAGGACCAGGATGGAGCATGGTCCTGGCAAGAAAATGCCTTATTTTCTTTTTGCAAGAAAGGGCTACACTACAATACTCAGTAAATAAATAACAAATTAACTCATTTTATTGCACTGGACTGGATGAGTAGCACTAACTTGCAAGTCAATCCAGGTGGTGCAGATTTCTTTCGTTGCCCTTATATACTTGCTTTTCCTCTCTGGGCATGGGCACTCTTAACTCAAAACTGACATGTCCCCGCCCCCCAGTTTCTTTTACTCAAATTAACAAGATACTGGCTGCGCGACCATCACTGCGGGAACTAGAACTAGAACTAAAACTAACAAACACCAATGACTAAACTCCCACACTAGAGTGAGTGGGAGTTTTGATTCCATTAAGAGACACAGATGTATTATGCATTCATCTTATTTACTTCTCAAACAGCAGCAAAGAAATTCCACAGGTTGTAAACTTTAACCATTCAAAAAACATGAACAAACAAAAGTTGACACTTCAAGTGATGACCCACCCTCCCCCAGTCCAAGATGGCATCAGTGCCTTCATCCACCAATGAAGTCCTGTGTAAGTAGTCCCTTGTCCTCCTCTTCTTCAGCAGCGAGGCAAAGGTAGAAAGAACAAGAACAGTCCAGACCAACACTGACATCCACCCAAAGAGCGATGTCCAACTGCCACAATCCTTCTTTGAAACTTCCTGCGAAACAACCTTACGGAAGACGTCCTCAGAGAGGAGCTGCAAGAAAACAAACACATGATGAGGGGGGGTGGGAGGGATAATATCTGCCTCTGTCTGTTAATAGAATAGAAACCCCACTCACGTGGAAAGTAGGATAAGAAACTGAGGTGGTGAAATTCTTGCTTCTACGAGTAACAGAGTACTGTTTTTGTCCACCTCCAAAGCTGTCACATCTGACACGCTAATGAATGATATTAGACACAACATAGCTAGCTTAGCAGATAGCTGCTGGCATGACAAAGCCTCATTATTGGGCCAAGACAAGTGGAAAACAAAAATAAACATCCCAAAAAGAGGAATACCTATCCTTAGGAGGAACTTTAATCCTAATAGACCACAAAGCTTTGTTGACCAGGAACTGCTTTCCCAACAGTTCCTCCTTTAATTAGTGCATGCCCCGCCAAAATTGTGGGCCATAAATTATGAACTGTCCTATACGCTTTTCCCTCCTCAAACAATAACAAGAAATTGACCACCTCTACAGGAGAGCAAAAACAGGATCGGAAACCCATGTCGACGTAGCAGGCCACCAAGCCTACCCAGCGCGCCCACTCAGAGGAGTAGGAAACCCGAGTGGATCTAGAGCATGAGTTCTCTGAGAACTCGGAAAGCATCTCCCAAAAGACATGGGAACGTCCAGGAATCGCACAAATCTTCCAAGCGATGAGCAACAGCTAGCCCATGCAGAATCAGCTCAGGTGGGTCTCCCCTGGGATCTGTGAGAAGGGAAAATGACAGAAGCAGGTGAGGCACATCCACCGCTAGCTCCAACAGGACCAGAGACCACACCTGGGTTGGCCAGAATGGGGTGAGCAGCACCAGAGGCACCTGCTGCTTGCGCAACGGAAGGAGAACCCGAGGGAGGAGAGAACGAGGGGAACGTATAACCCCGAGATACCTCCAGTCCTGGAGAAACACATCTACTGCCACCGCCTCTGTATCCGGACGCCAACTGAAGAAACATGGCACCTGGCACTTAGGGCGAGAGGCATAGAGATCGATGAGGAATGGACCCCAAACCTCAGAGAAGAGCTGAAAAATCTGTGTTTAGCTTCCAATCGCTTCCATCCTGGAGAAACCTGGAATTCCAGTCCGCTACCGTGTTGACTAGACCCAGAAGATACTCTACCTGCAGCATTAGTCCCCTGTTGAGACAAAAATGCCCCAAATACAATTCACTTTGCCCTTGGCCAAAATCTTCACTGCAAATGATCCTGCCCAGGGAAATAACCACATTTGCGAGTATGGCGCCCCTTTTTTAGATGACTGATCTGCAAACTCTGAAGAGCGCGGTAATTTAACGGACCCAGAAAAATGGCCTGAATAGATGCCGAAAACATTCCAATAAACCTTGCTAGAGCCCGGAGGGAGACATATTTCTTCTTCAACACAGACTTGATCTGACTGTGAAAACCCTGTATTCCCTTG
Organism: Ambystoma mexicanum; assembly: GCF_040938575.1. NCBI lineage: Eukaryota > Metazoa > Chordata > Amphibia > Caudata > Ambystomatidae > Ambystoma > Ambystoma mexicanum. The sequence continues at coordinate 224,549,851 of NC_090935.1, forward strand.
TGGGGAGGAAGGCGCTGACACTGCTGAGAATCGATAACAAAGTCCAGAATATGTATGCATTGTGAAGGGATGAGCACAAATTTGTCTAAGTTGATGACAAACCCAAATCCTGAAGGAGAGAAACCGCCAACTGGAGATGAGCTTGTAGCAACTCCTGTTGTTGAGCTAGCAGGAGCATGTCATCCAAGTAAATTAATATTCTCAGCCGCCTTGCCCGCAAAAAATCCATGACTGGGCGCAAAAGCTTTGTGAAGCACCACAGAGCCGAGGCAAGTCCGAATGGGAGGGAAATAAATTGCCATAGGCAACCTTGCCACTGAAACTGCAGGTACTTCTGGTGGGGAGGACAAATAGGAATGACCAGATAGGCATCCTTGAGGTGAATTTTGCACATCCAATCCCCCGGAAGGAGAGAATCCCTGGGAGGATGAATCCCCTCCATTTTGAAATGGTGATGCATCGCAAACACATTGAGTGCTTTGAGGTTTACAACTGTGCGGAACCTCCCGTCTGGTTTCGGCATGAGGGAAATTGAACTGAGGAAGGGAAAGTGAAGATAAGCGGCAGGAACTACAGCCCCCTTGTAATTGACATTCCACACTTACTTGCCCACCATTTCCTGTTTCTCCTGACTGAAAACTAGCAGACAAGGAAGAAACTCCTGACCTGGAGGGGAATAAAACTCTATCCCGAACCCGGACATTGTGTGCAGCACCCAAGCGTCTGTAGTTAGAGCAAACCAATTGGGAAGAAAATGAGTTCTCCACCCCACAAGCTCTACTTGAAAAGAAACACTTAAACGGCTCACCTACTACAGATCTGCCTCGACTTGCCCCTCTGGCAACATGGTTCCTCACTGGGGATAGAAGACATCAGAAGTACCCCTGGTCGCAAATGACCCTGCTCAAATGCCTCTGGTGGCAAACGGCGCTGGATGCACAGAGCCCTGAAAGGGATGGCTAGAGGAGAGGGCTCTACCTCGTCCAGCCCTGGGAACACCACCAGGCGACAAAGCCTTCTTGATATTGGCCTGAGCCTTATCCAAGGTAAATGTGTGGATAAAGGAGGACAACTCCTTAACAAACCTGTCCCCAAACAATAGGCCCTGGGACCTGCTTCGGAAGGAGCCATATTTGCTAACTTAGGATCCAGATGCATAATCAACACCTTCCTGCGCTCAGTGGACAAAGCAGTATTAGCATTAACCAGAAGGCAGAGCCACATCTCTGAATCCAGACCCTGAGGACTGTCGCATCAAGGGGAGTTTCTAATACAAAACCCTTGTCCAACATATTAAAAATGTGTGCAAGGGGCCCCAGGACATCCAACAACTTATCCTGACACATACACAGGCCCTTATCTATGCCTTACGAGGAGTCTTACCCTTTTTAGTAAGAAAAAAAAACTACCATAGATTGGTCCACCTCTGGTATAGCAGCCACCTCATCTGGGAGGCAGGGCCGCGGACACTCTGCCTTGAGCTTATTGTAGGACCTTCTCCATAGGCTTTTGAACCCACTGCCTTATGAAAGCCCCTACCGACTCAGATAGACGCCACTCTGAGCATGGACGCTGAATTACGCCCACTGTCGAAAAAGGGGTCTCCCATTACATCCTTGAGTACTGCCTGTTCTTTTTCAATCTCCCTCCATTTAACCCTCCTCCTCTTGGCACTTGACTCATTGTGTGGGAGCAGTAAGAAGAGGTACCTCTGTCTTTAGTCCTGCGCCTTTTCCAGATTTGCATGTGCATAGCAATATAATGACAAGTTAGTTATAAATATAATGTAAATGCATTCCAAGATGGCCGCCGGCGGTGGAGGTCGCGTCTAGATCGCGCTCCCGCCGGGCCCAGAAGAAAAAGCACGTCAACAGCACAGTTCCGAGGGCACAGACACAGGACCTACCGCCGCAGCACCCCAGTACCTGAGGCTCGGTACCGAGCAGAGATAGACCGCAATTCTCCACTCCGGGGAGACAGCCCGCCGAGAGAAGCAGCCGCCCCTCCCCCACCGAGGGAAGATCGTGCGGCCCAGCAGGGGAGACGCTGCAGAGAGCCGCCGGCAGGGTCGAGCGCCAAGGGACCCTGGGGAGGCCGCCGCCCCCTGCTGTTGGAGTGGGGAGTTTGGGACGGCTCCTGGGGGCAGAGGAGCACGCGAGCGCCACACGATTCACCGGAGGTGCTGTGTGGGACAGACAGAGGCAGTGGAACTACCAGAGCATCGGCCGGGCGGGGACATGATGCGCGGTCAGTCCAGCGGGCCTGGGAGCCTCCCCCCCACGCAGCAACCTACCGGGAGAGCTGGCATCAGCGGGACAAGTGTGGCCCCGCCGAGTAGGGGGAGAAGCACGGGAGGAGTAGGAGGTTTTACCCGCTCACCCAAGGACAGGACACGGCAGGCATCGGCGGCGGAGACCACGGAGGTAGAGGTGAGCGCGCCGTTGGAGCGACCCCCCACAGGTTCTATAGTGCACTGGGCCGGGGACCGGAGTGCACTCCCAGGCGGGCCCATTGATCAGCGGCGCGTCACCCCCCCCATCTCCCATAACAAGCAAGGTCTCAAGAGAGACAATTCTACCCAACCCCATACGAGCCAGTTCTAACCTCACTGAAGGGGCGCATGGGCCCTGAAAGGAATACCACAATAGGTGAAAACACTACCGGAAGACACTAGGGGAACCACAAAACTGTTACACCACTATCCCCCGGTGAAGTGGGGGGGGGCACCAGACCCTCATAAGCAAGGAAAATGTCACGGGCAAAGGGAAAAGGGGGTACCTCACAGCCCACTCCGCAATCCCACAAACAGGATACGAGTCTACTCCAGATGTAGTCCTCGGATACAGGGGCGAAATCAAAAGACAGGGCAGGCGAAGAGCCTACAACGGACACAAACGTCCCAAACCAGAGTGCCCTACCGCCCTCAAAAGACGATATGCGGTCCAGGTTCGCAGAGCTACAGGACAGGTCCATGTCCACAGTTCAGGACCAATTTGCCACAATGAGAAATTAGGTGAAAGAGGTGGTGCAAGAGTTGAAAACAGATGTGGCTAAATTGGAGGAAAGGACAGACACAGTGGAGAGAATAGTACAAAATATAGAAGAGGAGGCGAAACTAAACAGTGAAACACAAGAGCATCTGGTCAGACTCACCCACAACCTAGAAATTCAGTGTGAGGATCTGGAGAACCGTTCTCGCAGATCCAACATCCGCATCAAGTTTGTGCCTGAAACGGTGTCAGATAAAGATCTCAAGGTTTCGATGCAAGAGGTATTCAGAGACAGTCGAGGCTCAAGATTCAGTGGACATAGGGATCGACAGAATCCACAGGGTGGGGCCGAAAAGAACGGGTGCCCCAGGGGAGAGACCAAGGGACGTTCTAGCGGCACTTACATCCTACCCACAAAAAGAATTGCTACTTAGGAAGGCGCGGATGCTGGATCACATAAGGATGTATGGAACTGAAATCCAACTGTATCAGGATTTGGCATTGGCAACTTTCATAAAAAGAAGGGAAATGGGTCTGCTGGTGAGGGAACTGGCGAAGAAAGAAATTAGATATAAATGGACATTCCTCTTTGGTTTACTATTTGAGTTGGAGGGCAAGCAGAAGAGAGTGACCACCTGTGAAGAAGGCCTCCAAATAATGGACATCCAAATAGATGAAACCGATACGAGACCTGATAGGACGAAAGGGGATCAGCACAAAAGGCCAAGAGGATGGGAAGAGGTGCGACAAAAGAAGAAATCAACTGGATGGGGGAAGGCAGTGTCATCCCTCAGGGGACCTTTAAAGAGACGCAGCAAGATATGACGGCTCATCAGACAGAGGGGACAATAAGGAGGGAAAACAATAAGTTAACCTTGGAACTCCATGCATTCAGGGGCCCGGTGGGGAACCGAGAACAACTCTGCGGTAATCAAAGGATGGCGCAGGGTTTAGGACTCCCCGCACAGTTAATCCAGAGTCATGAGAGGACAGGGAGCGAGGGGCGGAACGCCCAAGCATCCATAGGGGCCCTGGCCCTCCTCAGGATAGTTGTTAAATTTTGGCATATAGTTGGGGGGGAGATGGATAGTTGGTGGGGGAATCTCCGGAAGAGGGAAGAGGTCACCACAGACGGGAACGAGAGCAGAAACAGTAGATTAGACGGGATGGGGATGCTCAGAATCTATTCACAAAACGTAAGGTGGCTGAACTCACCGGTGAAAAGGAGAAAAATTGAGGCCTTGGTAAGAAGGGAAAAGGCAGACATTCTCCTCCTCCAGGAGACACATATTAAGTCTGCGGACAGAAAGAAAGTACATCTCAGAGGCTATACTATCTGGGCACAGGCGAACGCAGGGGAAAAAAGAGCAGGTGTGATCATTGCAGCAAAAGTGGGTCTGGTGGCAAACCTCTTAGATACTCGAGTGGACAAGGAAGGGAGGTTCGCTTTTCTTAATGTATTAATGGATGGTCGTAGGTTCACCCTAGTGGCAATCTACTCCCCGAATACGGGCAAGATGGATTCCTTAGAGACACCCTGGGGAAACTTGAGGAATTCGCAAAAGGAGAGATAATACTGGGCGGAGATCTGAACTTGGCTTGGCAACCCAATCTGGACAGGAGTGCGGGGGGAACTCAGGGGTATGGGTCCCCATCCAAACAACTTAAACAAAGGATGCAACAAATGGCATAACGGGATGCCAGGAGAGAACTAAACAGACAAGACAGCGGATTCACCTACTACTCGCACGTGCATAACACAATGTCAAGGATCGACTATTTCTGGGTGTCAGTGGGACTGGTTGGAAAGACCCAGGGGGTTGAAAAGGGATCAATAGCGATATCAGATCATGCCCCGCTATGGCTCAACAGTCAGACCCCCGGAAGGGGGAGAGGCCTCTGGAGATGGAGAATGCCGCCCGACATTTTAACGAACCAGGTGCTGGGGGAGGACCTAAGGGACAACATTAAGGAATTCTTTGAGTTAAACGACAACAGAGAAGTCCCACTGGGGTCAGTATGGGAGGCCTTTAGGCAGTAACCAGGGGCCATATAATAGCGCTAAAGGCCACCAAAGACAAACAACATCAGGAATGGGAAAGAACGCTCGAGAAGAAACTGGCAGAAATTCAAGGGGAGCTCATAATCCATCCCACAAGGAGCCTCAAGAAAGCAATGAAACATGTTCAGGGACAATTAGAGATGCTCTGCAACAAAAAAGCGGAGAGATCACTCCTCTACTTAAAACAGCGGGACTACATCAGGGCCAACAAGGCAGACAAATTCCTAGCGAGACAACTCAGGGAATAGCAGAAAACAATGACGATATTGAACATCAAAGACGCACAAGGAAAGCCCCACACGAACACAAAGGATATAGGGGATGCGTTCAAAGCTTACTATCAAGAGTTATATGCAACAGAGCACCCTGATGAAGTGCTTCAAGACAGGTTTCTACAATCCATCCCCATTCCGACTATAACAGATGAGGACAAGCAGGCCCTGGAAACTAAGATTACAGAAGACGAGGTCAGTAATTCAATAAAGAGCCTTCCAATCTCAAAGGCAACAGGTCCGGACGGCTTCACGGCCCAGTTTTACAAAAAATATGCAGATACACTAGTTCCTGTCCTGACACGGCTCCTCAATACTTTCAAAGACAGTGGTAACGTAACTCCTTCCATGAATGAAGCGAAAGTCCTCGTGCTCCACAAAAAGTGTAAAGACCTGACTCTCCCGGTCATATCGTCCGATAGCCCTAATGAATCTGGACGCAAAAATGTACACGAAGGTGCTGGCGGCCAGACTTTCGCCCCTCCTCACGACCCTAATAAACACAGATCAATCAGGCTCCATCCCCGGTAGGCAAACACATGACAACTTAAGAAGAGTAACCCATCTGATAGAAAAAATAGGCTTTACCCAAACACCGGCAGTATTACTCTCCTTGGACGCCGAAAAGGCATTTGACCACGTTGAGTGGTCTATCCTTTTCAAAACACTGAAGCACATTGGGTTCGGGGAACAGTTTATAAATATGATAAGAGCTAATTACAACTCCCCAGAGATAAGAACAGCCATAAACGGAGAAGTCACAGACGGGGTGCGGATCTCTAGGAGTACGAAGCAGGGCTGCCCCCTTTCACCTCTGCTATACACCATATTTTTGGAGCCCCTTTTAATCAAGATAAGGGAACTCGAGGAGGTAAGAGGGATAGAGATGGTGGGCAGGCAACAAAGTCATAGCATACGCGGATGACATGCTGCTTGCCTTAGAGGACCCTGGGAACTCTTTGCCAAGAACCTTACAAACACTCAAGGAATTTGGGGGGGATCTCAGGCCTGAAGATCAATAGGAAAAAATCAGAGATTATGCTCCTAGCGGGGAACAAGGATTCATTAGAAGCTATGGCGGGCCAGCTCAGTCTAAGAACAGTAGAGGAGGGAAGCAAATATCTAGGGATGACACTCGCAGGCAGGGTGGACAAGATTTATAAGAGTAATTACACCCCCCTACTGGCTAGAGTCAAGAAGGACCTAGAAAGATGGTGCCCGCTTAGGATCTCTTGGTGGGGAAGAATCCAATCTGTTAAAATGAACATACTCCCCAGGGTAATCTACTATTTCCATGCTCTCCCAGTCTCAGTCCCTGACCACTTTTTCTTAAGCTCTCTCCAAAACCATATCACAATTTGTGTGGAACAAGAAACCCCCGAGGGTTGCTAGAGCTGTTCTTACGGCACCGACAAAGGCCGGTGGAATGTCCCTTCCCCACTTTAAGAAATATTATCAGGCTGCCCAACTCTGGGTCCTGACGGAATGGTTGGGGGAGAACCAACAGACAATTTGGGTGACGCAAGATAGGGTGGTCGCTAAGAACCCTCTAGAGGACCTATTGTGGAAGAATAAACAATACAGGCACCTGAACCTTTGAGTAAGCGAAGTCATGAGAACTTCTTTAAACGCCTGGGATGTCCGAACCAGAAAGGGAATCATGACCACCCCACTGGCTCCCTTCACGCCCATCTGCAGGAACCCACAGTTCCCACCAGGACAAGAGCCCAGCGGCTTTGAGAAGTGGGAAGTAGCAGGATGTAGGAAAATCGGGGAATTGATCCAAGACAAAGAAATACGATCCTTTGCGGAATGTAAAAATATGTGGAAGCTAACAGAAGCAGACAGATACATATACAAACAGTTAAAACACTGGGTGAATACACCAGTGGTTTTTCATGCGGCCACAAGGGACCTCACACCTTTTGAGACGTACTTAATAACCAACCCAGGGGACAAAAAGCTGGTGTCTACGCTGTATATCTTTATTTGCACACCAGAAGAGGAAATCAAATGGACTTATATGAGAAGATGGGAAGCCACATTGGGGGAAGAAATTACCAGGCAGCAATGGGAGGAACTGTGTGCAGGCATCCCCAAACTCACCAGGGCTGTCCAAATCAGAGAAATGTGGCTGAAAATAATCACCCAATGGCACTACACCCCAGAGAGGCTGGGGTCAATGTACCCGGATGCGTCGAACCAGTGTTGGAGGGGGTGCCAGGTCGTAGGAACCTGGAGGCACATCTGGTGGGAATGTCAGGGAGTGAAGAGCTTCTGGAAGGAAGTGCAAACGGAAATGACAAAAATATTCCCTGAGGCTGGCCAAATGAGGGTGTGGTTGTGCGGATTCAAAGACCCTTATGCCAAGAAACTTTGCAAAGCACAATGGAGGAGCTTTATGGGCCTGGTCATTGCGGCATGGGCAACAATAGCCCAATGTTGGAAGAAATGAGACCCACCACTGGCTTACACTTGGCTGCAAAAGGTGTGGTCACAAATGACCATGGAAAAGATCACAAACTACCTCCAGGACCAGAACAACTCCTTCACGAGAGAATGGGTATCAGTGTTGGAATACCTGAAATCAGACTATATGGAACAATGGTGTCCACACAATATTAAAATATCGGTCATAAATAGCACGTAAAGTTCCCGATTAGGAATTCACAGAGGACCCAAACTCTTCCGGGAGGGTGGGGAGGGAGGGGGGGGAGAACTGTTGGGGAGAACACTAGTGATGGTGTTTATTGTTCTGTTGAAAATAATAAAAATATGTTTAAAAATAAATATATATATAATGTAAATGCGTGGAGTGCCACTCAGCCTTAATGAGAAGCGAGGAGTTAAACATGTGCACGTGAGATAGAAGGTTGTGAATGGAGATTGTGAGGAGGGTACACAGTAGTCTATAACGCACGCATGCATGAACATACATACACAGGAAGATTTTTGGGAGATATGGGGTATATTATGAATAGATGATTCTGTGTGCCACGTGTTGCCTCATTGTGGGGAGTTTGTGTGAATCTCTGAAGCTTTGATCTGTGAGGTAAAACTCTGAATGGCCAGGAAACTGGTTTTTGCAAGATTGAAGGCTGAGAGAGAAGCAGCTGCGGTCAGTTTCGGGCAGGCCTGCTTTATGGCATGGTGCTATTGTGAGGAGATATATAATCTCTGTAGGTTTATGGGAGCCTGTTATTCAATGACTGGGGGATTTCGGCCACCTGGCAGAGCTGGGTTTAAGGGCAGGCAACCTGATGCAAGGGTCGCTTCCAGGGAAGGTGTACTAATAGATCATGGGTTTTCAATTAAGTTTTCAGGGTATGGGTCGAGACCATGGGTGCTGGAACGTTAAGTCTCGTAGTTTAGAATGAGATGTGGACACCAACAAGTTTGGGGCGGATAAAACCAGCAACAATAGATCAAAAGGAGGTGTGTTTCCCTCTTCACATCGGTGAAATTTCCATAGAATGGCCATGCACGTCACACGTAGGGGTAAAGGTTTCCAACCAAATGGAACCTCTAACAATTGAAAATTGTTCGTATTTGTGTAACTGTGTAACTAAGAGATGGGGCTGTGATCAAATATGGAAGAACCCCAGAGAGGGGTGTATTGTGAATGTGAAACGTGCAATTATAAGTTTAAAGAGGATGGTGCTTGAATGAATGTATCCAATGAGAAGTGTGGGAACTGAAGAGGACCTGATTACATTGTATAAGTTTGACCAATCATGTGTGGGAGGTTGACTTTGTAAAGAAACTTGTGGCAGTGTTTTAACTGTTGCAAAGTGTATAAAATGTGTGCACTTGTGTGGTTTGTGGAGACTGTTTAGTTTGACTCTTTGATGTCATCTAGCCCCTCACGGCCGTTTGTACAATAAACTTGCTTTACGGACAAATGTGCACCTGCTCTTTAAGTGGCGGGCCTAGTTTGGGTTATCAGAGGCCCACTCCTACATTTGGCCTCCCTGGTTGTGACCCAGGCACTCCGAGACGTTGGGGGTCTCTGTCCAACCAGCTCGGCTGCGGTGCTTCTCTGCGCAAACCAGTCTTTCATACATGACAAAGATGTCTATAAGCACCATATTGGTTAGAGGCCTGTCTGGCCTCCGGAAGTGTGGTACCATGGTCCAGCTGCGCAGGACGGATTAAAGAAGCACTACTTCCTAGCGCTTCATGATCACTTTCCTGTAAAGTGCATCTTTGACAGGTAAAGCAAGAGGGTCACAGGGGAGAAGAAACTGTTCGTTTTGTTGTTCTTGGATAGGGTGTGTGTGTGTGGAGTTAGATGAGGTTAAGTATGTTGGAAGAGTGAGTGTTTTGGGGAGTGGATCGATTGTTCTATGTCATAAGTTCTTTTTTACCTAGTTTGTTATTTTAGGTGTGGTTTCCCGCACCTGCACGTCCATTGTAAGAAAAGCCCTGATACGTGCAATGCACCAAACGCTAGCCCCTACAACATGTACTGGTCATGCCCTTTGATTATGGAATTCTGGCGGGAGGTGGCAGAACTCCTCGAAGACATAACGTCGATTCCGGCGACCCTGTCCCCCTTAAAGTACTTGCTTGGTGACATTGGTAAGGTGAAAGAAACTACGAGGCGTTTATTTAATATTTCATGTGTTGTCGCCAAGCGCTGTATCCTTAAATCATGGAAGTCTACAACTGCACTATCCAGAGCCAGTTTCTTAAAAGACTTATGTTTGGTAAACGACGATGAAGAACTTTTTGTTTTATCGGTCCCGACACAGTGTCGGCCCAAAGACATTTGGTCGCTGTTGCGTATTTATTTGTGTTCCCAGATACCGGACGAGGATGCTACGCCTCTCCCTTCGCTATGATGTGGGATGTTTGATGTGTTTTTCTTCCTACTCTGTATACTGTATACTGTACATGCCTCAATAACTTGTCAAATTCTTTCTTTAGTGGATAGTCTGAATGCTAACCTGCTCTCCTAATAAAATAAATGTTTAAAAAAAAAGAAAAGCCCTGATACCCTTCAGTTTGCTTGTCTGATTGGCTGGAGCCCTCAATTTAGGGTGAGGTGGCATCTTATGGTAAGTCCACCCGTAGACACCTTACTGGAGTATACCCTTGATAACCCTCCTCTTTGTATTGGTTGTGCAGACAGAGCCCACGCCGCACTTTTTCTTGGTTAGTCGAAGTAGTGATGGGTAACTTCCTGTAGTCAGGAAAAGACAGCAAGAGAGAGACAGCAGTGTTGTAGTGGAAAACATTGTGCTCCTTTTATGCTCGAGTGAAGGAGAAATCTCAGAGGTAGAGGATTTTTGTCCGGTGTGTGTTTTGATAATAAGCTGTCTTTTGTGTATGCCTGAGGAGTGTATAATTACCGAGACAATTATGGTGAAAGTGAGAAAAGAGAGTGAGTGCAGGAAATTCTTTTATAGAAAAGGAAAAGGGATTTTTTGTGTAGTCATTTTTTGTGCTGCGGTTTGGTTTTTTGGGTTTATTGTGATTTTTGAAAATGTGTTCGAGTTAGATTGGTTTTGAATATGGAGACTCCATGGAATCATTTATGTCAGGTGCTGCCCGGATATAAGGTAAAGATTTAAAAAATATCATTGAGAATGGTTGAGGGAAATGAAAGGCAAACTGATTCATTCTCTGGCATGGATTCACATGCTCATGATTATTTCCCGTCAGGCTGGGAATCCTCACTAAAAGAAAAAAGTTTCACTTTCACTTACAAACGGTATTTCTCCTCTAAAACAATCACTGTCCTCTGGGTCATACTGACCCCATCCAATGGCAGTCCTCTTCCCTAAGCCTCTCCTCTAGCAGTCATCTTCAGATTTTTACAACACGCTTCAGTGTTGGAGTCCACGAGTTTGCTCTCCAAGCTATTTGTACTTTTTGATGGAAAAAGTTCTATTTCTGTTTTAAAGAAGCATGTGTGCTCTTTGCTTCATCTGCCGACAGCGGGGGCCCATTGTTGGTGAAGTTCTGTGCCCCTCAAGGGTGAAGATCGTCAAAGATTCTAGAAGGCCCTTGGGCCTACTTTGCACCCTTGCACCATGACAGAGAAGGTGGGAAGGTCCCTCTTCAGACCCTACACCAAATGCGGGCTACGGAATGTTTTTGTGTAGGGCAAGCACCTACAATGGCTCTACTGCCTCTACCTTTTATTCCTGGTCAATTCCACGCCCCTGTGGTAGCGGCCCTTGTTCTCGGCATGGCTGATAATTGCAACTCACTCTATTTTGGCCAGCCGCGTTACCTCTTCAATCGGCTTCAGTTGCTTCAGAATGCGGCTGTTGGATAGATTCTGCACACTACGTTTCGAGCACACATGCATAGCTCTCAACCATTTATGTTGCAAAGGCGGGTGAAAACACCCGATTTTATTTTTGGCGGGTGAGAGGCCCATTGAAACGAATGGGCGTGAAGGTGGCTTGGCGGTTGAGTCAGCTGTTTGCAAGGCGGGTGTCACCCGCCAAAAGCGTGTGAGTTGAGAGCTATGCACATGTATCTGCTACTCAGACCGCTCCACTGGCTGCCCATTGACAAGCAGTTCTTATTTAAATCTATGTGTACTGTTCACTGTGCCTTTTACAAAACGGGGGCGGAATATCTCCAGCAAAAATGTTCTCCCTATGTTCCTGGTCGCCCTCTCCGTTCTCAGTCTGCACTTCTGCTGTCTGTTCCCCGTGTCAGACTGTCACAGACAGGCAGCCGTGCCTTTTCTGTGGCCGCAGCGAGGGCCTCGAATGACCTTCCATGGGCTCTCTGCACCACTGTTGACCATCTTACCTTCCGCCGGTCTTTGAAGACTACTATTTTAGGCCTCCCTTTTTCTAACCGCGGTCTCTACCTCTGCTGCCTAGCGGCGAATGCGCACTGTGTAAGTTCATATAACATAACATAACTACTGCCTGCACCCAGACCACAAGGAGGTGGAGTGCGAGATATTCCTCGCTTTCTCCAAGAAGACCACGAAGGACAGGCATAGTAAACTGGCGGCATGGCTTAACGCCAAGGCCTCTGACCCATGCTCCAATCAGGGTCATGTCTCACTCAGCACCAGCCGGTCCGAGGTGCGGTTTTCTAAATCCTTTGAGGGCACCTCATCCATGGGGACCCAATATAAGGCCAAGATCCCAAAGTCTGAGTCCAACAGGTTAGCCGTGGAAGCGGGTCCCAAAGTGGATAGGGTGCTATCAACGTCACCTTCCGCCTCCATTGGCAGCCGGCAATCGAGATCCTCTTTGAAGAGGAAGTCATGTATCCCAGCTAAACTACGTGAGAAATCTGAGACGCTGCGGATGGAGAAAAAGGCCGAACAGCCCAAGCAGGCTCAACCAGTACACGCTAAGACCCCGTCAGCAACTCCATCGACGACTGCTACTACCACAGCAGCCAAGGGCACTGATCCTGCGAGGGTAGCTCCCACGGCTCAGAAGGTGCCCCTAACCCCAAAGCACGATACCGCTGCAGTGACTTTGGCAAAGTCTGCAAGCACGCAAGAAGGAGTGAAACGGGCTCATGCCCCGGTCCAAGACCCTCAGGGGGGGAAAAAAGGAGGGGGCGTGAAGGCCCTGAAACAGCCCTCCCAGGCCATCACCCAAACCATGGAGCTCTCGTCCACGGATGACGAAAACCAGGAGTCCTTACACACGATCCATGAGGACTTTGAGGAGGACAACAGCGTAGGGCCTAGTTTTCTTTTTTTGCCTTCTCAGCCAAGGGACATTTCCTTGGATATTCTGTCGACCCTGCACACCTTGGTGTCAGAGATCCAGATGAGGATCCACCAAGTCCCCGACCAGCCTCCAGCAAAGAAGAGGAAGCGTCATCCGACAGCCCCATTTCAACCTCTGCCACTATGTCGGGTCCCTTCTCCTCCAGCAGACCCAGACACGGGTACAGGGATGGATACAACCAGGACAACGGACGACATTGATATTGTCGCAGCGGACGGTGAATCTCCACATTTGGAGGCTCCAAATGAGGTGTGATCTTTCCACTCCATGATCTCCAGAGCCTCCAAGCAATTCCAGCTAGTGCCCGAGGAAACCAAGAAGAAGGGCTCCTTGTATCAAAGGAGTGAGGCTAAGAGGAAGACAATCATGGCGGTGCACCTTCTGGACAACTTTTAGGGAGAGAGCCTAGCCCTCATGAAGAACCCTTGCACTGCTCCAGCCAAACGGGATAGGATGGAAAAGAAATATAGTGTGCCGGACTCTGCACCCAAGTACCTAAGGTCGCAGCCATTACTGCATTCAGTGGTATAGACAGCCATGAGGAAACAGTTGGCCAACCTGTCCTCATCTTCGGTGCCTCCGGACAGCGAGGGAAAGAGGATGGATGCCATGGGAAAGAAGGGTATCTACACCACAGCATCAACTATCACTGGAAATCCTAGCCAGCTACGGCAGGGAGCTGTGGTACAAGCTGGGGCCTATTCTGGATTTCCTCCCCAATGAAAAGAATATGGAGGCAATCGCTCTCTTCCGGAAAGGGGAGGTGGCATCTGATCACGCCATCACAGTGGCATTGGACATCGCTGACACAGGGTTCTGGCATTTGGGGAACAGTGTCTGCCTTCGTTGCAAAGGCTGGATGAAGTCCATGAATTACAGCGTGGAGGTCCAAGCAAAGATGTTGGACATGCTGTTATGGATTTCAATCAGGCACACACCCAGGTTTCGCCTAGCATGTAGTGCACACATGAAATACTTATTTTTTGTGTCTATAAGTTCAATATTCTGAATGATATACCACTCATATCACACCTGTCTCAAAATACCCCCCAGGTCACACTGGACCAGGAATCGGCCTAGTTTGTAAAGGTAAAGATGTATTTATTCACCAATTGTGTTCTTAGAACATTTTCAACTTGTTAGCGAACAGTACGGACAGGCATAGTGTTCTTTAAGATACCTCCATTTTCGTTTAATTACGAACAATTCAGGACACCGCGTGTGTTCTTAGAACAGTTTGAACTTGCTAGCAAACACTACGAACAGGTATAGTGTTCTTCAGGACACCTCCATTTTCGTTTACGTATAAACATTTCAGAACACCTGCACTGTCCGCGGACACATACATTGTTTTTCAAAAAAAAATAAACAAAACTATTTACAACACAATATAAAAATTAAACTTTATTTAACATATATTAATTTATGACAGAGAAGGTGAGGCAGAAACAGAAACAAAAACAGGAGAATTAGGGGTTTCAACATGATTGTTGTTAGGTGAAGAAGGGATGGAAGTCTCATCAAAACGTTTTGAGTTATGGAGAGGGTTTGGGGATAATTGACTGGGATATGGTGAGGAGGGACAAGTACATGTGGAGCAATGGTACAAGGTTTTTGGTTTAAAATGATCTTCCACAAAAGTTTTCAAATTTTTAAAATTAGTCAACAATAAATCAATTTTTTCTTCTATACTGTGAAAAGTGTTATCCATAACAGGTTTTTCTGAAGTATTTTCTATTTTGGTATGCTCTGTACACAAAAAAAATATATATGTTAAATGTATACAAAATAATAATAATTAAATGGTTTATATTATAAAGTGTTTAGCATTAGTTTCACTATCTTGTGACATTTCTTCATGTGGGAAATGCTCCTCTAGCCATTCCAGAGTACTAGACATTTCTGTGAGAGAAAAAAAAAAGATAATATATTTTTTTATCTAATACAGAAAGTTTATAAATATATGAATAAAATTAAGTACACTTACTATTTCAGGTAAAATATGTCCTATCTACTGAGTGGGTCTGCTCTTGTTCTCAGTTCTGTCGTGTTTGTGGGGTAATTATGTTGGAAGCCAATTTATTTTCTTGTGGTATATTCCATTTTAGAACATAGTGCATTTAAATGAATGGTTAGTGTGTTGTATATATGGGTTACATTTCTTATGTATTAGTACATATAATGTGTTTGTGTGCTTCTTTTTGAATGTGTTAAATGTTCCTATCTTATGATATAACAATCAAACATACCCCCCCCAGAGTTTTTAGGTAGTGGTACTGTTCTTCGAACATGTCCGCGAACATTAAATGAGTTCGCGGACATCAAGTACAGTAGAAGAGATTCAGTCAGTTCCATATGATGTGTATATAAAGTCAAAGTCATTATTGTTAAGTTGCACTACTAAAAACCTATGAAATTCAGTGAAAGAACTTTGTTAAATGGACGTTATGGTTAAGTTGCGCTATTAAAAAGCTATGAAATTCAGTGAAAAAACTTTGTTAAAGGGACGTTATGGTTAAGTTGCACTACTAAAAACCTAAGAAATTCAGTGAAAAAACATTGTTAAAGGGACGTTATGGTTAAGTTGTGCTGTTAAAAAGCTATGAAATTCAGTGAAAAAACTTTGTTAAAGGGACGTTATGGTTAAGTTGCGCTGCTAAAAACCTTTCAAATTCAGTGAAAAAGCTTTGTCAAAGGGACGTTACGGTTCCAAGTAAAACCGAAAAAACCTTGAAATTCACCAGTTATGGTAAGCTAAGCAACCATAACTCGCGCCACCACCATGCACAGCTAAGACTAACACCCAGGACATCAAAGATGACATCACAAATGTCATTGATGACATCACTGATGACATCATATGTCTGGCTCACTCTTTTTTCTTTTGCTGACATATCTAGGCCACATGGTTTTCTTCAGTAACAGTCAGAAACTAAACATTTTATTTTATTTCTAGACGTATCCTTCAAGTAGGTTCTTACAGTAATTCCCTTAGAGTCCAGTCACATCATATGAAACGTATACATACGGGAAGACACAAGCTTGAAAGACAGCAATCCTTTTTGTGCATAAAGATAATCAATAGACTTATGACCACTTTCTGATAGTTCTGTTGTTTTTTTTGTGGCTGTACTTTCCCTGTATATGGTCATATTTGTATACATTTTACTCACACTACTTTCCTTAGGGTCCAATCACATCAAGTGATACATATACCTAGGGTAAATAGCAGCTTTGAAACAGAGCAATCATTTATTTGCATGAAAATAATCAGTTAAATTATGAATTGCTTCTGCTACTACTTGGGCTTTTTTGCTAACTTCACTTTCCATGTATATACCCATATTGGTATGTGTTCTTGTGTCTTTGTGTTTTGTCTATAGTAATGCAATTATGTAATACATGTGTTTTATTAGCTACTTATTACATATTTCATAGTACACAAAAAATCTATTAAGAAAACAATTATCATATCATTATTCAACATATTAACATTACGAATATTATACCTTCATCTTGTACACTGCACGCAATGTTATGTTTCTGTATGAGTTGCTTAGTATCCTAGATAGAACTCCATAATAGAATGCTATTTATATCAATGCATTGTTCAGTGCACTAGCTAGGGTATGATATTTATTGCAATGATCCTTGACACTTGTTTTGCAACATTATAATGAGAATCCCTTGTACACATATTTCATGAAAAGTACATACACATGTGATGTAATCAGTGATGTCATCAATGACATTTGTGATGTCATATTTGATGTCCTGGGTGTTAGTCTTAGCAGTGCATGGTGGTGGCGCGAGATATGGTTGCTTAGCTTACCATAACTGGTGAATTTCAAGGGTTTTTCGGTTTTACTTGGAACCATAATGTCCCTTTGACAAAGTTTTTTCACTGAATTTGAAAGGTTTTTATCAGCACAACTTAACCATAACGTCCCTTTAACAAAGTTTTTTCACTGAATATATATATATATATATATATATATATATATATATATATATATATATATATATAATATATATATATATATATGGCAGCAATCACCAAGCAGTGACAATACAATTAAAAAATAAGTAAAGACATTGAATTCACTTATAATAATGCAGAATATAAAACACAGGAAGAACAACAGTTTTTTGGTTTGTGAACAGATAGCGTTTAGGTTAATATTTCCCCCTGCAAAGTTCTGAAGACAAAAATTTACAATCCTATACAGATGTAAATAAGCAGCAGGTATTCAGGAATGAAAGACAATGTCTAGAGTTTGAATGCAATCTTCCCTCCCCAAACAAGAGAGAAAACCGTTTTTGGAAATTGTCACTTTTAAAATGACAGGCGAAAATGGCTTTGTGACACAATGCAAAGGGTACAAAAAATGTTTAAATTGATAGAAATTCTTATGAAAGCAACACTAAACGGGTCCTAACACACATGCGCGTTAAGATAAACATAGTACACATTTTGGATCAGAATGGGAGAACACTTTGGATGGGAAAAGACATGTGTAAAACTTTGGTGAAATGTAAATTCGCTGCACAATTTCACTATGCGATTTTTAATAGAAGATACACTGTTGTGGATGTAGCTAAGGGTCCTAGGTATCAATGAGAGTTGAAATTAGGTTTCTATATATAACATTGAAGAAGTTATAGAAGTTTTACTAAGAGGCATTTTTGAAAAATAGGCGCAGATAAAAACAGAAATTCGGTTTTTAAAAATGACAGATTGGTTTTATTACACTATATTATTGACTATGAAAAAGAGAATGCCACCCGTGAATCTCCACAGTTACTCACAGCCGCTCATAACTCTTCATGTGTGATACTCTAGTTTCCGTTCTGTATGGGAATTACTTTATTTAATCCAAATCACTAATGGGTTATGGTTTAATAACACAGATGAGAGAAAAATCAGCGCAAGAATGGTTCTGACAATATTAAAGTTCTGAAGTTAAAAATGGGATGGGTTGAGATTGGGCCTCCACGGCTCTGAGTGGCCAAAGGCACTTGCCTTGTTCTGGCTGGCAGTCAGAAAGAGCTGTCATCTTTTATGATGCGATTTGGGAACTCCCACATTGATTTTGACCAAAACCTAACTTTTGCACAAATGTACATTTCTAAAATGATGTCCCCTTACAAAATCAGACATAAACATTACATATTTGATGGGTATTATCACATTCAATCCCCATCTCTGTGAGAGCTCTCTTTGTCATTCTATAGAACTTTATCAATTGTAATCATAACAGTTTGGACTAATAATTTCTAATTCAGTACATATCTGGGCGATTATCACTGGAGCATGAATATACAATCTTGCAGCATTAATAGTTTTGCTCCAATTAGGATTTTTCCTGTAACTTTAGTTCCTTAGGTGGTACAGGGTTCATTAATGTCTTCAAAGTAAGGGCCTAAAATTAGGTTAACATCTACCATTTTTTAGATTTATCCTCCTTCAGGTTTCACAGTTAAAGAGTTTCAAACTTAATCACAAATAAGGATTTAAACACCAAAGGTTCTGGCCGGTTGTTTTTTCTTTGTAACTTCCCTTTCACAGGCAACAGCTGTCCTATTCCTTTGATCAGGGAGGTGTGTCCTCTTCCTTGAGAGGGAAGCTAGGCAGCCTGCCATTGTCCTTGGCTCAGCCAGAGACGAAAGTCTGCTGTGCTCTTTGTTGTCAATAGGTGTGAACCTCAATCATCCATTAAGGTTTCCTGTAGCAAGGGAGTGTCAACTGAAGTCTCATCTTTCCCAGGCTGGGCACTTTCCAGTCAGAATTAAGTATTTGCTTAACTCCAAAACTGGGTTACTTTAAAAAGCACTTTAAGGTCTTTCCTTTAAAACATACAAAATAAGCACAGTTTATAAGGGATTTGGATATTTAAAAGAATTAAGCCCTTCACAAGCATGCTGTTGAATAGGTGATTTTTGCAATTTCTTCAGGGAAAAGAAACACGTTTGAACTGGGTTTTTACATATTATTTACTTATGCAGCACACACACATCCAACTCAGCATAATTCTGTCTTTGATTGCTGGAGATTGTCTGCAATCTGGAAGTAAGTATTCAGCTTATGCTTGGAGTCTCCTCTGCACAGCTGAAATTGATATGTTGCCATTTTTCCTGTGTAACTGAAAACAAACTGTTGCTGGACTGGTGCCTCATAAAGACATTTCTTAGCTGCTATCAGTCAGTGAGGCCCGGTTTTCTCTGACTGTGCTGGATGATCTGTGGTTTCAGCACATTTTTCATTTCAATGGTTCACTTGGAAAATGACAGAATTTAGCACCAAAACAGCAGTTTGAAGGTTGCAATTGATCAGGAAAACTGCATTATAAAGGCATTTTCGGATTTGAGCCCACTTCTGTGGCCTTGCTTCATGTGACAGGTAACAGCACCCACTAACATTCAGTGAGTCCTGTTTTTACACCAACTTTGACTGTGTGTGGCAGGGGTGTGCAGCCTTTTGTGATTTATGAACCATGCGCATTTTTGCAGATTTAGCGCGCACAGTGGTTGACGCATCCGTTTTTGGCTGCTTCTTTCCCCTATTGGCAAAGGGGTGCAGTGGGGCGCATTGGCATGGGTAAAAGTATCCCAAAATGCCCTTCGATGGAGAGAATCTATTTAGGAAAATCATCGACGAGTCCCTCCATGCCATCAAAAAAGATACAGAGACGGCCCATTCCTTGGGCACTCTCCAGCAGCACCACTCTTCTTTTCGCTTCTCCAGGGGAAAGTCAAGCAGGTTTTCAAAAGGTTTCTCTGCATCGTATAGTCAGCCTTCCAGATCCAGAGCGCAGGAAGCCTACAGAGGTCATTCCCAGGCCTAGGTTGCTGGTGCCAAAGAAAGCCTGAACCACCCGAGACGTCGGGCCCCCACTCGTGCACCCCTGTGGGAGGCTGGCTGACAAAATTTGTCAGCGAGTGGAGAAAGATCACCACCAACAGATTGGTGCTGGACGCTCTCACCCATGGACACAACCTGAAGTTTCAACACAAGTATCCGCAAATCCCTCTGGTTACTCATCAGTAGCAGCACATTCCTCAGTTCCTGGAAGAGGTATGGGCCATGCTGCGAAAAGGGGCGATAGAGCTAGTTCCACAACAACTCTGGGGCTGCAGCGTCTATTCTAGATACTTACTGGTCAGAAAGAAGACAGGAGGCTGGAGGACGATCCTAGACCTATGACATCTGAACAACTACCTAAAGTACCAAAAGTTCAGGATGGTCACATTGCAACACATGCTCGGCCAACTGGAAAAAGGAGACTTCTTGATATTGTTGGAACTGAATTATGTCTACTTCCACATTCACAAGAAACATCAGATGTTTCTACGTTTCATGTTGTAGGGACAGCACTACCAGTTCAATGCTCTACCTTTCAGATTGAAGTTGGCCCTCAGAGTGTTCACAAAATGCCTTGCACCAATGGCGGCCCATCTAGGTCTACAGGGCGTACCTTGCTGATTCGTGGGAGCTGGCTGATGTGCGCACAGAGACGACCGTCTGTCTTTTGACGGACCTGGGATTCTCCGTCAACTATCCAAAGACCTGCTTAACGCCATCACAGAACGTGCTGTTCCTAGGAGCCAGACTCAATTTGGTGTCTTGCCTGGCATCACCCTCGGAGGAGAGGATAGCAGCCATTCAGGGAAAGGTGCAGCAGCTGTCGTCGAAGATGGCTGTGGTGCAGGCCATCAAGTCGTTACGGCCATGATGTCGACCTGCATCTACCTCATCCGGCTCTGCAGGTTGCAAATGTGACCCCTATAGGAAATTCTGGACGCCCGCTGGATACAGGTGAACGTAAACTTCACGGACAAGATCTTTCTCAACGAGTTGCATCGGGTGATAGGATGGTGGGGCGTCCACTCCAACATCGCCTAAGGCACAGGATTTTAAAAATCCCCATACCAGGAGACAGTCACCACGGGCACTTCCCTGGAAGCCCAGGCAGCGCACACCGGACGTCTACACGCCAGAGGCCTGTGGGTGCCAGATGAAAAGGATCTTCATATCAACATCCTGGAACTACGGGCAGTGTTCAGGGCCCTCAAGTCATTCCTACCATCTCTGAAAGGCAAGGTTGTGAGGATCTTCACGGACAACACCACCACCATGTTCTACATCCGGAAACAAGGGTGCACTTGATTTCTGGCACTCTCCAAAGAAGCGCAGGACTTGTGGCGCTGGGCTGTCGGACAGTGGATTTTTCACGTCCCTCTCCACCTGGCGGGAGTCGAGAACATCATCACCGACTCCCTCAGCACTCCTGCTACGAGTGGGAGCTTTGTCAGGATCCTGTGGACTGCCCATTCATCAAATGGGGCAGACCCCAGATTGATCAGTTCACGATGGCGACGAATTCCAAGTTCCAGAAGTTTTCCAGCAGATTTCACTAACCGAGGAGCCTGCGGGATATGTTCTCCTTCCCGTCGGAAGGACTGTTCTGTACACATTCCCTCTCCTGCTACGAGTCATCACCACACTCAGACCGTGGCCATGCAAGATGATATTCATTGCCCCCACGTGACCAAGGCAGATTTAGTGTCTGGACCTTCTCAGCCTGTTAGCGTCGCCTCCAGTCAAGCTGCCAGTGGTTCTCACCAGAGAAGGAGGTGCCAGCCTTCGTCATGACCCAAGATCGCTGAACCTGATGGCTTTGCTCCTGCAGCCTAGAGTTTGAAGAATACGAATTGCCTACGGACTGCAGGGAGGTCTTTGCCAGGATGTCATCGACTTTGAAGTGCTACGGTCACAAGTGGAAGCGTATCGCTACGTAGTGCCAGTCTCAGAAGATTACCCCTTTGAGGGTCATGGCCCTGCAGATCCTTCCATACTTGCTATCCTTGGCCAAGGCCGGACTGGCGCACGCCTCTATCAAAGTACATCTACCTGCTGTCTCCAGCTACACTAAGTCTCCTGAAAGAACTTCATTTTGGTCAACTGACTGGTCAAGTAATTTCTCAAAGGACTGTTTTGATCTTTCCCGTTGGTGAAGGCTCCTGCCCCAGCATCGGAACTCAACGTGGTTCTGACGAGGCTCAAGGGGGGCCCCCTCCAAGCCTATGCATTAGGCCCATTTCAAGTTTCCCTAGTGGAAAACAGATTTCCTTGTGGCCACCACCTCTGCCAGAAGGGTAGGCGAGATCCAGGCCCTATCCTGCAAGCAATCATACCTGACTTTCCACAAATTGAGGGTGGTGCTGCGTACGCACCCCTCTTCCATGCCGAAGGTCCCATTGGAATTCTATCTCAATGAGCCTTTGGTGTTACCTGTTTTTTTTCTGAAACCTTTGCCATCGGCTGAAAGGGCCTTGCACTTGCTGAACGTTGCTCGTGCCCTGAAGTTCTATGTGACACACACAAAGAGTTTTAGGAAGACTTCACAACTGTTTGTGAACTTTGGTCCTATGAACTATGGGAAGGCCTTTTCCAATGCTTCCATTTTAAGGTGGGTCACTGGCTACATCACGCACTGTCATCGGTTGGTGAACCGACCACTGCCTGGCCGTGCAAAAGCCCACTCCACCAGAGCGATCACTGCGACAATGGCGTTTGTCTTGTGTGCCCCTACTGGACATCTGCAGGGCTGCTACATGGAGGTCCACGCAAACCTTTACGAAATTCTACTGCGTTGACAGGGATTCCAGGCAGGAGTCCAGGGTCGACCAAGCAGTGCTGCGCAACCTGTTTGCTTGAGGTGAGTCTGTCCCAGAGGTAAAAGTTGAATGCTTCTGTTGAGCCTTGCCACCTCCCGTGGTTGTGTAATGTTGTACTGCTATGTATTCATTATTCATGAGCATGTGAATCCATGCCAGACCCATGCTGGAGAACAATAGTTACAGGTAAGTAACTTAAACCTTCTTGGCCTAATGAAGGGTCTTATGATAGGGGTATGTTGGAGAACTTGCATACTTTCCTAGTAACTAAAAATAAAGGTTCTAAATTGGGGAATAGATTGAACATCTTGGAGTTATGGAAGTTGTATTAAAAGGGCGTGAAGGGGCAAAAAAGTATGGCAATTGAGGAGGGAGGAGACGAGAAAGGTGGGTGTAGGTATTTCTTCTGCACCACCCCCTTATGGGTGCTAGCCTTTGTCACCTGCAGAAGGATATACCAACCCTGAGCCTCAATATTCTGCTGTAACCACTCCGATGGTTACAACACGGATAGGGGTGACACCTCTGTCAGCTCCAATTTTTGAAAGATGGGGAGAGGAAGAGAGCAGAAGGATAACAGTTTCTTTAGTAAAAGTTATTAACAGGTCTTGAAAATTATTAACAGGTCTTGAATGGAAGGTGGAATGAGAGAAGTTTATTCGATGGCTAGACCAGCACCGAAATTGAATCTGGAGGAACAAGAACGGGGGAGAACTGTAAGAGTAAGGAGCAATGAAAAGGTAAGAAGGGAGGAGGTGACACCTTTCACCAGAGTAGAAGATAGACTGCAAATGGCACTAGGGAGGCAAGGGCAACTCAAACGGGAAAAAGCAGTAAGGTTAGCGTAGAATGAAGTAGCACGGTTACAACAGATTAGGAGTGAGGAAAAAGGGAACAGGCAAGTGAAGGAGGTTGAGGAGGGGAGATGGAGGCATGGTCAGATCCTTGTTAGGTTAGACAAATCAGTTATAAATGGTGTAAATGTGCATCTGGAGGAAGGACATGCCATAACAGGTATGGAATCAGAATGAGGAGAAAGAGGCAGCATGCTACGGCAGTACCAAATATGCTCCTTTCCCCATAGAAAGATTATGGGATGTGGTAACCGGGACAGAGGAGGAAGTGGATGAATGGGAAACGGATGATGAGCAGGGAGGACAAAAGGTAGTGGTTATGCCTCCCACTCCAGTATTAACCAGGGAAAGCTGTGCAGCTCACGTGACTGTAGAGAGAGGTTGAGGACAGATAGGGAAAGCCCCAGTAAAGGTAGGGCAACTCAATTTCCACTACTCCAGAAGGATCAGGGGAAGGCATATTATGTCCTGTGGTCACACATGGACCAGAATAATCAAATGATGCTTCCTTCACTCACTGCAGGGGCAGGAAAGTGGATTCATGTTTTGGAAAAATAAACTGCTGGTATCATGTTAGTGAATGGGGACATGAATAGCCTTTTCACGGCCTTGATGGGGGAACGGGCAGATTAGCGGGATATCCGGGGGTTCAATTGAATACGAACACCCATGATGGAGGGGCTTCAATAATTATATAATTATAGGGCACAAGTTTGGGGGGTTTTGAGGATGAGGTATTCCGATACACCCGGCAAACTCCATTTTGGCAAAAATGATTACACTAGATGAGGATCCTGCCGCCCACATCCAATTAATTCAAGAAATGTAGAGGGCAGGGACAGGAGAAGCTTGGGACCAGAATGTGGCTATCTTCTACCACATGTTAAAGAAGGGGTACAGCACAATCTGGATAAAGTGGTAAGAATAGTGTCAAACCGTAAATGCAATTGCATAACCCGAATAATATGAATAGTATGTTGGCCAGAAGCAAATCGCATCATGTGACAAACATTTCAAACCATGAAACCTGAATGTGACCATTGGGAGTCCATTTTGTAAATGCCGGCCATTTTCTTTTCTGTAACGCTTTGCAAATAGATTCTGTGCTTCAGATCCACACAGTGTGAGGCCACAGCTTGAACTCTGAATGCCAACGTAGACAGGAATGTAAAACCCTGCAGAAATACTGTTTTTCTCTTCAGTGAGGCCTTGAAGCTGTGCAAGAGCCACAACTAATCAGCAGCCCAGGTGCTGGTTTGTCTTGCAAGTGCTGTTGTAAAAGGCAGTTAAATGTGAATTATATGCAACTAACGGTGCTCCTTCACGAAGGATGGTATTTTCTCTGCTTCAGAACTGTCTGACCCTCAGCTCATGACCGTAGCAAACAGATAACGTTCGTTGGAATGTCTCCCTGCTAGAACATGATATCCTTCCCTGTGCCACTGCCCGGTGTTCCCCATAACAGAAAACTGTCTCTGTAGCCTCTGCTAGAAATACTAATGTTATGACTGAATGAAGTTACGTGCATAACTGTCAATTACCGAACCCTAGGTTGTATGTCATGTATAAGGGCGGGCCGAAATAATATTATAGAATGATGTGCTATGTATATATATGACTGCTTTACTGCTGCTCGCGCGCTCTCACTCACGGTGTCTGGGAACACACGTTGTGAGGCGTTGAGACCCAGTCGGCTGACTGAGATACTTTTGAAATAAACCAGACTTGTTTGGAAAATTAACCTCATGACTGGTGTGTCATTAGTATATGGTTATTTTGCCTTCATTCCATATATGGTCCTACAAAAAAGGCCAAGAGTTGGCCGGAGATTCAAGCACACATTGTGAATTTGTGTAAAAGGGGGCTGGATAAGAAGGAAAGCATGGAGCAAGCACAGACGGCAGAGGCAAAGTTGGTTCATAAAAAGCTGCCAAAGATCTGCTTATCAATGATAACCAGCTCCACAGAGGGACAATCAGGGCAGCAGGGACAAATGGAAACCGGAACAGGACAAGGTAGGACGGAAGCGGTATGCACCTGAACCAAGACCGATGAGACGATTTCCATGGGGTACGGGAGGATTTTCAGGGGGTGGTGGGTCATTTGGCGGGTTTGGAGAGATGGGGCCCCCTGTTTAATGGGCAGATGGGAGGAGGCTATGGAGGAATGTATGGAGTGTCGAAGCCGCCTACAATATTTCAATGCAGATCCCCTACAAATGAACCCCCAACTTTCCCATATGCCCCAAGCTCTGTGCCATCACAGCAAGTCGAGGTTGATCAGAATCCAGATACTAGAATGGCACAGATCTACGCACCCTCGCCAACCATGTCAGCCTAGGCACCGGTACAGACTTGTGAAAAAAACCTCTACCCTGCGAGCCAATCAGTCACTGGAGCAAGTGTTTTCTGAGGAAACCCTTTGTCTACTCCTTGTGGTCATATGTACCAGGAATAGGACAGCCCACAGGGATCTCTGATGTGTCCAGTTCTATCGGTTACTACTGATCCAGAAGAGGAACCTCGGATAGGAGTAAAGGTAGGTGAGTCAGCGTTTTTATTTATGGTCGATACAGGGGCCACAAAATTATGTATCAAAGAAGGTGAGTTTTCCCTGTCGGGTAAAACGATGGAGAGACAGGGATTTTCTGGGGCTGTCCTGTCGGTACCTTACACCGAAGATCTGCTCCCTTGTTATACTGTAAGAATACTACCCTGGCAAATCTTTTGGTAAGGGTCTTCCTGAACAAGCTTATTATGTAGATTACCTTTTTGAAAGACGGCATTGTATGCTCGACTCCACGATTGTACCCAGTGAAAGAAACAGTGCTTTGCCCCTGTGTATTATAGTAACAGTGTGACCTGGGGGGTGCCAGTGCATTCAGCATTGTTTCTGTATGGGGTGATGGTAGTGTTGAGTTGGGTCCTGGGAATAAAAGATCGAACATTGCGTATACCTCTCGAATTTCAGTTTCGGTCTATGAGTCACAAGAAATAGTGCAAAGGACTATTGTTAACATTCTGTTAGAAGCCGTGGTTGTCAAGAAGGACAGGGTGGTTCTTTCAGGCACCGATGAGGAAGGAGGCAAATGGTGCACAGTGATGTGTATCGATACAACCTCATTGTTAAGAGACGTGTCCGATGAGTAATTGTTTAAGGATGCAGAAGACACAGGAGAAATGGTCTGTGAGATTGGGGTGCCTTCCCAGGTAACAATAGAGCAAAGGGAGGTACCACAGACCATGCTTGTTGCTAGGAAGAAATCAGCATATTGGAAGGAGGATTTCGACCAGCAATCCTCATGACATGGGGTTGATTAAGTGTAGGAGCAGTGCAGATTAAATTAAATCCAGGAGCAATATTGCCATGAGGTAGGCAATACCCTGTGTCTAGGGAGGCAGCCAAAGGGACGTTTGATACCATTATGACGTTATTAAAGCAAGGATTATGCAACCATCTGTATCTCCATGCAATATGGCCATCTGCCCTGTGAAGAAAGCAAAACTGTCCATTTGGAGGACAATCCAGTATTTGTAGCCTCTGAACAACATTGTTGAAGCAGAGTTTGCAGTGGTACTGAATCCCACCACCCTTCTCTGCAACATCCCTACTGGGTTGACCCATTTTACAGTAATTGATTTAATAAATGCCTTTTTCTCGGTCCCTTTACACCCTGATTTCCATGACCTCTCAATGGTCACGTATTGTGGGCAGAGATTTGAGCACACAAGGTTACCCCAGGGGTACTTGGAATCTCCTAGCATTGACAGGGTCATTCAAATGGATTTTGGAAACTTACAAGTGTCCTGTACCATAATCCAGTATGTGGACGACCTATTGGTCTGTAGTGCTCCGGCAGAGCAGTATCGAAGAGACTCAATCTCCTCAGCCTGCTTCTTTACAGAGAATGGGTACAAAGTGGACAATGATAAATTGCAATACTGCCAGATGGAGGTAGTATATTTGTGACCCCCTAATCTCATCTGCAAGGAGAAAGGTGATGCCTGAGAGAGCCATCACAGTCCAGAATGTGCCTGAGCCAGTTACTGTAAAACAGAGGCAGCAGTTTCTGGGGCTCTGAAACTATTGTAGGTCATGGATTTTGGACTATTCTAGTTACACAAGGCCCCTACTTTCAGCACTTAAGGAAGCACATAAGGAGAAGGGTCTGATTAAAATGGTCAGAGGGAATGAAAACATATTTCTGGGTATTTACGACTGTGAAAAGTAATGCTGTTTCAGCAACCATGAATTACCAGAAACAACTTTTTCTATTTTCACATACAGATCCAAGCTCAAAAGACATTGCTAGGTCACAAACCCTTGGCTTATTACAGCAGACCTTTAGATTCAGTATGCAAGGCTAGTTCCCGTGTGAACAAGCTCTCGCGGCAGCAGCCTTTGTGATACAAAAGTCTTCAACCATTACCATGGGCTGCCCGGTGACATTTTATGTGGAGCATGCAGTTTCTTGCGATTTTGGAAAAGTCTAAGACAACTTTGACAACCCAAAGGGTATCTGGATATGAAGTTATTTTGGCAAATACTTCCATACATCCGTTAAGGCGTAACCAGTCAATCCGGCTAAATATTTAGCTGCACCAGTGAAACCCGACGGCATTGTCTACGACTGTGCAACTTATTAGGGAACGAGGAAGAGAGAATGAATGTTAAGGAGGATGCCTTGGAAGGAGGTGAGGTATTCTTTGTTAATGGGTCACTGACAATTAATCAGGACCCTGATGAGAGGCCCACAGGAGCAGCTGTTGTAGGTCTTGTGGATGGGGAGTACCAGGTCAGAGTGGAGAAACAGTTCCTCTGCGCAATTGGTGGAACTAGTGGCACTCATTGAGGCGCTAGGGATGAGTAAGGGAACGGCATTCACTGTCTACGCCGACTCTGCATATATCACTTCCACGGTACATTCTGGGTTATTTATATGGCAGATCTTTTAAACCCACTTCTCTAACAGGCCCCCTGCCCAGCATGCAGAGCTGCTCTGCCGACTAATTGAAGCTCTAACATTGCCCGTAGAGGTAGGAATACTGTTGCGCATGGAGTACACTGAGAGAACTGATTTAATAGTACTTGGTAATGATGCTACAGACAGAGCGGCAAAAGAAGCTGCATATTTGCCCTTTTCAGAACCTTCAAAAATGGAAGTGGTATCCCAACAGGTACAGTTGCCAGTCACATATACTGCAGTCCCTTTAATAGTAGAAATGCAGGGAAATGCACCTCAAGAGGAGAGGGAGCTCTGGGCAAGGAGGGGATATATGCTGTTGCCCACAGATTTGTTGTGGAGACAGGTGCCGACGGAGAAGGTAGACATGCCAGTAGAGCTGCTTCTTGTGCCTCTAGACCAAAAACATTACCTGTCGCTTGTCTGAACAACAAATAGCAAAGGAGCTCCAGACAGAGTGGTTAATACCAAACATTCACGAACAGGTAAGTCGATTCGTAGGGAATTGCATAGTTTGTAAAGAATGTAATCCTGGTAACACCATGAAGGCCTTGAGAGGGGTAATACCGCAGCCTTCAGGTCCTTTCAGAGAACTTCATATCAACTTTGTTGATGTGATAAAGAAGTGCAATAATTTTAGGTACTTGATTGTAATTGTATGTCCATTTTCCAGATGGCTTAAGGTTGGTCCCTGCATGCACCCTGATTCAAAATCAGCAGTTACATTTTTTGGTGAGGGAGGTATTTCCATGGTGGGTAATATGTGAGGTCCTGAAATCAGATAATGGGACCCATTGTTTTTAATGCATTATTTGCTAAGATTACATCACTTCTGGGGATGAAGCACAGGTTATGCTCTGTGTATCACCAACAAGCCAACAGGAATAGTGGAAAGACTTGATGGTTTGATTAAAATGCAGTTGTCTAAACTATGTGTGAATTGTGAAAAAATTGGTTGCATTGCCTTCCATTGGCCCTGTTTTACTTACGAAATAAGCCAGGGAAAGATCACGACGGTGGCGACGGGCCGTAGATTCTATACAACACTCTCACTGGCTTGCACAGGTTCAGATGCACATAAATCAGCAGAAATTCTTGGAGAAGAGTTTGGGGAATATCTTATGACTTTAACTAAGAGCATCAGAATTGTGTCTTTGCAGGTTACAGCATCACAATCAGCAAGCAACAGGAAAAGATGGCAAGGAACAAGACTATTAGCAGCAACCATTGCTACTCCATCTATGTGTGTTCCTTTGTACCCCGCTGGAATGAACAGCATTTCCATGTGCTGCACAAGGTGAAGTTTTGCTACACCGACTGCAAAGTGGAGGGCAACAAGAATTGGATCCACATCCATGACGTGCAAAGACACACCGGATCCCTCCACTGACACCTGGGAAAGAGCAGTCCTCAAAAAGAGAAGTGTACCCTAGGGAATTGCAGTTCATGCCAGTGGAAACGGGGGAGTGCACCAACATCGAGAATTGTTATTAAGACTTTAAAACTAAAGAATGGATTTAAAAATGTGTATGAGAATATGCAGGTTTATTTCTCTATTTGTGTTATGTTTTTAATAGTAGGAATGTAAATGGATCCAAGGTATGTGGCAATATGGATATAGCAAAAACATTATTAAGGGCAGTACAAAACCTGAAAATAGATTTTGTAAATGACGAACATTTAGAAATAATAAATGATGCACACAGCTTCGCAGCAGACAACCTATAGTACCATCATATGAAGAGGGTGGGGGGAAGAGATAGAGAGAGAGAGAGCAACAGAATAGTGTTACATTTGCTCTCTTATTCCCCCCATGCTTCTGGTGTCCCTAGATCATTCATTCCTGACAAGGTAGAGGTAGCGGAGGCATGACGTGTAGTGCACCAAGCATTGTGCAGGATCTGAGTCCAGTTTCAGGGGCAGTCTGTAGCAGCTTCTATCCTTTCAGCCGAGGAAGAATGTTCAATATCAGATTGGGAAGAACAGAAATATGTTAGTTGCATGCAAACAGAGTACAGCTCTATCTTGATGAAATTGTCAGCGTGAACAATAAATGGGAGCAAGGGGTGAAGAGTTGGAGAGCAAGAGGGTTGTTGGATCTCACCGAAGGAGGAGTGGCCCACATCAACCTACTATGAAGAAGTGTATGGAAAAAGTACTTTAACTTTTTGACATGGCTCAAAGAGCCAGAGAAAACCGTTAAGATCCAGTAACTTGCACATTTTTCTCTATGTTTTTAGTGTGATGGCATGCTGCCTGTAGGCACGAATCAAAGCTGCAGCCACATGCTTTGCATTGCTGATCTGTTGGAGGTACAGCAACATGTCTCTACTTGTTCTGGTCCTGCGCATCTTTTCCCTCTGGCAGTAACCTCTGGCCTGGTGAGGAGTTTTCAGTTTCACCACCCTGCATGTGCCCATCCTTGTGGTTCCGCACAACCACTTGACAACTCATAATCTGAGTCTACATTTGTGTCCCCTGTGCCCCTTGCATCCCTTGCGCCATTGGATACGGACAATCCATTAACTTTACAGACTTTCGGAAAAAACAGACTCCTTGAAACGATCGATAAAGTCAAATTATATCTCACCGTCAACCACTGAGGCTCTTATGAACATTCCAGAACAATTTCGACTATTTAGCCAGATTGGGATGTTTTTCACTTTCCTTTTGGTCCATTCCGTACAAACTTTGGTGAACTCTAAGATTGTTTGATATGAGTTATTATTGGTGAATTCTTCAGAACATTTAGTGCAAACAAAGAGGAACTCGGGGCCTTGAAGTTATTAGCGTTGCAGAATCAGCATATCCTTGACCTCCTAATGGCTATGGATGGCGGGGTTTGTGAGAAGATCGGGCGTACATGTTGTACATACACACCTCCTAATGATTTGGATAATGGAACTCTGGCCCAGACAATTGCCGTACTGCACAACCTCAGGGGGTCCATAGAGAGGGAGGTGGGAACTACTAATGATAATTTTTTTTGCACTCTTTTTTACTTGGGTGCCTTTGTGGATGAGCCTAACTATGAAGATTCTTGTGCCTATTTTCTTTATTATCTTTTCTTCCTGTCAACTATGTCTATGATGCTGCTCTGCCTGAATGTCTAGAACTGCTGCCATGATTATTGTGACCCTGTCTAAGGCTAGGGCCACTGCCATTTCATCTCACATGGGTACTCAAACTCATTCTAAAATTAGTGCAGGGGTTGTCTTGTGTCCTCTACCAGGTTTGGGTGAACTTGTAGAACAATGAGTAGATTGTGGAACTGGTGGTAGGGTGGATTGGGATTGTCCAGCAGCGGAGCATGGTTATGGTGGGACCAGTATGAGAGATGGCTGTGAGGTTTCATTCCACCGAGAAGGTGAGATCAGTGAAGTTGAAATTGATTTGTTGATTAATGTATTAACTAAAGGGGGGAATGTTGAGGTAGGTGATGGAGGGCCCACGGGTAGAGAGAAGTTTGAATTGTGCATGCCATATTGGGGACTGGGGTGACGGCAATGTTGATGCAATGTTGCAAATTGGCACACATATAGGGTAGTTGATGTGAATGGGATACATGTTACTTTTATTGTTATTTGTGTAAGATGCGTTCTTGCCTTCACTTTCCTATGTAATTTACATTATTCTATGCAAATGTAATCAAATATACATGGATAGTACTATTTGCGAACTCAGAATAAGGATCCGGGAACACCTGTGGAATCTGGCATCAGCAGAATACAAATCCGCCTTAGTGGAACATTGGCAGAAAGAACACAAGAATGACCAGAATGAGGACATCAAGTTGAACGGGATCAAGCATATCATATCATACCAGACCCAAGATTAGGCAATCAAGAAAAGACCCTTTGCCAATAGGAAGCAAGAATAATATGTAATATGAGAACAATCTCGGAAGGTTTAAACACTGAAATGCACTATTTTCTATAACTATTAAAATGCATATGTCATGAAACCAACATAAAACTGCAGCACTCCTATTTACAAAATCCAGCCTGGAAAATGAAAAACAGCAAAGGGACCTAGGAGTTACAGGTCACATTTTTCCCCTCTTCTCACCTGTTATGAACAACATTATTCTCAACAAAACTTAAAAACCAATGAATGCACAAAAAATGTATTAGTATGTAAACGATAGCCACAACCGATCATACAACTAACGGTTGACCAATGTCAAAATAAGCTGACAATCCTCGGAACCTGATCACCTGTTACATGACTTCAATGCTGACCTTTACAGGTCTCCTCAGCTAATGAATGGTCCTATGGACTATATGATTAAAATATAACACAGAATACCAAAATGCACATTCATGGACTCCTTGAACTGACTTATGGCCAATACAGACTCACAATTTATTTATTATGTTACTTATTGTGTTTCAAAGCACCCACAGGGATACAGGGAGAGAACATGTGATTGAAACAATTAATACACTGGAGGATAAGGGAGGACCTACTAGGCCTTGTGAGCATTCAGAACGTGCAAATGCAGAGAGAGGAGGAGGGGGGAGAAGAGCGGGTGGTGGGTAAGTGCTAAGAGTGCCCGTAAGTGAGCAGTAGAGCTAAGTGCCCAGTGAAGCAAGTGCTAGGGAGAGGACAGCTGCAATAAATAGTTAAGTGCAGGCCTACAGTGGACATAGGCCAGTGGGTGCCAGGGCAATTGGGCGTGAGAGTCCAGGGCGCTGAAGGACACATAAGTGCCCAGGTCACCAATCTAAGAGACAGTGGGATAGAGCAGGGGAGGGAGGGAAGGAGGAGGTGAAAAGGAAAGTTTTGAGGAGCTTCCAGAATTTGAGAAGATATGGCTCAAGACGAAGAGGACGGGGAGGCTGTTCCATAAGAGGGAGCCTAAAGAGATTGGCCACCGGCTCTCTGTTTAGTGAAGCGTTTGACACACAGAGTTGGTGCCCGAGGAACGTAGAGCTCTAGAAGGAAAGTATTTAGTAAGAGCAAGTTGCACATAGTGTGGCCCCTGGCCCCAGTCAGCCTTAGGGATGATGCAGAGAGATTTGAATTTGATCCTTGCGGCAACCGAGTGCTAGTGGAGCGATTTTAGGGCTGGAGCTATACGGTCCCTTGGCTTGAGACCAAGGATAAGTTTGCTGCCCTATTCTGGATTAGCTAGAGGGGTCATAGAGAGGAAGAGGGTAGATTCAGGAGAAGGCTATTGCAAAAGTCTAGCCTATAGAGAACCAGAGCTCTGGTAACAGTGAGCTTTCGGGGGAAAGTGAGGAAAGGGAGAATTCCTTTGAGAAGGAAGAGTTGAAAGTGGGACTTCTTGACAAGGTCCTGAATGTGAAGGAGGAAGGAAAGAGAGGAGTCAAAGGAGACTCTAAGGTTTGTGGCTTCAGATGAAGGAGAAGGGGGAGAGCCCATAGAGGATGGCCAGAGTGAGGGGAAGAAAGAGGGAGCAGAAGTCCCAATAGGAAGGTTCTCAGTCTTGCTGGCATTGAGGAAGAGATTGTTGGGAGTGCACCAGGACTGGATAGCAGATAAGCAGTCCCGGATGATTGAAGAAGTTAGAGAGTCAGCCTGGAGAACACAGAAAAGAGGATATCGGTGAAGACCTGTCTGGAAGATGCGCTGACATAGGTGACTGCGATGGGTAGGCCAGGGTTAGGGGTCAGGATTGCTTTTTTGTGATTTCTTTCTTCCAGACCTGGTGAGAGAGGGAGGGTAGATGATAGTGTAGCAGTTAGAGAAGATTGGGGAGATGGTGAGTGCCATCAGGGTGGCAGAGGATAGTTGAAGGAAAGAGGAGTGGCTGCACAGCGCAGTCCTAGCCCAAACTCATCAGGTGGCCTAGTAGTTGGAGGATGGAAAGGACACAAAATGAAATGCCAAATGGGCTGCAAGATGTTAAAACACACACCTAGAATCGAAAATCGAAACCAGGGCACAGAATGCAATACAAAAGTGGGGTGCAAGAAGTTAAAAACACACACCTAGATTTGAAAATCAAAACATGGCAGAAAATGGAATGCAAAAATGGGGTGCAAGATGTTAAAAACACACACCTAGATTTCAAAATCAAAACAGGGCACAATGCAGTGATGAAGAGGAAGAATAGGTGAGTCAAGGGAGGCAGAGTGGGATAGGCACAGTTTTGGTCTGGTTCAGAGTTTGTTAGTGGAGGAGGCAGTGGAAAGTTCAGCCATCACTCGTCGATCTGCAGAGAGAATGGAGAGGCAGGGGCTCATATTTGTGTGGGTGCCGGCTACATCTGGAGGCTGCTTCTAGTTTGTGAGAGGGGAACAAAGGTGGGGGCCCTCCTGGCCTGGACAGGCACAGACAGGAGCCTTAGAATCAGGGCCTTGGAAAGTAGGGGCTGGTATCCGCCTGCCAGCGAATGGGATTGGCTCTTAGATGCAGAGGGGAGCCAATCACAGAGGGGCAGCAGCGAGTTGGATGGCTGCTCGCTGAGACAAAAAGATGTTGACCATTTTGGAAGTTGCTTTATCAAATATATAAAATTTTAACCCAGGTAGCTTCTGGTGATATGCACATTTTCAAAGACATCAGACTCACATTTCAGCAGCGCAGGCATCCACAATCATCTCAATTGCAAAGTGCAGTGCGCGCGCTCGCTCAACACTATTTTCACCGAAATTAAGATTTTCCTTGCCAGCCGATCCTACAAAGACCACAGGTCTTACCTTATGGCGTTGGATGAGACCACGCTGCTCCTGCAGAGTGCAATGGAGGTGAGGAGCTCCTGCCCTCACGATGTGTCTGCAGTGCCGTTCTGAAGATAGAGTATTTCGAGACATATACCCTGTACAGCTTATAAAGGCCCCACAAATTATGGCCAACACAGCCTGATGCTGATAGTATAATAAATAGTGAAGATATTGATATATAAACCATGTACAGCATATAAGGGCTGTACATGGCACCACAAATTAAAAACCAAGACCCCCTGCCAAAGATAGCAGCCCGCTTAATATATAGAAACAGAAACATGGGACACATAAAATAGGTGAGCCTCATGGATAATAACCATGTCTCTACGCATGGGCACTTGCATAGGCAAAAGAATAATCTTACTATGGTCAGTCTATGTATTTGAATGCTGCACGCACGTAATACAGTGATAATATATGTCCAAAACCTTGTATAATGTAATGCAATTGCATGTGTGAACCATAACCATAGTACATTAACATAGTGATTAGACTGCAGCATGTGTATTCATTTCACATGATGCAGCAATGGATCCGAGCCTGAAAGTAAAGGCCAGGCATAGACAATTTAATGTCTCAATAATTACCCCTCCTTAGGCAAGGAGCTGATTGACACAATGACTAACGTTAATGTTGGGCCGAATTAACGCGACGATGATGACATCATGTGAAAATGCATTTATTTCAATTTCGCTTTAAGCTCCCCTATTTTTTGTCATGCACTCAATCCATCTTGCAAAAATCTCCTGTTTGGAGCTGCAGGGGAATTGCTGCACAAGAGTGCTGAGTTTGCTGTTGCAAAAAATTGAGCTCATTGTTATTACAGCCTTGGCTTGCACAAGCACGATCAAATGTTTTCGTCTGAAGCTCTTTAATTGCGTGGGTCTCACAAATATACATACTCATAAGGACAATAGTTTATGACACAGGAAATGTTCTGTGCTGTTCTGTTTGTACCAGGAAAAGGTTACCCTAAACAAACTGTTAAAACATGCCGCTATGCAAGTAACCCTCGGTTATAAAAACAAAAGATAAATGTTGTTAGGAATGTTTTTCTTACGAACAGTCTGTTGTCTTGAAAGCGTCTTTATACGACGGCAGCTGCAGCATCAACTACAGGATGAAATGAGATGACTCGGAAGGAAATAGGTCCAGTTTTCCTGAAGGATAATCGTGGCGGTACATTGTCATGATGGCCCTTTGATATAGAGAACGTGCCCCGTATTTAGATGTCAATCTTGAGACAGCCTGCCAGTAGATACCGAATCTGATACGGAAGAATTCCATCAAAAAATAAAAATTAACAGAATGGTTGTAGATGATACTAACGGGTATGCCATGATCTGATGTCCCTGTGTTAAGTGCTGAGACTCAACTCGGCTATGAAGAACCCCCCTCAATTTACTAATGATATCTTCTAATGATAAGATAGAGATAGCAGAAACGCTGTGTTTTGCGTTTTCTAGTGCTGCAACTCACCCTACTTGGTTAAATGGGAATAATTTAATTCCCTATTGTGGTCCTGAAGAAGTTTGCTTTATCAAGTGGACGAATTTGTGGAAGTCCAACCAGTCAATCGAAACATATGTAGACTTTTCTGAATCTGTGTAATTGATTAGACACAGACAGTACCATCTGTCATTTAGGTGGAGGACATTTTCACATGGAAATAGATTAAATGTTGACCAAGGGATTAACGAGTTAGGTGTGATTTATGCATTTTTTAAGCAATGTGAATGGATAGTAGGAGTATTTGTGTGCGAGTTGAATTTTTATAAATTTTTTTGATATATGTTTTTAGAATTGATATTTTATATCTTTTTATATCTGTATATGATAATAAAATGAATATGAACCTAAAGAGTGACATTTATTGGTATTTATAAAAAGATAAATGTAGAATCAGTACCATTCCCTATCCTACTGGTCCATTTTGCTGATTTGCCTTTGTAGTCTTGCAAGGTCAAAAAGGTAGCATGTACAGAGCATGGAATCACTCACAGAAATGTATGTATGTATATTTCACAGAAAACCCTATGCGTAGCATGGAGCTTTCAACTGTCTATGTCATCTATGAACTCAAACTTGCAGCAGAACTCATGTAAACTGGAGTGCATAAAAAGGATGTCATTTTCTTTCTGTAAATTGCTCACTTTTGCACAGCTGTTGCTGGGTAGAACCTGAGTCCGCTTGAAGCGAATACACGTTTGTTGTTTATACACATATACGTGTCTGTTGGCCCCTTATCTTGTTTGCAGTGCAGTTACCGGATTTTGGTTTTAAAATTGGCACACGGGACGTGGGCCCTCTCTAGGTTGATCGATCGTATTTTCGAGGACAGAGTGACTGTGTTGGGACCATTGAGCACCAGGGATCCCTTCCAAATCTGAGACAAGGTTTCTCGCAGCTACTACTAGGGATTCATATCGGTCTCTCTGCCCAGCGATGATCTCAGCGAGGGTTCTGCACTGTAGTTGTGCGACTATGCTTCACCCTTTTGGAGACCACCAGCCACGTAGTTCATTTGATGGGGTTTGATTGTCTTGAATGAAATCAGGTGAGTTTGTTTGGAGTTGGTTGCAAAAGAAAATATTTTGCAAAATATTTTTCCCAGGTGAGAAATACCATTTTGTGTAAAATGCCTGGGTTCAATAAAATGCACACTTGTTGGGCAATGTTGTGCTGTTTTAGAAATCAAACCACTGGGTTAGAATATGGACAGCCTGCCCCACCTAAAAGTTCTCCCTCATATGAAATGTACATAAAATAGAGCGTAGGAGCAATTGTTTTAACCGTCTTGGGCATCGCCAGA
Source organism: Ambystoma mexicanum (assembly GCF_040938575.1). NCBI lineage: Eukaryota > Metazoa > Chordata > Amphibia > Caudata > Ambystomatidae > Ambystoma > Ambystoma mexicanum. The sequence goes on from NC_090935.1 coordinate 224,587,901, forward strand.
CCAGACATGTACTGCATTTGCAATGGCCTGATTTTGGGTCATTTAAAATGATACAGAATTTGGAGTCCGTTTTATTGCAGAAAAAGGGTAGGCCAGCCGCTTTTGATGCGGTTAGGGATTGGTGCAAAGAGGCAACCCAGTGCATCAAATGTAGACAGAAGCAAGCTCACAAACATATGACCCAAACAGAAAAGGCTTTAGTGCATGACCAAAAACAACAGGAAGACTGTGATAGGGCGTCAGATAGAGCAGTACAGTTAGACATATGCAAAATATACCCATCCAAAGAGCTGCACAAAGTTGATAAATGAATCGAGGCACTATTGAGTGAAAGACAAGAACATCCGACTGCTCCACCTCCCTATGTCCCAGCGGTGCCTCGACCAGTACTGCATGTACCAGACACGGACTCTTGGCCTACTGCACCTCCCACACCGGAGCTCCTTAAAGCTACACAACCTAATTCCCCTACCAAATCTGATACCCCTCTATTGCAATATTCACACCCACTTAGTGATCAGAGAGCTGGGCTTCGTAGCACACTGACAGAGAATAAAAAAGCAATGTTAGAGTTAAAGCAGAAGACTATATACTGGAAGGGAATGAATTAGCTGTTTCACATATGTTGACTGACTACCATACCCCTGAACAAAAATATTTGTTAGAACACATGGGAATATCACTTGCCTGAGAATGGTGCAAACTCACTGATACCGCAGTACCCAGAGAATTGCAACATTTAAATTATTCAGCAAGCACCATCAATACACTAAAAGACGCACATCAGCACCTATCTGAGCTGTTCTCACATAAGGAGGAACTACATGAACTACAGATAGCAAAGCTAGATGCTTCAGGAATATCTTGTCCTTTAATAAACCAAGCATTCATTCAGAAAAGCACTGTCCCTAAAACATGATGAAGATAGTGCAGAGTAACCCATCACCTTTAGAGATGCTGTCAGATGGATTTCTAATCCATCCCTTTCCCCTACGGAGATCAACAACACATTTAAGCAATACTCATAATTCAGAAACGGGTATTACAAATAATGGGTGAATAACTACAAGACAAATGCACTAAAAGGAAATTGTGTTGTACATTAGATGTTATGAAAATATATAAGCGCATGTTCACAAATGACACTGCACTCCCTTCCCTATCTCTTTACTGCTCAACAGTAGGATTGATAAGGCCACCGCTCAGATGCCCATGAGAGAGGTGCCTCTGGCACTTGTCCCACAAATAGAGGAGCCAGCAAATGGTGACGAGCCTGCTAGGAGAGTTGCCACAAATTGCAGAGGTGCTCCATTGATCACCTATCTGTTCCAGATATTCCTCTGTCATGCAACAAAAGGTTTCTGTAGGGTTCGCTGGCACACCTTTAATAAGTCTGCTCTCAAAACTTGTACCTATTTCTCTGGGATCATTCACTGATGCATGTCCAAACCGGTACCTATATCTCTGGGATCATTCACTGATGCGTGTCCTTTTCTATTGACAACTAACTGTGGTGAAAACTTGTTAGGTCTGAATTTACTGAAAAAATGATATGCTATTATTTACTGCTCACTCGATGGTGCATTTTTGACTATTTCACCGCAGCACACTTCTACATCTAAGTTGTTAGCACTCCCGCTACCCAGTGAATTGCAAATTGTACCCACTCAATTATGGGCCCTTAGCAATAATGACGTGGGAATGCTCGTTGTTGAACCAGTACGCATCAAATTAAAGCAAAATGTCACATTACTGCGCATACCACAATACAAGGTTTCAGTGGACAGAGAAGCCGCACTGAAAATAATAATTTCAAATCTTGTACATCTAGGTGTCATTTGACGGATTACAGGTAACACTTGTAACAGTCCCGTACTTCCTGTGTGCAAAAAGGGTGACAACGCACTACCTTACTGTTTTGTAATTGACTTGCGAGCTATCAATAAAGTTGTTTGTCCACAATTTCCTATTGTACCCGACATCACAACTATTTTGACTATGATTCCTGACCAGGCCACTTATTTTTCTGTGCTCGATTTAAAGAACGCATTTTTTTAGTATACAGATACATGCTGAGAGTAGGTACTTATTCGCCTTTACTCTGGCAGGGTTATTGTTTACATTCAATAGAATACCCCAAGAATACAGTGAAATCCCAGGCATTTATAGCAGAGCACTCAAGGAATAACTGGACACTTTAGAATTACCTTCATCTTGCACATTGATACAGTACATTGCCGACCTACTTATTGTTGTGGATTGTGAGGAAGCTTACAAGAAGGGCACTGTGTTGTTAACACACTTGGCTAACAACGGTCACAAGGCTTCTTTAAAGAAATTCCAATATTGTCAACAGGAGGTTGCCTATTTAGGATACCTCCTGTCGAAGGAGGGTAGGTGTCTTACACCAGAAAGAAAACAAAATATCTCTGACATGGCAGTTCCAAACACACAAACTGAAGTTAGAACTTTGATCGGGATGACTTCCTATTGCAGGCAATGGATTCCAAATGTCTCTCTTTGTTAGTGGTAACAATGGCTTAACAAAAAGGAAGATGTAGCTTTACCTCTACGTTGGAATACAGCTTGTCAAGATGCTTTTGATATGCTCAAAACTGCTCTGTGTTCCGCGCCAGTATTGGCAAATTAGACGAAGGAGTTTGTGTTATTTGTGCATGAAAGTGATGGTTGTGCTTTGGCTGTTTTAATGCAGGAACATGGGGGCAAGAACAGGCTAAGCACTATTTTCCTCCACGTTGGACCCTGTTGCATGCGCTTTGCCAAAATGTCAAAGCGTGGCTGCTGCCACTGCATCAGTAAAACAGAGTGAAGGCATGGTTTTTGGTCACTCCTTAACAATCATGGTGCCTCAATCAGTAGATGGGAACAGAACGCGAACACAGCATCTCACATCTGCTCGCCTCACTATATACAAGCTCATTTTGTTTGTACCTCACATCAATATTAAACGATGTAACACGTTAAACCCAGCTGAACTGTTACCTCCCCTAGAGGAGGGTAGCCTTCCCGATACTAATCATGATTGCATTTTTATCACTGAAAATGAAACAAAAGGAAGAATCGATTTGACTGACACATCTCTGCCATCCTGAGATGGAGAAATATTTTGTGATAGTTCTTGCTTTAAACTTCTGGAAGGCACTTCTACTGCTGCCTGTGCAATCACCACACTAGATGCAGTGGTAGAAACTAGGAGGATTCCTTACAACTCCGCCCAATCAGCAGAAATAATTGTCCTGACTCGACCTTGTCAGGTATCTCAAGGGTTGAAAGCAAATATTCATACGGACAGCCAGTACACCTTTGGTGTAGCTCACAATTTTGGGAAACTAGGGACCAAAAGGGTATTTCTGCCAACCCATGGCACCAAGATTCAGCATTGTCCCTTGAAAGTGCAGCTTTTTTTTTAATTTTACTTGATTAAATTGATTTACAATTGTTACAAGATAGTGCAGCTTTTATCAGCACTAGCATTACCTGTACAGCTAGCAATAACGAAATGCGCAGTCCACCAGAAAGTCCATGACAGTATTTGGAAAGTCAATGCTTTCGCAGACCGAATTGCCAAACAAGCAGCCACAGACTTGCAGTCTGGCATGTACGTATTAGGTCCTGCTAGATGGTCGCTGAGGGTGGGATGATGGAAGAGGGCATTAGCAGTGTAAAAGAGATTCAGGCCGAGGTCACAGCTGAAGAAATTAAAGAGTGGGTATTGGGACCACCCAGCGTAGATGAGGAAGGTTGTTGAGTTGACCATGACAAACAGAGATGGATGCTTGACCATGGCCCAGCCCACATAAGCACAAAAGGCATTTGTAAACACGTATAACCAGTATGGAGGAACTCCAACATACCCAAAATAGCAGACCGACTGGTGAATAATTGCATGATCTGTTTACAGCATAACATTGGGAAAGGAACACCAGTACCTAAGGGGAGCTTTGGCCCACCTTCCATGCCCTTTGAAGTAATAAACTTTGATTTAATTGAGATGGAAAGATGTTGGAATGTTAAATACGTTCTAGTGGTAGTTTGTTCATTTAGCAAATGGGTCGAAGCTTTCCCTCTTAAAGATAACACTACAAAGTCAACAGCAAAAGTAATGCTAAAAGAGTACCTTCCCCATTTTGGTTTACCAAGGGTAATTTGGTCGGACAATGGTTCCCACTTTATATGATCAGTTACCAAGCACGTCACGTGTGTGAGGGATTACAGATAAGAAAGAAATTTCATTCTGCGAACCATCCCCAAAGGGCAGGATTAGTTGAGAGACCCAACAGTACCCTAAAGAACAAGCTAGCAAAGATATGTGCACGCAGCCAGCTAAAATGGCCTGAAGCTCTACCATTAGCCTTAATGAGAATGATAGCCCAAGCAAAAACAGGTCTGTCCGCATATGAGATTGTGATGGGGAGACCTGCTAATGGGTGGAATGTACCTAGGCTGAATAAATTGTCTGAGATTGAATTTCCATTATTGGTAGATTATTGTAACCAGTTGACTCAAAACTTGATTCACCAACAGGTATGAGAAGCATTGCCTGATCAATACGTGGGTCCTGGCAACAACATTCGGCCTGGCGACTATTTTCTGGTGAAAGACTTCCAGCGGAAATCCAGCCTTGAACCGCGCTGGTAGGGGTCACTCCAGGTTCTATTGGCCACCCAGACTGCTGTGCATGTAGACGGTAAGAAGCACAGGATACATTCAGTACATCTGAAACAAGTACCTTTGCCCTATGACAGATGGGTAAAGGAAGGTGTAGCTGATTTGGAGCACGACCCTTTCAGTGACGGAGAATGCACATTCCCAAATTTCAAGCAGACAGACGTTTCTCTTAGCCAACCAGGACACATTGTTTGAGGATCACTTTGTGCCCGGGGTAACCAGATGCAATCTTCGACCAGGGAAATAGCTAGGGAAGGGCTTCTTGCAATAATGAAAGTGTGGTATTTTATTTTAGTACTGCACCCTCAAGAAACCAACAATATTCCCTCCATACCCCAAAGATGGCTGGAAGTAGAGGGGGGCAGGGAAAAGAAGATTCCAAGCAAGATGTGGTCAGGTGCCACCCATGGATGAACTTATAAAGCCTATATCAGTTAGGCTTCTTAACGGACACTGAAAGACTATGCCTCTGTTTGGGGTGATGGGTGATGAAGTGATGAAATGGAACGTTTTGTTACTGGAATGACCAGGTCCAAAGGATTGTGGTCAACTAGAGATAAATGTGTGATTATAGCTATTGTGGCATGTATCGTACTTCTATTAATGCCTGTTTATGGTTTCTGGAGAGCTCACACCCCCTTAGCTCACTGTTGCCTACGGCCTCCACTACTATGTCTCCTTTCTATGTACACACATACACACTTCGTCCACTTGATCTTGAACAAAGAGAGGGATATCTCAATAACACCTTCATAAGAATAATGAATGATACTCATGCAATACTGAACAAAACCAATTGTTGGGTATGTTCCCACCTTCCACAACAGAAAGGGTTAGTATGGTACATATATCCTCTCCCATTTTCCACTGCTTGCTATGCATCATTTAGAGCCATGTTTTTTGGTAGATGGAATGACAGTAGCAAATATAAATATGTTTGATCAGCAGGTCCTTTGGGAAGCTCAGTGTTTGCTAACAGGAACACTACCAACACTACCTCTACCAAACGCTCAGACAGGAATTCTAGGCCATACCAATCAATGATATCATTTTGAATGTCACCACTAGGGAATAGGGAAGCAACTCCTCCAGCATACACAATTAACAATAATCCTGCCACAGTACCATTTTATGGAAGTTATGAAGGTTCTAGGTAGATCTGCCTTGTGTGATTCCTGTGTAGCTTTTGGGGTGATTCGTGAGATTGGGAGTCCTCTCACCCAGTTCACCCAGACTCACTGCTGGAATGCCTTTAGGGTGTCTTCTCTGAAGTCCCTGGACCCTAACTAACTCTAAAGTGAACTACTTGTTTTGAAGCAACTTCATTAGGAACTCTGACTTTCCCTGCAACTGAACCCTATCTCAACCTTCCTACAGCTGGCACCTAGACCACTAGACTCCCTCTTTTGCCTCTGAGAGAACTCATGCAATAGTCCAGGGAAGGACTGCATAAGAAAAGGATTCTGGGCCATTATTACTGGGCTGGCAAACTACGAGTTCTGCTCGCAGGTGCCTTTCCGCCTACCAGGACTGGCCTGGTGGGCTTACCGGCACCCACGAGCAGAGCATGCCAGCACCCACGAATGGGCAATTACCGAGTCCAGCGGGGCCATAATGACCCAGTAATTGCCAATTCGCGGTTCCGAGAATAATCGCAAGTTTGGCGGCAGCCTGCCGGTTTTACCGGCAAGGCTACCGCCAAACTTGTAATGAGGCCCTCTGTATTGAAAAGTATAACGGATGTTTAAAAGTTACTTACTTGTAGAAGAGTTGGTTGGCAACTGTCCGTCTGAAATAGGAGCAGTTACAAGAGTTCTTATCTGTGTATCTATGTTCTGCCATTCTTAAAAGTATATGTTGGTTTGTTTTACTTGCCTGTGAATAGGATCCTTATGTTCTCATAAGTAAGACTGTTGGCTTCAACTAACTATTTCCTTCAGAGAATAAGTGTATACGTTTACCAACTAGGTCTTGCTTGCCCAGACCTGCTGTATAGCCTTGCCTGTGAATAGGATCCTTATGTTCTCATAAGTAAGACTGTTGGCTTCAACTAACTATTTCCTTCAGAGAATAAGTGTATACGTTTACCAACTAGGTCTTGCTTGCCCAGACCTGCTGTATAGCCTGTCTAGAATAATTCTGCCTTGGGTCTTACCTATCTTGAATAGCTGTGTACCGCTCTTAATAAGTGTATTGTGGGTTTTACTAACCTTGGTCTGCCTTGTGCCATCCTAAAATAAGTTAGAGAGTTATTGCTTACCTTAATCTGTGCTCACTTATCTGAAAAGCAGGTGTAATCGTTTATTACAACATTAGGTCTTACTAAGTATAAATGAAGGTTATCTTAAATGTAGTTGTAGATTCATACAGTTCCATGAATTTGTCTTTTACCGTTCAATGAGTATACTTGTAACGCAGGGGTCTGCTTAGATCATTTCCAAAATAGTGACAGAGTCCAATACTTAACTTGAAATACGGCTGTCGTTCTTAAAAGTGTAATAGGGTTTTACTGTCCCCGTTTGCTTAGTGCATTCTAAAATAGTTGGGGTGTGTTAATGCGTGTCACTGAGTAGCTTAAGCCCCCTCCAGAAAGAATAGCAATTGATTTACTAACTATGAACTGAGTTCTAAATAGTAAAGTTACAAGGAATGCTTGTAACAGTTGGTTTGTTGTGTGATTTCATAACAGATTGTCACTGCATGACTGACAGGGTCTACTACCCTTGAAATACTGACTGTATTCAGAAAGTATATATAACCTAGTTTTACTCCCCAAGAATAGGTGATTGCATTCTGAATGTGTAATAGGTTTGACTTACCTTGACTACTTATTGTATTCTTAATACGGTTATACTTCGGGTTGTATCACTTAAGTATTGAGTTGGTTTTTATAATTGTGTTTATATGTAATGTGATAGTACTCATTTACCAAAGATTCTTCTTGGCCTACATGGATTTAAATAAACCATTTATTGCTACAATACATAGTGTTTAAGTGGACCATATGTATGCTACAATTTCTTTGTACCAATCTACATACCTCTCTCCCTCTTAAAATGAGCCTGGCTGCTCTGTCCATGCTACCTCATTCTCAGGTGGTACAGCCTTATACTAAGAGTGGAGCTTATGTACTGCCTCAGATGTATGGTTTTCATGAAGTCTTGGTATGACTTTAGAAAAATAGTTTTAACAAGTACCCTGGGTTAACCACACGCTGTTCTTCTTGTTGTTCGGCTCTTCTGGGTGATTTAGCCTTTCGTGAGGGTTTTGTGTGATTTCTTTCGAATATTAAAGGCTGCACACAAATAAGACTGATTTATTTCAGCTGGTTTAGTGTAGTCTTCCTTATTTGCTAATATCACATACCAAAGAGGGGCATGGGTGGTGTTCACCCCCTACCACCTGAATCCCCCTGGAAACTAATCTCCCGCCCACCCTCGTCCCTTAAATCGGGGGTTTTAAGAACATCACCCCCACATCAATTTTGCTCTACCTCCCCTGCATAACAAATTTCCACGCAGCCCCCTCAGAGAGAGACACCCGCCCCCACCCTTCCATGCAACAGGTAATACTCCTCGACCTACACAAACAGAATTACACTTTCTCCCCATCCCCCTCCTTTCCACACTACAAACATTACCTCTCTACGCACACCCAAACACACAAAGCCAGACACACAACCTTACCTAATACACTTGCAGTTTTAGTCTTTCTGCCTGTGCACACCCATCAGCCCCTGCACACACACATGCGTGGCAGGGTCTTGACAGTTTGATTTAAAAAGACCGCTCTGAGCAGTCTCACAGCGGTCTTTCTAAATCGGTCAAAAGACATCTCTGCTGCATACCTTCCGGAGCCTTGTCTCTTGCTCCTTGTGGGGCTCTATTGCCTCCCTCTATGTACTCTGGGCTTCCAAACACCCATGCCCCTCTATTACAGTTAACAGCTTTGTCTCAGATCTCACTGTCCAATCACCCTGGCTTGTGTTAGTACCCCTCTGCTAAAGATTTCTCTTTGGGTGATTTGCCTGGCAGGGTCTATATAGGTAGGAACACCTCCAGTGAGCAGTATCTTACTTTTCCTGTAGCTGGTTTCTTCTCTGGCCACAGACAGGACTGCACCTGCAGTCTCTACTTTTGGGGGTGGGGCTTGGATGAAAGACCACGCACTCATTAGTCATCTGTGGTTTGGGCTCCACGACAGAGTCCACCAATGACAGGAGATGAATGCACCCACATATCTATGGTCGCTTCCTTGGCAGACATTGAATACTGTACGCAGAACTGTCAGGTAGCTTGGCTAGTAAGCGATTATGAATAGGTGTGAGGTGTATGAACATCAGAGGGCGGTTTAGGTGGAGAAGATAGAAAGGGAGGTGTTGAGGTAAGAACAGTACAGTCCTCATTAGTTAGTCAGAATATTAGCCAATTTATGTATGTTGGCTTAATTTGCATGCATGCACAGGTTGCATGGTTTCAACAAGCACATTGGTTAGAAACACCACAATTTTCAAATTATTTGCAAGATTTGATCACAGGATTTAACACAATCTTCATGCAGCCACAGTGCACTTCACACTGATGACCAGTCTCTAAAGGTGGGGCTGGGATTCAAACCTGTGTTGCTCTGCATTGTCTGGCTTCCAAGACAAACGCGTTGCCCCTGAGCTATCCTCTCAGTCCGCTGTTTGATTATCATACATTTGTCAAGGGTACTAGAAATGCACTTTGGCCACTGGACGTAAACCACAGGCTCAATAGAAAACCAGCTGCTGTTCAATGGTAGCTTGCGTTCACTGTGAGCTCATCCAGGGCCCCAAGAGCAGTAAGAGAAATCGCCATCATATTTTGTTCCTGTCTTGTGTCCTTTCCAGATCCACAAATACCTTCCAAAGGTTGAAAGTCATCAAAAGTGAGTGCCTGGGCTGCAGCATGATGAAAAATCAGGCCATGCCCAAGACATTCACCAGATCAGGCACTCCGAATGCTAAGACATATTTAGTTAGTTGTGCATAGCATGCGCTTTTTCATTGTAAGAGCTTTGAAGGCATGCTTATTTTGCCTGTTACAGAGTGGCTGAAGCCAAAAAGAATTATCTTGGGTTTTGATGTTCTGGTATATGTGGTTCCTTCAAAACAAGGCTAACGATTTCCTGCCATTCCATCCTAAACTAACTGGTCTCTTTGTGCCCCCTCCCTCTCCCTTGGGGTCCACTCTCTGGCTTCTCTTCTTCAGACCACTGCACTGCTAACAGGGGAAGAGTCTCTCCCTGCCTTACATTCTGTGTCCTCTCTGTAGTCTTTCATGTCTCATCCTCCACCTCTTAGTAGTGCAGGCATGCTTGCTGGACTGCTGTAACACATGCCTCCTGTAATGTACAGAGAAGTGTTCTTCTGCATTTTACCACATGACTCTCTCCCAACATTATTCTGTAGAGAAGTAACATGCCAAGACAACTGCAGAAACATGAGGACCATAGCAACTTACTAAATGGCTTCAGGCGCGCACCGAGGCAAGGACCGACAAGGACCACTTTGCCACAGACGTCTCGTCCAGTGGTTCCTGAGCCTGTCCGAGAGTTTTACTGTTGGACTTTTTTTCCGCCTTGCAAAGAGGTGAATGATGAATAAGGATTTACAATACTATTATATATGTATAAGACATATGGAGAGTCACTAATATATTAATATTCACTTGTTTTAGGTTTAATTGTATTGGCCACGGTGCTTTTTCGGCATTTACCATAATTTTAGAACGTGCGCGCGCACCGAGGCAAGGACCGGAAAAGACCACTTTGCCACTTCGCCGCGGCGCCGTGAGCTCGTGAGTTCTGCCCACCCCTTAATTACTGGAAAATTAATTATTATTTTTTTTTTCTTCCTCTTTATGTGCTGAGTTACTGACACCTGGTCGAAGTTTTAGGAATAGGTGCTTGCTTGGTGATTGGTAATTGAAAAATTGCTTTGTGTAAGTGAGCTTAGTCTCACAGGTCTATTTTGAACAGTAATTGTATATGCAAGTGTTTGTATGTTGCAGCGCCTATACTCATTAAAGTCAGATATGCCAGTAGACTTACTCTTACCACTAAAAAGGGGAGGGGGTGGAACAAAGGGAGGCAGCGCCATGCGAGTTTCACGCAAAGCCATAACACTTACACCTGTGACCCGCTGCTCCTCACTCACCCCGATACGTGACATTCGAATGTTTTTTCCTGACACCTTCCAGTCAGTACCCGCTTTGAATACACTTCCGTGTAACACCAACCAACAGATAGTTGGGCAATCATGTAATCTTGCTCCGAGGGCGCAGGTTTTTGACATACACACTTCCGAAACTCATACTGAAAAAGCGCCAGCAGTATCGGATGAAACATTGCTAGGAACAACTTGGTTACCTCCTCGCCTGCCCCCAGCAGAAACTCCTATACATGGGGTGGTCGATGAAAGTCCAGACACCAGCTATGTAATTCCAGATATATCATTACACGCTGGCGACTATGATCTTTCAGGTAACTCTGAAGCCTGAACGGCTTCCACGCAGAGTATAAATAGCTCTGCTATGTCAGGATCGCCAGCCATATCATTTGTGCATCCTACTCCATGTAGAAATAATGCTCCTCGCCCAGAGCCACATGCAATGTCGCCAGTGTCCCCCACCATGTTAGAAATTACCATATCAGCGGTGAACTTGACCATCACAAGTCTCTTTAAATTGTTTGGAACGCTGGAGACAAAATTAGCGAAGCAAACTGAGCTAATACAAGGCATCTCGGATTGGATTGCTGATGAATTAGCATCCAAAAATAAACGAGCTATGGACAACGATGCACACTGCCTTACGTTATCGGTGCAGCAGATATTTGCACGCGATCTGTGGAAGAAAAAGCGGCAGCAGTTCCATTCATTGAACAGGTGATAATAACTGTGTTATCACAAGAGGCTGTACCAGATATTCGTGCAGGGAATGAGCTGAGGAAAAACAACTCCTGGATTAGCATTGAGCAAAACTCACAGGAAAATATACCAGACTCAAACCAAACACAAATTGACGAAGGACATTTTGATATTTTTGTCAAAAACAAAAAAAAACAGCAAATTAAACAAAAGCTTTCTGTGAACATTAGGAAGACAAGACTAGGGAGGAAAAAACAACAACCACCAGTATCACGCAAAAACAAATCACACGGTGCTGAAGCGCACCAATCGGTACCAATACTTGTGACAACGCCCTTACTTCGCCTCATGCAAATCACACATTAACGTATCCTCCCTTAAATGATCTACTTGATGCATTAAATGAACGCCAACAAGCCTCTGGAGAGGAGAGCAATGGATTCCCATTGACAGCTAAAAGCAACGGATCACAAGCTCTGAAAGAACATAAGATTGCTGAGACTTCCACAATGGGAAACAAGCGAATGAATGGTCTTAATGATGACATGTATCTCGACCGACGCAGACAAGATATTAGAAAAGAAGTTGACGCTTACTTAAACAGTCTGAAAGGAAAGGATAATAACACCTCAAACCTGATGCTACCTGAGCCGTATAGAGATACTTTCCCCGCTGGCTGTCAAAATAAGAAGCAGCCTCTGTTGTGTGATACAAATGCGATAAACAATTCCAAACACAGTGGAATTTGTAAAGAGCAACATACAGCTGACTACGTGGAAACAAGGCTAAGAGAATCTTCTTTGAGGCACAATGAAGCTCAAATTGGTCAACAAAGAGATTCTCATTGGGAAGCAACTGATGCACATATGAATGCCCAACAAAGAAGGCAGAATGAAGCCCAATTTGGACAACGAAGAGAATCTCATCGGGAAGCAATTGACGCATATATGAATGTCCAACAAAGTAGTGAGGCCGGCATAATGCATTCACAATATAATACTAGTGTAGGTGCTAATTTATCAAAAGTGCAAATTGTTGGGAAACAGCAACCAGTCGTCGAAATCGTAGACCTAGAATCCAATGCAGAGAATAAGCAGTGTCCTCAGCCTGATTCCTTTGCTCCTGAGATGAGACTGCTTGGATTAATTCCTGCTCCGATTTAAGGAGCAACCCGACATCTCCTAACACAAGTCTCGAGAGATCTACTGCAAGAACAGACACGCATTGAAATGTCAATAAAGTCATGTTTGGATGCCTATTTCCGGAAGAATGAGCCTAGGGATGGCCGCGAAGACTCCGATCAGCACAATCTAAAGGCACCCGTGACTAATAATGCGTCTCGACAAATACAACATGGTCAGGACGACTGTCCTATTCTATACCCCCAAAGGAGGGTAGTGAACAGGCCATGGGCAACAAGAACCAGCACCTTCGAGCCAAGATAATGAGTAACTCAACCAAAGCGAATAACAAAGATCCAGCAAGCATGGCGATTGAAAAAAGATACTCAATGATCATGAAATGTCGTGCAGACCCGTACTTAACATTCGATTTGTGCAGCACAAGTGTATTGAATATATTTGGAGATATACCCGATTTAGAAGATATATCACCTACAGATATCGAGCAAATAGAATTCTTGAGTGACGAGGATCTTTCAATTGTACGACTATGGTTACCATCGAGAGTTGTGCTGAATGCACTGTGGAAAGCGAAGATGGAGATATTCAAGCTGGGTTTCATTGTCGCAAAAAATCTGCATGCCAAGGGACAAGGTGAACAACAACCGAGCCAAGATAAATATGTACCCCAAATTGATCAAATATCTGCGCCAGAAATTGCGATGACTCAGAGCATAACAATCAACCATCTGCACTCAGAACATCAGCCTTGCTTCATGGAACACTCGCGGACATTCCCACTTACAGATTGAGAAAGGAAATTGCCTGGAAGATTATGATATTATAGCCTTACAAGAAACTTGGCTAAGGAACACTCCTCTCTGGAATAACCACGAGGTTATCTTGCTACCTGCAGTCAAAGCTTCAAAGGGCAGACCTACGTCGGGACTACTGGTAGCAGTTAAACAAAGCAGTGGGCTAACCATCATGCCATGGGCCGCACAAAATGATTTTCTACAGCTAGTAAGGCTCAAACTACAACACTCGACCTTTGCACTAATTAACATGTATAGGAACCCAGCGAACATCACAGATAATGCATTTTATGGTGCCTTAACCATACTTTTGGACCTAATAATGGTGTCGACAGACATCTCGGCCACTATTTTATTAGAGGACATCAACCTCAATTGCATCTCCAATCGGAACACCCGAGCAAGTAAAAAGGTGGATCCTGTTTATGGCTGATAGGAACTTTAGAATGACCAGTGGTTCTCTCCCAAGGTATGCGCCCCGCAGCACACTTGGCATCGCGGAGACCCGAGTAACATCATTGATTATATCTATGTAGATGAGAACTTATTCAATCTAGCTACCCAGTTCAAAATTGTGGAACAAACAAATAGTGACCACCATCTGCTCTCATTAACCTGGCCTTGGTCCTTGCAGCAATCTGTTAATCTCGACAAAAGAATGACGCAAAGCGTCACGGTTAATAATGCAAAGACAAGATTTAGGTGGACCGACAAGAATTTACACATGCTGGAAAATGACTTGGATATGCAAGGAAAGAGTAACTTCTCTTATGCAAGAGTCATGAACAGATACAGGACGGTGTTTAGTAAAAATGATCAGCATGCCTTTTTTCACAAACATCAATTCAATCAAGAAGTGAAAGATCAGAAAGTTGAACTCAGAAGAGAAAAAAGAGCAATCCAGTCACTTCCACTTGAACATCAAGCTCAACCCATGAGAAGAGCTAAAACTAAATTTAGAAATTGGACTCGTGGAAGAGCTGCCCTCGTGTTCCAGGCAGACAGTGAACATATGCTACAGACCTTAGAGAACAAAAGCACTGCAGAAATATGGTCATTACTTAATAATGTACAACATGACACACAAAACCACAGCCAGATTAATGGTGTTATGGAATGGCAATGGATACACCATTTCTCTGAACTTTATAGTGACACAAGCAATTCAGACTTGAATTATCATTATCCTGAAGCAATCACATGGAATCTAGAGTTCTCACCAATGGAAATGGAAGATCTGATAAAACGATCAAGTAGATCCAGAGCAGCAGGACCCGATGGTCTAAGCAATGCAATGTCAAAAAAGCAAATCCAACTGTTTGGGCGACCATACTTGACAAAATCTACACAATAGAAGCATACCAGATTCCTGGCGAACTTCCATTGTAGTACCCATCTTTAAAAAGGGTGACAGATCCAAGCCCAGTAATTACAGACCAATTGCATTGCATGATGCACCTGGCAAGATTTTTGCCAGACTTGTGCTGCAAGAATTTAATTCTTGGTCTAAATTCCATCAAAAACGTGATCCAAATCAAACTGGATATGTACCGGGCTTGGGCACCACCATTAATTTAACATGCATAAGTGCCATTAAGGGCCAAGCACGAGCAACCAAAAAGCCAATTTACTTGGCCTTTTTCGACTTAATTGCAGCCTTTGATTCGGTCTCACGACCATTATTAATGGCCAAATTATCAACAGCAAACTGTCCAGATACTCTAAAAGACATCATCTATGCACTGGTTACCAGTCAAATGGTCGAAAACATTTGGTCGACACCATTTGGTCGAATGCCAAATGGTCGAATTTTTTTTTTTTTTTTTTTTTTTAGCCATTTTTTGGTTTTTTTGGGGGGGGTCCCCCCCCAACCCCCTTTTTTTTCTTTTTTATTTTTTTCCCCACACGAAAACCCACAAAACACATATATATAAAAAAAAAAAAAATTCGACCATTTGGCATTCGACCAAATTCAGTCGACCAATTGTCTGTCGACCAAATCACTGTCGACCATTTGACTGGACACCCTATGCACTACATTCAAACACCTCCATACAGATTAGACTCAATACAGAAGGGCTACGTTCCCCAGCAATTAAAACTGCTAGGGGTTGGAAACAGGGGTGCATAATGGCTTCTGCGTTGTTTAGCTTCTTTATTCATGACATCAAAGAGGCATTTACAAACCAAACAACAGATGCACCGAAATTGGATAATAGGTCCATAGCAGCATTATTGTATGCAGATGATCTAATTCTTTGTTCTGAAAGTCTGGTAGGCCTACAAACCCTACTGACTCTTTTGACACAGTACATACTGGTCAATCATTTAAGCATAAATCTGGGGAAAACTAAAATTGTTATGTATGGACCGAAAAAGTCAGCTCGCAACACAATGACTTGGACCATACAAAACATCAAAATCGATGTTGTAAGTCAATATGTTTATCTGGACATTGCTATCGACATGAGTCAACGCAATCAAAGCCATCTAGAAAGATTGCAACAAAAATTACAAACATCAATGTCTCAAACTAAAATTATAATGAGGAAATACGGCAAATTTTCAATTATTACCCAAAAATGCACCCCCATGCTGTTATATGGAATGGAAGCGTTAGAGCTAATTGATGACTACTCCTTTGATAAATTGGAAGCCTTATTCTGGAGACAGATTCCACACTTACCCCAAGGGGTTCCAATAGTGTGGATCCGTTATGAACTAGGTCTGATCTCATTGGCTGCTCAATATCACTGGCGTCTATGCGCCTTAATTAGGAAATGCCTTATGTGTAATGACACTACAACTGTTTTGAAGACACTGTCATCTTACCTGTTCTCATCTAGTCATGTATTTGCTAAGAGATGGTTGCAAAGCATTTATCACACACTAGCAACTGCAAATGTAACAATTGATCTTCTTGTGAGAAACCCGGCCAAATTGCAGATTTTTACCACTAATTGGATCCAAACCAGAGAGCTATGTATGACTTATAAACGCCTTGATGGCAACTGCATGATTGACAAAAAGTTCTGAATAATGACAACTTATCTAGTGAGAAGTCCATCTCTGGCCATTCGATCGGCAATTATGCATTTAAGATTCAATTTATGGCCAACAAGGGAGGTTCTAGTCGATAGACGCATAATTAAGAAATCAGAAAATATCTGTCGATTTTGCCAGTTGATAGAAAAGAAGGAAACTATGAAACATCTTATTATTGAATGCTCTCAGTTGGTTTAATTGAGGAAAACACACTTTGCAAACCTGTATTGTTTTCTTGCAGATGTAAATCAAGAGTTACGATGGAAGATAATCTTCTCGGCTCGTCTAGTGAGAATCAGAATTGCAACTGCTTATTTCTTGAATGCTCTGAATTTATAATGCATATGTGAACGAATGACATTAGGCCCACAGGAAATGTAAACACAGTTAATTATGTATTCAATTTTGTATTAATTTGTATTAATTTTGGCAATCTCAGAATTTTATAAGTGTATTTTAACATGCAATAAGAAAAATGAATTTTTGTAAATTGTTTGTGTAAAAAATAAGATTGTAAAAGTTAATTAATTTAACTAAAAACAATTTTTAAAAAAATGGCTTCAGAACTATTAGACAAACAGAAATTGCATACAAGGATTTAGGAGAGGACCTTCTTACCACCCTAGATGTAAGCCATCATTAACACTGCTCCACATGTACCTGTCTTCAGGCTAAATGGTATAAAACAAAATCCTGTTAAGAAGGCAGAAAGAGTGGATGTGGGCCCTTCCTATACAACTAAGTCACTGTACGATGGGTACATGGGAATTTTTGACTCTGTGTCAAATGGAGCTCCACATGTTTCCTTTTTCTCAACCCTAATTTTCAAAGTCTATATCAGCTGTAATGAATCGCAGGATTCAGTCACTTCTCCGAAAGGGGAAGGGAAAGGGGTGCCTTCTTTGTGAGGCTAGAGAGGGGAGCCTGCTACGCGATATTCACCCTAGGGGTAGAGACAAGCAGGACCTCACTGGGAGACACTCTCCCTGGGGGTACAAGGACTCCCGTTCCGATGAGGAACTCCCTACCCAAATATCTCAATAAACAAACGTAGTGGTGAAATCTGCTGGGAGAAAACAGGACAAATCACTATACATTCGCTACTGAGAAGTACCTATCTGGTACTGTGACCAAAAGCCGACTTGTTGACATTTTGAAACTCGAGCATTCATTTGTCCCCTGCTTTACATTTAATGTATGCGGGGGACACGCCCAAAACCCATTTTCTTTTTATTTCTTTTATTGAAATTGTTTTAGTAGAAAAATCTACTTTTTCAATATATCACATCCATGCTTACATATATTATCTCATATTTAAATATGTTAAAACCATACATCTCAGTAATTAAAAAGACTGCATTGTACATTTTTTTTAAAAACAATATAACCAATATTAAAAACCACAATTGAATTAGTTAAATACAAAAATTCGAGATACAGTCATTAAGTAAGTTATGCATTCTCATGAGTGATCGTCAAGGTATCGTTTTCTTTTCTCCCAAATTCAATTCATTGAAAAAATGGACAGTGGCTATAATTAATGAATCCTTTAATGTATTGAATATCTCATTCCATAGTTGTTCTCTGGTCAGCAACACTCGGTTCTTAAAATGCTTAAAAAAGTGTTTTTTCCTTAATTCAATCAGAGAAGGACATTCTGATATTAAGTGGAAGGTGGATTCTTCATCATTCTTAGATATGTTGCAGAATCTACATCTAGAACTTAGTGTTGGATCTTTAGAATATATTGCAAGTTTGATTTTAGTTTGAAGTAAATTTAGCCGGAAGCGTAAAAAGGGGTATCCGCATAAGATCTATCAGGGAATGTGAGAATATATTTCGGAATATTGTTCAATGCTTTAACCATGAATGAACCTGCTTTAAAGGCTGAATAGTGGAGGCACTTTTCTCTCGTAGTGATCCAATCATGTCTAAGCAGCTTAAGTTTGGTTTTAATTGGAAATTCCAGAAGTTCTTTAAGAGGAATATCTGCATCAGAGAGACATTTGTTACAGTGTTGTAACCAAGAGGATAGCGGATTAATGTTTACAGATTCAAACATATCTTTTACAGCAGGAAATGCGTTTTTAGAGGAGTCTGTGGCAAGAAGCGCCTTTTAATATAATGATATTGTTTGTGCCCTCCCTGACTATACGTGTAAAAATGAATAATACAGACACTCCCTGTACAGGGAATAAGGCACAAAAGAGTCGGCTGCGAGAGTTCAAGGAAAAGTTTATCTAGATCTCTGAGAGCGCTCTGACCACATCAAGGTTACAACACATTTATATAGGTCATTGACATTTTTAACATATGATGCTATGTTGGACCTGGATTGGTCAGCCGGGGTGGTGTCTTAGGTGTGGGCATCATCTCTTACTCCGAGTTGGTTGCTTGGTTGGCGGGAGGATTGACCTCAGACATCTGTGCTCCAGATGGGTGAAGGTCAGATCGCTGTGAAACATGCTGGTCACTATCTAAGCTAAGAAAATACATTCTGAATAATGCATGCACTAAATAATGGTTGATCAAAAGACCCTCAGTAGTGTATCATGTCATTGTACAAATCACGCAAGGGTTTATATCATCTATAACATTTGGGTTATACAGGTCACTGGGTTACGGGCTTTGACCACTATAATACTGTCATTGAACTGTAGGGTTAGTCTCACAAGAATCTCAGGTATGTGGCATTTGTTAGTATAGGGCACGATATACTGCAGCAGGGGTCTATTGTTAGTTGAGGGTTTGTTAGGTGGGCTTCATAGCATGGTTGGCAGTCTGGCACATGAAAGGAATGCCTTGCAAGGACACAGGGTTAGAATGGCAATAAGTTTCAAGTGGCAAGGGTAAGAGGGCAAGGACACTGTTGTGGAGATGGACGAGCTATGTGCTTGGCTCATGTTGGTTCACAGGCAGGACAGTGATCTCAGAGGAAAAGAGATGTGTTACATTTATTATTTGTTGCAAGCAGCTCCGGCTTCAGCGTGAGAATGGAGCTGCAGAGTTTTCCAGTTGCAGTGGGAACGAGGGTGGGGGCCATGTGCTCCGAGCTGCTGCGGCAGGGTAAAGGGAGAGAGGCATTGTGTACTATCGCAGTGAGACCTGGTCACCAAGATGGAGTCGAAAGGGGGTACAAAAAATGGATGCCCCGTGTCCTGCTCGGTGGTCCCATCTACGCAAATGTAACCCAAAGTTAACATGGCATAAGGGCGAGGGGCGTACCCACCACTAGAGGCACTTAGTCCGAGTCTTGTACTGAGAAGTGATGGCAGAGAGGGGCCCATTGGCCCCTCGCTCCCACACATTCCCCCCTTTCGTTACATCTAAAGTAACAATTACTTCTACTTTTTATTCTTTTCATTCTCCCTTTGGTAGTACTCAGCTTCCGCCACAGCCTCGTCCCACGCGGGGGTGCCTTTTATTGGCATCCACGCTCTGCATACACTTCTTAAGCTATTTCCTCTTCTGGCATATTCGTCTGGTGTACACATTAAGTAAATTCCCCCATCCCCATCTAGATCCACCCATACTTCTTGGTAGCATTGCAACTCCCTTGGTTCTTTTATTGTTGTATGATGCAAATTATCAACTATATCCTCATATTGCCTGTAAATTGCGGTAATCCTGTATTGTGGTGTAGTGTACTCCCCTGTTTGCATTTGTCCATCTATCATGGTAGCTAGCGTTGTCAGTCGGCCCATTGTCACCATCATCATAGCTGAGGTTGGCATGCTTTTCTCACAACACCGTAGTCCCAGTTGGCATACACAAAGGACAGGAGCACAAAGACGATGATGGGGATCAGTATTTTCATTGCCACATTTACCCATGATGGTATCCAACTGAACAAATTGTCGAACCATGTGCTTTCTTCTGCTCCTCCTTCCATTCTCATTCTCTCTCCTAGATTGTGTACTGCTGTTATCACATGTGAGAGTGTCCCGTTATCAGCATCTTCAGTTGCACGAATGTGCAACACGCTCCCCCAATTTTTCGGCAAACACCACCGTCCATCGCCGTGAGGACATCTAGGACATATCTGTTTTGCATTGTCATTAGGTGCAGCGCGCCGAGCTCTATTTTATCACGCTGAACCCCTCTTCAGTGTCGTTAGCCAGTTGAATGAGCTCCCAGCGCACTATCTGCAACCATTTGGCGTTCGTTCGTGCTTGAAGTCCCAGGACAAGAAGTGAGGCAAAGAATGTCTCTGCTGATGAAAAGAGCTTGTATTTCTGGGGGATCTCAGCAAGGAGTTTGGATGATTCGGATGAGATGTAATTGGAGGATCTTTTACTTCGTGTCAATCTTTTCTTTAGTTCATATTCTGACAAAAGTTCATACACTGGAGCTTCTGTTATTATTAGTTGGGGCGCTGTCAATGGTTCAGCCGATTGCCCTGCTGCCGATATGCCAGCCGATTGTTCTGCTGCCGATATGCCAGCCGATTGCTCTGCTGACCCTTGGATGTGGCTCTCTGGTATTACCATCAGGCTGTGTGGAGTTCCTTTCCACGATGCAAGGAGGTGCAGGTAAGCTTGTTTTCCGCAAATCCAGTACATGTCCATCAGTGCAGCGGTGCCTTTCTTCATGTCAGGTATTATGACTGTCTTGTTACATTTCCTTGTCTCTCCCATGTTCACTCTTCCCTTCCCTCCCCATGGAAACACAGCTCATGTGGCACCTCTTTCTGTATTTGATAGGCTTTTCTAATGCTGTGACCCACGTTAGCTTTGTGATATGTCGCGACCAGATGGGGTCACATACCTCCTTTACCCATTGGAAAGTGTCATTGGATAGGCCTCAAAGTGCTTCTGCTTTGCATTCGATAGTTTCTTCGTGCCACTTATTTTCTGCATATCACGTCCCCTTGATGACAAGAAATGGTTCCTTGAGGGAAATTACTCCTTGGCGTCTGCTTGTGACGGTGTGCGCTTTATTCTGCATAAAACCAGATGAATTAAACATTTGGCCTCCGACAAGGGCACTTCGTGCGGTACTAACATTTTTGGTGCTCCTGATGCGTGTGGAATGAGTGAACAGACGTAGCAGCTTTCATTCGTTGCTTGCTTCGCCGTGGCACTCATGTCAGAATACTATTTATTTGATTGATCAGGGTGGAAGGGATCTTCTATTTCGTCTAACCCCAGGTCATGCTAAATGTCATATCTTTTCCCTCCCGCCCCCCTTTTTCTCCTCCTCCTCCCTTCCTTATTATTGTTTTTCACCCTTTTGTAATGTATTGGAAACATTCCAGCCCAGGTTGTATCATTGCTATTCAATATGGTATGTGCATCATCATCAGTAGCAGCAATGTTGTGTGAGGTAGGGTGTGTGGTTGTCTGTGAATTAGTACTAGGGTTAATTAAATCATTTGGCCAATAATAATCTCCATCCTATTCGTTATATCCATAAGCAATAGTCATATTTATATTGAAACGTAACACTGACGCACTTGTTGATCCTACAGTGATGTATTCTGAGGGTTGCATCACATCTGTATTGTTGACGTTAATCTCATGTGACTCTTTCCATATAGTATTTACCCTAGTCCATATAATGTGCAATCCTTCTCGTATCATGTTAGCCCCGTTTCCTCCCCTGTGCATGTCATTAACAAAAGATAAAAGGGTATAATACCAAACTGCGAAAAACAACATTACTGATATCAGAACTGCTGCAAATTTCAAAACACATTCAACGTTACTGAACCTTTTAGCCCTAATGGCATCCCTATCACTATCTAACATTAATTGGTTCTCCGCGATTGTACTTTGTTGGGCCATTTGTCACCTGGAGGGGTGATATAAATTCGTTAAGTCACCACAATATATACATGTCTTTACATTTTTTGTTCAACTTCATGTTTAATCATTATTTTTAGTCATGTTTGTTCATTTACTCTATTGCACATGTACCTTTGCTATGGAGACAATGATAGTATAACAGTGATGGAGAACAGCGTGGAACAATAATCGAAACAAAGGTGAGTGATAGAGGGAGAGAGTTGAGGTGTATGGAGAGGATATCGATCAATCAAAGAGGAAAACATAGAAAAGAAGGAAGTAGGAGATAAGTCGTGCAGAACAAAATACATACCATAACTTTATCTCTGCATGTTCTCTTTACTGACAATTTGGTTATCCTTTTTCAACCTCATTTGTGGTACCAGTGGCACCATCTTGTGCCTCCTGGGGGATTGTACTATCGTGTGCCCTCCTCACGTCTGATAAGTGCACCCAATACTTCAATCCTTTCACCTTCACCGCAGTGGGTGTACTATAGATGACCTCATAAGGGCCATGAAACCTGGGTGAATTCCACCACCTCACAAAGCTGCGGACGTACACATGCACTCCTGGCATCAGTGGCCCGCTTGAACTGTCTGTGGCCGCTGTGATGTCACTTCCTTAAAGAGGTCATTCACGAAGTGCGTACTGTTGTCTGATCTTATCACATCGCATATTCCCCATCGGGAAAACACTTCCCGAACAAGGAACTTGGCCGCACACTTCGCGTCTGGGTGGGGACATGGGCCCACTTCAACCCATCTTGAAAAGGGGCACACCACCACAATCGAATATCTTGCTCCATTACACCGCTCTCCCATATCAGCATACTCTATGTGGCGCTCTCTAAATGGTCCTGTTGGTCGGGGCAGGGTAGCGCGCAGTGTTCTCAATGTGATTCCTGAATTATATGTTTGGCATGTTATGCATTCTACAATGAATTTCGTCAGGTGCTCTTGCAAATTGGGGACGAACCAGTGTTCCTGGATGTCTGCGGCAATGTGTTGCTTTGCTACATGACCAGGGACATGCAGCTGTTGGAATGCTATTTCTAGTAACTCTATGGTCATTACAACCTTTCCTGTTGTCTCCTGTCTCCAAATGAGATCTGTGGCTGATTGTTTACATCCTGTTTGCTCCACAGTCCTTGCTCCTCCTGCGGTGCTCTTCTTTGTAATTCTATTATCTGCGCTATTGGGGTATTATTGTATGCTTCTTCTAGTGTGTCTGTGGTGGTTGTTTTTACAATGCATTCGAGTGTTGGTGTCACATTGAAATACGAGGCCTCCTTTGCTGCTGCGTCGGCTGCCGCGTTTCCCAATGAGATTGCATCTGTGTTGATGGTATGGGCT
Organism: Ambystoma mexicanum; assembly: GCF_040938575.1. Lineage (NCBI taxonomy): Eukaryota > Metazoa > Chordata > Amphibia > Caudata > Ambystomatidae > Ambystoma > Ambystoma mexicanum. Next base: position 224,611,604 of record NC_090935.1, read on the forward strand.
TGGCATTTCACTACTGCCACTAGCGATGGTACTGCTAATGCATCTATTAGCTCATTCAACAATGTCGCGTGCTGTACTGGAGAACCGTCTGCCCTCCTGAATCCCCGTCTACGCCACCGTGACAACCCTGAGTGCACTGTGGTAGTTGCATATGCTGAGTCTGAGTATATTGTCACCGCACAGCCCTTGGCTGTGTGCAGTGCTTCGATCAGGGCAGTTAGTTCGGCTGCCTGTGCTCAGTAATGGGGTGGGAGACGCTTTTGCACAATCGTCTCATAGTCATCTTCCTCCATGCGCACTACCGCCATTCCAACGTGTTTTTCCCCTGTTTTGGGGTTTATTGATGCTGACCCATCTATGAAATATATTTCTCCCTCCTGTAGGGCATTTTCACTTACTTTTGGGATGTTATCACCTTCCCCCTCATATGTAGCACAATCGTGTTCCTGTATGTCCTCTGTCGTGCATGGCTCTGTAATAAATGTTGCTGGGTTTACTGTTTTGCACCTTACAATGTGTACGTTGGGGCTTGAAATTATTATTTCATACGCTGTTACTCTTTGTGTCGTTAGTGTTGATTTTGATCGCTCAAGGATGGCGAATAGGGAATGCTCCGCATATAGTGTTACTGAACATCCCATGACAATGGTGGCGCTCTTTTCAATCGCGAAGGCCGCAGCAGCGAGAGACTGTTCGCACGCAAAATGGCCTTGCATTACTGGGTCTAGTGTCCCACTGTAATATGCCAATGGTTTGTGACCTAAAGATGTTTTTGTGTCAGTACTGCCGTCATCAGTGCTCCATTACAGTGTGAAAACAAGAAAAATTCCTTCTCATAATCTGGGTTCGCAAGGACTGGGGCATCAGCAATGAGGTCTTTTAGTTTCAAATACTGTGTTATCATTTCCTGCGTCTACTTTATTGTGCCTCTATTTTTCTGTGCCTCTTTTAACGCTTGTAGTAAGGGGCGTGTGTATGCCGCGTAATCAAGGATCCATGCTCGGCAATAGTTACAAATGCCAAGAAACTTTTGCAATTCTTTTACAGTTTTTGGTATTATTATTTTGCGTATAGCAGCTGCACTGTCTGGGAGTATTTGCTTCCCATCTTTTGATATTAACTGTCCGAGGTATACAACCTCGGCGAGACAGTATTGCAATTTTCCTTTGTCCACCTTGTACCCCTTGGTAGCTAGCACATTCACGAGTCTTCTCTGCACTTTTCTTCTGTATGGCTGCAGACGAGTAGATCGTCTACGTATTGGATGATGGTACTCTCTACCTCTATGTTTCCAATGTCCTCATGTAACACCCTGTTAGAAATACTGGGGCTTTCGCAATACCCTTGTGGGAGTCTGCGATGTTCATACCTGTTGTTCCCTAATGTGACCGCTGTCAGGTATTGGGAACCTGGGTTGAGTGGTCTGGAGAAGAAAGCATTTTTCAAGTCAATTACAGTGAAACATGTTGATTCTTTTGGTACGCTGCACAATATTGATGCCGGGTTAGGCACTAATGGGAACTCTTTTTGAATGACGTCATTGAGTGGGTGATCCTGGATCATCCTCCACGTCCCTCCTTTTGCTGTTTTGATCAGGAAAATCGCCGTATTACATGGGTAGTTTGATGGCACTATGATGCCTTGTTTTAGGAGTGCATTTATGGTTTCCCTAATTCCCTCCTCTGCTTCTCTTGATATTGGGATATGGGATATTGCTTTACCCTCGGCAGTATTGCACCTGGCTTGAGTTTTATTTTTATTGGTGTCACCTCATACATTAGCCCGACATCGTGGGGCCCTGTGGTCCAAATTTCAGGTGCTACCTTTGCCATGTCTTCCTCAAATATAGTCAGTAGGGCATTAATGCTAGCCATCAGTGGGTTGTGTACCTCTCTGCACTGGATCATATCATCACATGGTATGCTTATTTCCATTATTATTTCTCCATCATTTTCACCATCAGTGAATAATTCCTCGTCTGTTATATCTCATAGCATTATGTTTGGGTCTATGCATAACACAGTTCTCCACTCGCACCCATGCGCGTCCTGTCCTATGACCACAATACGTTTGCTGGATACTTGAACTGCCTCGATGTCTGTGGACATTATTGTGCCTGGCACGACGTCTGTGTGTGCAATTGGGCGGAATATGAAATCTGATGGTGTTCTCCATTCTTTTCTTGTTATCTCTGGCACCGCTCGTGCTAATACCTTGATTCCATAAACAAATATATCAATGGGTATTCCTCGTACCACAACTTCGTTCATTACTGTGCTGATCATCAACGTGACTCGTACTGGGCATACTCCAGGGGTTGAACACACTATTCCTCGTTCTGTAAACGAGATGGTCATATTTAATTTGCTTAACAAATCTCTCCCCAGCAAATTGATCGGCACGTCTTTGTGGTACAGTAAGGGTGCGTGCATGGTTTTCCCCCCACCGTTATATCAAGATCTTTAGTGTAAGGAACTTTTAAAATAGCCCCAGAGAACCCCTGCGTCTCTAAATTCTTGCCTGAGAGCGGAAACCGCCCTTCCATAAGACATGATTTCTCCGCTCCTGAGTCTACCATAAAGATAAACTGCTTATTTCCTATCTCTGCCCCCACTAGTGGTTCCTCTTCTGCACATAGTGTGGTGGATAGGACTGGACACGCAAGTGTTCCCTGTGGGCTGTCCTAATCTGAATGTCTTTCTTGCCCTGGCACTGAAAAGACAGTGGCCCTCATTACAACTCAGGTGTTAAGGGTTTAACGGCGCCGTTGGCGCCGTTAACCCTTAACGCCTGATTCACATTTTAAAGCCTGCTTTTGCAGGCGTTAAAATGCAAGGCGCTAAGCCACCTTAGTGCTAATTACGGCACCGTAATTTACGGTGCCGTAATTAGCACCTTCCCCACTCCCATTATGCCCTATGGGGCAAAAATGGGAATGGGGAAGGGGCCATTGGTGAATGGGGAATTACCGCCCCACTCACCTTGTAATGGGGCGGTAATTCCGCCATTCACCATGGCGGAATCGTAACCTTAGCGGCATGGACCATGGTGCTAATAGCACCATGGTCTTCCACCAAGGTTGTAATGAGGGCCATTGTCTCCAACCACGGTCATGCCACGGTATGGTGCGGGCGCACTGTTTGCAGCTGTTGCATAACAATTATTGTTTGCGTTTCCTACTGCGTTTTGTCTTGCCATAGGTTGTGGCGGTGGTTGCTGTCCTTGCTGCATCTGAGTTTCGTTATAGCATTGGTCTTGCTGTCTTCCTCCTCCCATCGGTAGTCCATAGGGGCTACCTGGGTGTGGGCACCCCCAACCTTGTTCGTTCTCCATGGGCTGTTGCCCCTGGAAATACCCTGAAGGCCGCATTCTACAATCTCTGGAGTAGTGTCCCTATCTCCCACAATTCCAGCATGACCCTTGTGGTCCGCCTCTCATTCCTTGACCACCAAATCCTCTATTCCCCATACCTCCAAACTCCCCTCTCTGGCCATGGTACCCACCTCTTCCTCTTGCTGTTCTTTCTTGCCACTGTTGTCCACCATATTGCTCTTCTCCGTTCCACTGTCCTTGTCCTCCTGTGGCCCGCAGTGCCGCTATTGTTGCTGGTTTGTTTCCCGCTCCTTCATCCACCTCGTTTTCTCTGTCTGTGACCTTCACTAATTTGTTCTGTACCAGCTTCGCTTCATCTGCCAGCCTTTTTTGTGCTACCTCCTTTTCTCTCTCTTTGATCCTCCTGCAGTGGTGCACAATTATGCTCTGTATTTCAGGCCAACCCTTGGCTTCTATCCCAGCTATTTTGTCCAAGGCCTTCTGCACCTCCTTCGGGAGCCCCTTTTTAATGATAAAGTAAAACAAGGCGGTGGACTGGTTCCACGCCGTCCCAGTTTCGCTTCTCCATAAATCCTGCACCCGCAGTATGAATTGCGTAGGATCCTCGCTCTCCTCCATTGTGCACTGCATCACTAAATGTAAATCTGGAATATCTGGAAACGTGCGCCTCAATGCATCCCATACTTGTGCTCGAACGTTATTGAACGACGACCCATTGTGGCGGTAACAACTCATTGTTACTCCGGGGAATCCGGCCTTTTCCCACACTGCGTCTGCTTGATCACCAATTGCTGACACTAATAAGCTTTTCACATCCCCTATCGCTAGCGGCACTCCTGCTGTGTTTTTCTCAAAGGCGTGTATCCATTTCCCAGCCCCTCCCGATAGTGGGGGGAGGACCTTTAGCAAGTTGTTTTTATCCATTTGAGCCCATGGAATGTAGTGTGGCCTACCTGCTCCTTTATGTATCAATGGCCTTTGTAACTTGTGTTTCTTTCCTACCTTACTTACTGCACCTTTCTTTATTTTACTTACCATCATATTTCCCCCTCGCTGTCTTAGTCTACCCTGCCATAGTGGTGGCGATGGTGTGTCTGGGTAACGGCGGTTTGGCAGTGGGTACCCAGCCTCGGCAGCTGCCTCTTCATATTTGTCTAAGTCACTCCACACCTCTTCTATTTCTGATTCTTGCTTATTGTTCCCTTCACATCCTTCCCCTCTCTCACTTTCTGGGGTGGGTGGGCGTATAATCCTCACGGGTTTGTCATTTAGATGAAACAGGAACTCCCCTGACCGCCACTCTTTCTCTTGCCCTTGTGGTACGGGTGTTCCTTGTGATGATACGGATCGCACTAGCTCTGAGATTGCTTGCGCCACTTCCCCTGCTGTGCTCAATGTTGGCGTTAGATCCGCCATGGATAATGGTGGCACCTCTCCTCCCCCTTGCAGCATTTGGCCTCTATTGCACAATGCTCTTAGCCGCGTTATTTCCATCTGTGCATGCGCTAGCTGGCGGTCTAATTCTCCAGTGAAGTGTGCCAAATTCACGGGGGGTACACTTGTTGGGCCATACAAACCTCCTTTATTATAGGGTGGCGGTGCCGTGGCAACTGCTACGGTTGAGGGTGCGGGGGTAGGACATGCTGGTATGTACAGGGGCTCACTGTATCCTACTGCTGACCTTGACATTAAAGGATATATTTTGGTTGTATCGCCTTCAGCTGTATTGGTTGTGCACTCACCCTTTGGCGTTCCGCTTACCTCTTCCTGTGTTTTCTGTGTTTCGTTCGTTCTTTCCTTATTTACCTCTGCTGTAGGTGTAACTTCTTCAAACATTCGCCACAAGTCTTGTACTTCGCTTCCATTCTGTAGTTGTTTCCCCTTATACCTTGCTAACAAGTTTGTGGATACTAAATCTAACACCCTTTTATCAAATGACCCACCTTCTGGCCAAATTGGCGTCACACTGTCTCCTTTTATCTCCGTCAACCATTGATCATGGTATTTTTGTATTTTCTCACTGTATAACGGAAGGTGCTGACAAATATGTGCTAGTGGTGTTATTCCCCCCATGACGATATTTTTTCTTCTTTCCGTTTGTCTGCACTTGCCCTTCAACCTCCCTTTCCCTTTAATCACTTCTTCACTGGTCTTTCTTTCCTTCTAGCTGGACAATACACCACAAATCTTCTCAGTTACTTGTAGTTTGTATGCACATATATATATATATATATATATATACATATATATATATATATATATATATATATATATAAATATATATATCAATTTTCAAATGGTACCCTTATGCTGGTTGCATGTTCAAATTCAACAGTTCATTTTTGCCTATTTTGCCACCTTTATCCACAAATCAATCACAGTATTTGGGTATCCTTGACAAAAATGGACAGAACACAAAAGCACATATAACACTTATCATGCACATGCACTATCTGCACGCTTTTTCTTCCCCGTTTTGCTCTTTTTACCACCCCTTCCCCGTTTCGCCTACTCTTCTCATTCACTCCCCACCTCTTACACCCTCTTACTCTTTTTCCAAGAATCCTTTTGTACCCAGAAAAAGTATGTTCTAAATAACTACTCCGAGTCTACTCAATATACGAGACTCCTACTATTTTCTCTGTATCTTCACTTATTTATTCTGCACTGGACGAGACAATGCTACGCAACGCCACCTTCTACCCCGTTCGGGCTAGGATACCACTTCTCTTTTTTCTTTTCACTTCGTACAAAAACCTAATGGCCATATAAAGGACAGATCAGAAAAGCCTCACCATCACTCACACAGGCCCTACTCTTTCCCATTACCACCTGTCCCCCCTTTTCCCCCTTACCTTTCCTTCGTAACCTTCGCAATCGGCACTCACGTGTTCAGTCAGGTGACTCGAGGGTCACCGCTCGCAGTCCGACCCCAATCAGGCTCGCACCCCAACCAAGCCGTGGCCCGCCTCAGTGAGCAGCTTTTCAGTCAGGTATTCGTCAACTGGGAACCCTTGACCCTTCTTCGTAGTGCGCACAGGCTGGTCAGCCGCGGAGGCGATGGTTTTGCTGGGGGGCGTCCCGGATCTCGCCGCACGGCGCCGGCCTCGAGGCACCTCTCTGATCACGTCGCAGGGGGTCACCAAATGTTTGTGCCCTCCCTGACTATACGTGTAAAAAATAATAATACAGACACTCCCTGGACAGGGAATAAGGCACAAAAGAGTTTAAGGAAAAGTTTATCTAGATCTCTGAGAGCGCTCTGACCACATTAAGGTTACAACACATTTATATAGGACATTGACATTTTTAACATAAGATGCTACATTGGACCTGGATTGGTCAGCCGGGGTGGCGTTTTAGGTGTGGGCATCATCTCTTCCTCCGGGTTGGTTGCTTGGTTGGCGGGAGGATTGACGCCAGACATCTGTGCTCCGGACGGGTGAAGGTCAGGTCGCTGTGAAACACGGTGGTCACTATCTAAGCTAAGAAAATACATTCTGAATAATGCATGCACTAAATAATGGTTGATCAAAAAAACCCTATGTAGTGTATCATGTCATTGTTCAAATCACTCAAGGGTTTATATCATCTATAACATTTGGGTTATACAGGTCACAGGTTTAGAGGCCTTGACCACTATAATACTGTCATTGAACTGTAGAGTCAGTCTCACAAGAATCTCAGGTATGTGGCATTTGTTAGTATAGGGCACGATATCCTGCAGCAGGGGTCTAATGTTAGTTGAGGGTTTGTTAGGTGGGCTTCATAGCATGGTTGGCAGTCTGGCACATGAAAGGAATGCCTTGCAAGGACACAGGGTTAGAATGGCAATACGTTTCAACTAGCGAGGGTAAGAGGGCAAGGACACTTTTGTGGAGATGGACGAGCTATGTGATTGGCTCATGTTGGTTCACATGCAGGACAGTGATCTCAGAGGAAAAGAGATGTGTTACATTTATTATTTGTTGCAAGCAGCTCCGGCTTCAGCGTGAGAATGGAGCTGCGGAGTTTTCCAGTTGGAGTGGGAATGAGGGTGGGGGCCATGTTCTCCAAGCTGCTGCGGGCGGGAAAAGGGAGAGAGGCATTTTGTACTATCGCAGTGAGGCCTGGTCACCAAGATGGAGTCGAAAGGGGGTACAAAAAATGGATGCCCCGTGTCCTGCTCGGTGGTCCCATCTACGCGAATGTAACCCAAAGTTAACATCACGTAAGGGTGAGGGGCGTACCCATCACTAGAGGCACTTGGTCCGAGTCTTGTACTGAGAAGTGATGGCAGAGAGGGGCCCATTGGCCCCACGCTCCCACACAATATCATGGACCAGGAAACAACAACGGATAGAGAGGACAAACCCAATTCATAGCGAATTATGCCTACTAGACAGCTTAATGGAACCGGGAGTATTGCTTTCCAATATAGCCCCTCTAGATGGTCCCAATTTACTTGCTTGGTCATGCTTTTAGTCTGACTTCCATATGTGATTATGGGAATGACTTTCTGCAGATAAAACATACGAGCTGGGATCAAAGAGAATTACTATATTTCCTTTGGAGTGCTTTTGCTTGGATTGTTAAAAGTTTCATTATATTAGTGATCTCTTCTTTATATGGTTTATCCGCCACATCTGAATTGATGTTAACTCCAAGATATTTGTATTGATTTATTTCATCAAGAGGATATTTCGTGATAAACCAATTAAATGTAATATTTGTTTTTTTCGCTGAATGGTGGAAAATTTAAATTTTCATTTTTTTAATGTTAATTTCAAGTTTGTTTGCTTCAGCATATTGCGATAGTGCGGCTAATTTCCTCTGTAAACCTGTTGGAGTTTTGCAAAAAGAACCATATCATCTCTATATAATAGATAGGGGATGGTCAGGGACCCTCGACAGGGTGAAAAAGACTGCACCTCCATTAATTCTTTAAAAATATTTAAAAAGATTGAAGCGAATGGACAGCCCTGTTTCAGCCCGGCGTTTGTTCTTATTGAATTTGACAGAAGGCCGTTGGTTGTGAGTTTCATTGTTATGCTCGTATTGGAGTAAAAAGGTGGAACCAAATTAAAAATGTAAGCAGGACAGTTGGCATTTAAAAGTTTTTCCCATAACAAGGGACGAGAAATAGAATCAAACGCTTGTTTAAAGTCCACTAGAGCAAGATATATTGGTTGTTTCTTATGGATAGCTTGTGATTTAAGTACGGAAATAATTAATAAATATAGGGAAGAACCAATGCCTGGGACAAAACCAGATTGATAGGGATCCATTAGATCCTGATCATGAAGCCATTTTGTGAAGTCTCTAGCTACTAGTCTTGCTAAAAGAAATTCCAGCCACATCTAAAAGAGCAATTGGCCGGTAGTTCATTGGGTCTAATCTATCACCTGATTTAAAAATCGGAATTATAATTGCTTCCTGCCATGATGGAGGGAATTTATTTTCGCTTCAAATTTTCTTAAAAATAAAATGTAAAACATCAGCCCAGGCTTCTGGGTTTTCATTTAAAATTGCGTTGTTTATCATGTCAGGACCAGGTGCCCGCGAGTTATTTAATTTCTTGATTATTATGATTATGTCAAGAGTAGCAAATTCCAGGGCCTTTGATATCTGAACTTACTGGTTTCTTAGTAGCGAATTGTTCCGCAGGTTTAAGCAGAAGTTTCTCATAATGTTTTGTCCATGTCGTTTGATCAATGCTATTTAGGAGCGTAGATTTCTGGGCTATTGATTCTGTTCTATTTATTACTTTCCATATGTCTCCTGATTTTTTAGACAGGAGAGCTTTTAGCATTGTTTTGTTTTATAGTTGTGTTATTTGCTTAATTTGATTCCTGTATTTGTTTTTTAATTTATGTTTAAAAATGTGATTATCATGTTAGAGTAATAATCTTATGTCACGCCGTAATTTTATTCTGAGATTGGCTATGTCAGGATTCCATCTTTGTTTATGAGCAAAGCTTGGTTTGCTATATTGCGTTATTGATTGAATAATAATTTGGATTGTATCATTATAATGAATTTTATCTACTGCATCTTGATTTTCATGCAGAAGTTGTTGTAGATGATTAATGCGAAAATGGGTCCACCGAATGCAGGTCCTCGCATTATCTATTTGGAGTGAGCCTTTATAATATTCCAGATTTTGTTTGCTATGAGGTTTACAATATAGTTCTACTAAGTGAAGATTGCTAGCAGTGGTTGGAATAATTTGAAAATTCAATATCAATTTGGTTGAGTTATTAGAAATGAAGACGTAGTCTAGAGTAGACTGCGAATTGCCTCTTGTCCAAGTTGGTCTTGGAGGTACATCATTAGGGAAAGTACCATTTATCATCGAGAAATTTCTGATTTTCATTAGCGATAGCCAGATTGCTGGTCTCGAGTTAATTGAGTGGATAGAAAGGTGTATCAGCTTCATATTAAAATCCACAGCAAATATTGTGTTGGCAATATCTGGCTCGAGAAGGGTCTGATCGAGTATCGACTCAATGTTGTCAGCAAATTTGGAAGAGCCACATAGGCCGGGTTCTAGTATATATTTATAATTACAGTCTTAGGAAAGAAAGGGTGATCTTTATTGGAGGTCGTAATTAGGACTGGCTGGATTCCAGGGTCTGGGCTTTTCCACGAGGAAATAGATAGCTGCGAGTCAATTCTCACTGCTACAAGAAGACCAGCTGCTGGTCTGCCCTTAGCTGCTTTAGAGGCAGTAATTGATAGTAGTTGGTGGTCCGGCCAAACAGGTGTCAGGGTCATCCACGTCTCCTGTAATATGACTGTCATATTTATTAAGTACAAGTGATTTGGAGTGGAGTACGTGCGAAAAGCCACAAGTGTTCCAGGAGATCTTGGTGCACTGATGTTGAGGCACGTTGTGTGGCTAAAAGTTCTCATTCTCAAAGCGTCTGGCACTGGATACCCACGTCCATTTGGATTGTTGGGGTAGGGGTAGATTTTGCGGGTTTGTATTACAGTTGCTGCACGATCGATTTGATACAATCTGTGCAGGGAATTGTTTTTTAGATCCAGGCATTTGATGCAGCTCAGTATTAGGGATCGGAATAGGTATAGGCTCAAGTAGAATACCTTTCTGAAACAGTAGCTGTCTTTGATCCCATACATAGTTTTTAACTATTAGGGGGGGTCTTTTAATTTCGACAATATCTTGATGGGCTGGAATAGGATAGGAAACACCATCAATGTCTGATGATTTGATATGTTTCAATTGCGGGATGGCGTGAAATATTGTTAGCAATGTCTCCCTGTCCGGGAAGGGGTCTGAATAAATTCTATCGATCATGGTGAGCCTCAAGATTTCGTTTGATAGAACTTTAGGTAACCAATTATCCTCGTGTTTGGATTCTTTGTCAGGACAAGTAGCAATAGGAATATCCCCAGCAGATGGTACATTAGTAGAATCTTCAGCATTTAGGTTTTCAAAAGAAGGTAAAGGGTTAGATTTATCAGTCTCTATAACAACTTGTGGGGAATCTTTAGAAAATGGGGCTCTTTTTACCAATTTTTTTCTTTTTTGCTCCAAGGTCGGAAACAGGTTTGTGTCGTGGTCTAGAATGACACAAAATGTTGGATTTCGTGATGGTGTTCGCGATCGATCCTGGTGCAAACTTTGATGAAAAGTTTCCAATACAAAGATGTCATTGTTCGAATATACTGAAAGGTTCATAAGATCTTCGTTGGACAAATCATTGTTTGGAATTTCAATAGTATTAATGTCTAGGCTTTAGACATGGTGTAATAGGATCACAATCCTTACCTTTGAGTGACGGCACACCTGACGAAGAGAGACCAGAACCTGGGATGAGATCTTTCGGTGCAACGACATCCGCATCCACCGTAGAGGGCACAGCAGAAGGTATTTCTTGCTGAGAGGGTAGAGTAATATTAGCTACAAACTTCTTCGTTTTTGATGCAGCTGATTTATTTATTTTTGTCAGAATTTGGTTCTTTGTTTTTTTGTTTTAAGATTTTCAGATGAGGGTTCTGGGGCAGAGTTCGAAGCTTGACAAATTTTTGGGTTGTTTTTTCTTTACGTTTTCGTCTCTTGGTCTGGGAGATACGATAAAAAATCTCGTACAGAGGATTTTTCTCTGTGGGAGATTAAGGATTTGGTTCAGATTCGGCACAAGTTTTCCCCTTGGGTTCTGAAAATATCTCGGGAGGACTGGGGACCGATCTAGTCAGGGTTTGTTTCTCATTTTCAGGGTCCAGACCTTCACATGTGACGTCACACGCAGCAGGGGCGAGTAAAACATTTCAATTCAATTCAGCTTTCAGTATTGACGGAAGAGTTAGTGCAAGCCAGTCAATTTTACTAATTAAGTTAATTAATGTTAGGTCCTGAGAGCTGGCACGTGAGTCAAGTAATTTAAAAAGCTTGGTAAGTGTAAAAATTGAGGTGTTTATGGCAGTAAGAGCTGATTCTAAATCTAAATGAGGTAGTGAGGGAAAGCCAAAGGAAGGTCGAGGGGTAGGTTTGGCAAATGAAGGGACTTCAGAATTATCAGACATCACAGAGTCCGGAGAAGAGATAATGTCATTGGGACAATCCGTGGGGAACAATTCAGGGGAATTGGAAAGCCTAGATTCAACATGTTTGTTGACTGTAACCTTTTTGGCAGTTTCAGGAGGGAGCAGACAAATCACTTTGGTCGGATTTTGGGTTGATTGAGCAAGTGGAGAGAGTGGTGGGCGGATAGCATTTTTTTCTTGTTTTTTCCCCACTACTTCTGCATAATAGAAAGCGTTATTTAATGATCCGTTGTTCATTCCATTAAGTACCTCAGAATACAAGGCTGAGTGTGGCAATGATCTTAGGTCATGGGCGGAATAGACACTGGTCTCGGGAATAAAACAGGGGGTGTAGAAGGCACGTTCATCAAGGGGGAGGGAGTTCTGCATGGTATTGTCAGATAGACAGATCAAGTGAGTTTGCTCATCAAGATTTTTCAAATGGGTAATGTTTAGTTCTGGGGTTACCTGTGAGTTGGAGGAAAGGTGATGAGTCGAAATTGGAGCAGTTTGAATCATGGATGATGATCTTGGAACATCCGGACTGCCAGCAATGGCTGAGAGATGAAATCCAGGTTGTACGTGGACAGGGAATCAAGGTGTGTAGCAAGGAGGTGGATAGGGCATTCCAGAGGTTAATATCAACATATTTTGTACACGTTAGAAGGAGTGATTGAGATGGACGCAAGTTAATTAGATCCTCTTCAACAAGTTTAAAGAGCTCTACTTCCAGGGTGGTTGCACTTTTAATAATTTGGGTATTATTCAGTGCTTGAAAAAGGTAAATTTAAAAAGTAGATTTACAGGGTTACGGATTTGATAATTGCAATCAGAGAGAGAGCAAAGATAGAGTTTTATGACAGATATAGCAGTCGGACGGCCAGGTAACAGATTAGAGGTGTAGCAAAAAGGGCAGGCTTAGATGATATTTAGTTCTCCTACGAGAGTGGGCACCTGGTGACGCGTCGTTGCCTTAGTGATTGCCGACCCAGCGGAAGCAAATTTTGATGCAGATTTTGCTCCCGAACAGCCGGGTGTTGAATTAGAGGCGAGGCAGAAGCGCAAGGTGCCAGAGAATGATTAGTTAGCATGGGAGTACCTTGACATTATAGCACTTCGTTTTCCTTATTAGTTATAGGACTCTTGATAATCAGAGGTAGTCAAGAGGGGAGGGAATGAGGAGACACTTTGCTATAACTGTCCGAGTAATGTGATCCCAGAAAGGGTGTGGAGAGCGCAACAGCGCACTGCCGCGTCACCGCAAAACAAAAAAAAGAAAACAAAGAAAGGAAAGTAGCAGGGTCACTGAAAAGAGGGGATAGCAAGGAAACAATGCAATAAAGTAGCCACAGGGCAAAGCCGCGTCTCAGTAGAGATAACAAAGCGGCGGGGCGGCGGGACGGCGGGATGGCGGGAAAACTGAACCGCTGCACAGGGAAACCCAGCGGCACAACAGAGCAACGTGGCAACACAGCGGACAGCTGACAGTACTTGTGTGTACTTGCTGTGGTGAGCGCGCGCTGGTGCGCATGGGGACGTGATGATATAGGCACGTCAGAAAGTGGGCGTAGCCAGTTGAATCCAATGATGAGCTTGGTTTTCAGAGGCAAAGCGGCAGCGAGGCAGCGTGACCAGCCAAACAGCCGACAGTACTTGTGTGTACTTGCTGTGTAAAACCCATTATACCACGCAAGGGGTGTGGGGAACACCCCGGCAACCCGTGTTCCTCTTATACAGTATTATTGGAATTCATCATTTTCATTTACTGGCGAATGCGTAAATGTGCATTTGGTTTTTTTCCCGTTATTTTGATACGATAACATAATGAACACCTGTCCAACACAAAAGATGGACTATAACATTACAGAGGGGAAGCCCCAGCAGAGCATCATAAGTAGCTGAGGCAGAGATGCCAGAGAACAAGAAACCTGTGAAGTTCAAAGCTGCACAGCGAGAGGAGAGAAGAAGAAGGTGTGGCTTCCTACATGGGGCGGAAGCCTGCACACTGTGGTGCCCGACTCGCACCAGGAAGTAGTAAAGCTCTGGAGAACTAAACAACTACTGGTCTCTGGGAAGAGATACCCGGATCTACAGAGTGAGGAGAAGATACAGGGAAACACTTTCCCAGACCATGAAGCAGCACACAAAGTGACGCTGCAGAGGGTGGCAGAGCCAGCAAGAGACAGTTGAAGTTGCCGCCCTGACCCACGGAGAAGACACTAATAGACGAACTTCCGACACAGTGATACAGTCCCAACACCGCAAAGGTAATGGGAAGAGCAGGAGACCCAGGGAAGATAGCGAGTATGATAAATACTATATTCGTCTCAGTAGGAGGCAGAGTAACCAGTAGAGTGAGAATCATCACTGAGTTAATCATACTTGTCCCAGTGAGACGCAACGTGACCAGAAGAGTGAGAACCATCACTGGGTCAATCATACTCGTCCCAGTGAAACAAAGTGACCAGAGAAGTGAGAGTAATTTCTAGGTCCATCATACTCGTCCTAGTGAGAAGCAGAGTGATAAAAAAAGAGGGAATTATCATTGGTTTCATCATATTCATCCCAGTGACAAGTCTAGTGATAAGATGATTGAGAACTCTGAGAAGAATAAGATTACTCATAGTACTCCAGATTCAAGATGGATATCAGATAAAGAGAGACTGTCAAGTTTACGTGATAAAGTCAGAGTGAAAGAAACTCTAGAAAAAGGAGCATTTTGAAAAGCGAAGAGAGGCCAAGAAAATAGGAAAAATCCCCTAAGGGAGTTAAACAAGTGATCGCCCAGAACTACCTAAAGATTCTATATTGATGGAAACTTGCAGAGAAAGCAGCCCCAGGAGAATGGAGTCATTCTCCTGGAATTTTGTTGTTTTGCATTGGTGGTAGGGTCAGAGTAAGAAAGGTTTTGTCGGAGGATAGACTATTTCTTTTGGACTTCACAATTGACAGACGAGCACCCCAGTTAGTTTTGTTAAGTAGGGAAACCCATAGTCTAGGGAAAGTGAGGCAGTTTTCATATCATTTCAATAAAACCAACTTGAGAATGATAAACTCTCCTTCTTCTGACCCTCCACATATGGTGTCAGTTGTGGAATACTGTCCAGCTGACAAAGGTTGGGGAACGCTACAGTTTAGCAAACTAAGCCCCAAACCCTATAGACCCACAGTAGCCACTGCCAAATCTATAGGTATTGGTCTACAAAGTACTGCTGAAATAACAATAACAGCAAGGGAAAGGCATCTAATTCCCTTGGGCTAGTCTCATCTCCCCCTTCTCCCCTAAGGAACCTATATAAGATTGGCTTTGAAGTCCAGTTTGGCCTGGAGACAAAGCTTAGATGTAATGGCCGGCATCATTGACGCAGACTATAGGGGTAATGGGAAAATAATCTTACACAACCAGGAGAATAACCCATAAACAGTTAAGGAATAGGAAAACATTGCACAGGGAATTTTGGAAAAAGCTCCACTTAAGGAAGTACAAGAACAGAATGAGGCCGATAGGGGCTCAGAAGGATTTGGGGAGGCAGATCAACCAAAGAAGGACATAACTTTGCAGGAAATAGTGGAAGCAGGTAGACTTCCTGACCTAGCTTTCACACAGCAAAACAACCCCATATTGACTGAAGATTTTGTAGGGCATACCACGAGCAACCAGACGAGTAAACGAAAATTCACTAAGGAAAACAGCTCTGTGCACCTCTTGCAAGGATAACAAGGTTTTATTTCCCAAATATAGTCATAACATGTCAGCAGGGTTGTTCAATCCTGACTGCTATGGAGTGTGCCCTAAATACTTGTGAGCATAACAGTATGAGCTTCGGCCCTTTAGGAACGTGTGTGTAATGGATGGAATCACACAGAATAACTCTAATCCAAATAACCGAACCAACTCAGGAAGATGACAAAGTACTGTTTTATTAACAATTATCTAAAACAGGGAGTTTACAATGAACATCAAGGGACGCACGCTCAGTTTCTCTCTCAGTGATCTTTACCCAAACAATAGCTTTTATACCAAAAATACGTCAAAGGTGACGTCATATTACATGGCAATAATGGAAAACATATCAAGGGACAGGATTGGCTAAGGGGAACACCTAAGTATACTTTCTATAGGAACTAGGATTGTGATTGGCTGCCCACTTAAAGGTGGACAACATGTGCATACTGCTAAAACATTTCATCTTCAGAAACATTAGATACAAAGTTTCTCATTGTTCTCATTGTTTCTCATTGTTCACTTAGCAGCACGTAAGCCCAGACAAGGGGAAAGGAGATGGGGCATGACACTACCGCCCCACCGAATTAGACCAGTATCTCTCATTGCCTATGCCTTCTGCCATGAATTTATTTTTAAATGTGTTCATTGGCATTTAGTCATTTTCACAATATTGCACATCATATGGGTGTGTCTCCATCTGCCAATCTAACAGCTTTCTCTTAGATTATACTGTAAATGATTAAACAAAAACATTTCAACAATATTAACATTAAACTGTCTCCACGTTTTGTCCATGTAAAGTGATCCGTGAGTTCCCAGCAAGGGGGGTATCCGGGTGGTGGAGGGGGGGGGAGGGTAGGGCTGCCCGAGAGCTATCAGGGTCTTTGTCCGTCTCGCACAAGTGCTCTCGCAGTCTGTGTGACTCCAAGTCTGCTGGGGTGGCTCGTTCAAGGGGGTTTATCATCTAATGGATGAAACAATTTCATCATGATGTCTTTCCACGCTACCAGTGCCATACTTGAGTCTTCGGTGGATCTGGCTACACTGTCCTCCCAGGCCATTGTTTCAGCATTCGCCCACTTTTCAAACTCTGTGTGCCACACCTTGTATTTCGGTCCTGCAAGCTTTTTCCATGACATTGCGATAGTTCTTTTAGCTATTATACACGTTATGTCCATTAGTTTTACTAGATGTATGAGTTTCGCTAGTCTGGGGTAGGTTCCCAAAAGACATTCGGCTGGGGTCCAATCATACCTGGTCATGCCAGCTTCCTCGCATGCTTGTTTTATTCCTGCCCAGAGAGTTTGTGTCTTGCTACATTCCCATAGCATATGGATCAAGTTTGCCTCATCTGCCCCGCACCAAACACAGTTGCGTTGAGTGGATTTGTTGAATTAAGCTATTTTACTCGGGTTAGGTAAGTGCGGTATAGTACATTTAGCTGTATCAGTCGGAATCTGTGGTTTCAGGATACTTCTTTGGGAAACGTCAGTGCTCTTTCCCATTCCTTGTCTGTCATTTCCTGACCCACATCTGCTACCCAATTATTTTTTAGTTCAACACTCCGGGGGTTGGGAGTATCAATTAGATGGCTATATGTATGGGACACTGGTTTCCCTCCCTCCCCCAAATTAGACATCTGTGTCATGAGAGGGTCTGTATCTGGTTCCACCGGCCAGGTTTCCCATTTTGTTTGTGCTATTTTGCGGATTCTTTGGTCCCGCAGATATTGACCGGAGTGGATACCGTGCTCCGCATGTAGCGATGCGAAATCCCGGAAGGTTCCCTCGTCATATAGATCACCCCAGGTGTAGACCCCATTTCTTTCCCAGAGCCTGATGTTGTTCAGATCAGCGTCAGTTTTACCTAGGTCAAAGATTATTGGTGCTTCCGGGGAGTATGGGTGTTTTAGGTGCATAAGCGTATTAGTTCTGTGCCATATTTCCCTTCCCAGGGTCACTAGCAAAGGTGCATTTCTCAACAGGGTTTGGGGCACCCAAATAAGTTCCTTCAGTTGTATCGGGGAGATCATAGTTTGTAGCAAAGGTGTCTCAGGTGTAGTCTCGTCAGATAACCACTTAGTTACAAAGCTCAGTTGGGCGGCCAAACAATATTCTCTAGGTTTGGTAGTTGGATTCCACCCTGTTTGTATGGTAGGACTAATGTGGATAGTGCCACCCTGTGTCTGCCTTTCCCCCATAAGAATTCTCGCATTATTGTTTCGAGTAGTCGAAAGAAGGGCTTTGTGATGTAGAAATGTACATTTTGGAACCCATATAAGAATCTAGGGAGGACAATCATTTTAACTATTGAGGCTCTGCCCATCATAGATAGGGGTAATTTTGCCCAAAATCCCATCGATTTACGCAGTGCAGGTAGTGCCGCCGTGTTATGTTCATGCATTAGTTCTGGGGTATGCATTATCTGAATCCCTAAGTATCGGAATTAAGTGGTCTGCCATTTTATGCCTACTGAGGGGAGTTCTTCTACGCCCCTGTCTTTCAGGCCTACTAGGGGGAACAGGCAGGATGTAACGCTCACCTGGCTCCCACGGAGGCGCGGGCGTGGCTGGGACTGCCGTGACCTCTTCTGCAGAGATGCGTAAGACCCGGAAGATGGACTGGACTGGATTCCCCAACCTGGCTTTTCTGGCTCAGAGGAATATCCCACTGTGTGTGAAAAGGAAGGGTTAATAGTCTGCGGGTGATGTTCCGACCTCCCACTTCCCTTCTCTCCCTCCGTGAAACCCTTTTGGGATTCCCTGCGAAGACTCACCTTAGGGACCAAAATGACGAGCTCTCCATCTTGCTTCTGATGCAGGGGCGCGTTGTGATTCCAGTTACTTCACTGGATTGATGAGTTTAAACTAGTTTGTCCATTCCCGTCATACCGCAAATGTTTATGGCAAGTTTGGGTTTATATTCACTCATCTGTTCTTTTATTTCGCAGGTGCTGGAGAAGATTCCGGGCTGCAGGCGATTTGGATGAAGCCAAATTCTGGTAAGAATTCCGATGAGAGATTCCTTTGCAGTTTTAAGTATCTCCTTTAATGTCCACTGTCTTTTTCCCCATAGGGGCCGGGGTACGGCAATGCCGGAGGTAAGGCGCCGACCTGAAAAGAGCTGCTGTGTCTCTCTTGCGAATGGGTAAGTCATGAGTGAGCGTATTGCTAATGTTCTCACATGCTCTCACTAATACAATGTCTGTTTCTTTTCCCCTTAGGGGCCGGGGTGCTGAGATGCCGAAGGTATGGCACAAACCCGAAGGCGGAGAGGGAATTAAACCACAGATAAGTTCTACTCAGATTTGTGTTTCGTGTTTCCCTTCTCACCTCTCCTTCTCCTTCTGTCCAATAGGTGCTTGATGGCGGTGGAAGCTCCAGACGGATTTCTGACCCCACTGTCATGGTAGATCTGTTCTACAAGACTATACTAAAAGCACTAGACCAAATTGCTCCAATCAAACTTAGAAAACCGAAACCAAGGGCTCACCTCAACTCCTGGTTCACACCTCAGTTGAGCGTCCTATGCAAAGACAAACGCAATCTAGAAGCGCGTTGGAAAAGTAACTCCACCGATCTGAACAAATCAAGTCTTGCTCTAGCCACCTTGAACTACAAAGAGGCTATACTTGAGGCGAAAAAAGACACTTATAACAAACGTATTGAACAAGCTAAATCTAACACCAAAGAGCTTTTCATAATTTTAAAAGAATTGGAATCGCCAGTCCCTCCCCCTGACACCTGTATCAAAGACAGCTCCTGGTGTGCTAATATACAAAAGGCACTACTTGGTAAAATAGCCACTCTCCAAACCAAAATCAAACACAAAAAAACTAGCCTGCAATTCGATCCACTTGACAAATCTCACCATACTGACACAAACATCAACCTTCAATCTCATAAACCATTTAACTTCCTTCTCGCCCCTCACTATTTCTGAAGTTGAAAATATTATCAACAACTTTAAACCCTCAAATGAGATGCATGCCTGGCCACTATTATCAAGGAGGCTTCTCACAATCTAGCACCTTTCATTACTGCATTTATAAACTCCTCCTTCAGCTCTGGGATTGTCCCTGCCAACCTTAAGGACGCCTGGGTTATCCCGCTCCTTAAAAAAACGACATTGGATGCCAACATACCTACTAACTACAGGCCTATTACTACTGTGGCTTTTGTGCTAAAAATCCTGGATTGATCAGCCTATCTGCAGATCCAAGACTACTTGGAAACTAACACATTACTGGGACTCAGACAATCAGTGTTCAGGCCGCGTCACGTCACCCAAACCGCTCTGATTGATCTTAAAACACAGTTCGAGGATCTCAAAGATTAGGGCAAACTTGCCCTCTTACTCCTATTCAACTTATCTGTGGCGTCTGACCTAGTCAATCACCCAATCCTCTGTCGTCATCTTAAACAAACAGCTCATTTCTCAGATAAAGCTATGGCCTGGATCAGCACCTTCCTGGACAACAGGTATATTTGGGTCTTTTCCCCATCTGCATCTGCTGAACCCTCACCTGTCACATGTGGAATACCACAAGGATCATGCGTTTCTCCTACACTCTACAATGTGTTTACGAAGCCACTTTTCGATATCTTGGACTACCTGGGTGTCATCTACATCAATTACGCAGATGACACCCAGATACTCATTCCCATTACTAGAGAACACATAGCTGATTCTATCACTGTTAACTCTATCTACCAAGTTATCGAAGCCTGGATGGCGCAACATGAACTTTGTCTGAGTGACGAAAAGACCAAGCTTCTCATCTAAGGCATCCATCAAAGACTCAACAAACAAGACCCCTCATTCAACTCCTTCACTATTGACGGGAACATCATTAAAGTCACAAAGGACACTAAACTAGGGATTTATATCGACTCCACTCTCCCTTTCCAGGCAAACCAACGCAGTATCTTCCACAGCAGCTTACACATGCAAGCTCATCACAGCCTGCTGCCCATTCTAATCCCCAGCCAACTTCACCACTCTAACCAGGACCTTGGTAATGTCTAAAATTGATTATTGCAATGCCCTCTACCTTGGTACCTTGGTACTAACCATCACAACCTTAAGTTACAGATCATTCAGAACAATGCCGTTAGAGCCGCATTAAACATTCCTAGGAATCAACACATCTCAGACACCAGACAAAGTCTCAGTTGGCTATCAGTAACACAAAGAGTATCCTTAAAAACCCTTGCCTTAACTCATAAATGCATCACCAACCAAGCTCCAAGTTACCTCACCAACAGATTCACCATCCACACCTCGAACAGACCCCTTAGAAGCGCCCAGACCAACTGCCAAGCCATAACCCACTTCAACCTCCAGAGATCTGGTGGAACTAGCTTCCCCATCCTGGCTGCTAAACTCTGGAACTCACTTCCTAACCCCATCAGAGCAGAACCTTCATCCCCAGTGTTCAAGAGGCAAACTAAAGCCTGGCTGTCTGGCCAGAAGTTCAGCCGAGCCAGGCCGCCTCCCAACCACACACTTAGACTTTCTGTCCTCTGCCCGCTTGTACATATGGAATTGTTGTTCTCTATTTACTATATAACTATTGTTAACTATGTTATTTTGCCACCGGCCATTCATATTTCATGTAACTGCATTTGTATATTATCTGTAATGCCCACATTGTCTGTATCATAAGTTATGCACCGGAATGCCCCTGGTCCAGGTGTGCTTTATAAATAAACTAAATACAAATACATATATTGCTCTGAGGTAAATGTAAGGTGGATACACCCTCCATCACCTGATAAGTCGACCCAGTGTTCTGTATAGCTTTCTGGGTCTGAATGGAGAGTGGTTACAGTCCCGGGGGGATCTAGAAGTCTCTCTATTTTGACCATACAGGGCTTAGTCTGGTCATCTGTTTCTGCTTGCCCATCTTTTGTACCACGAGGTGCAACACTTACCGCAATGATGATGGTTTCAATTGGGCCATTTGGAATGATGTTCACGCAGCACTGAAGGATCATCTGGCATGCACAGAACATCACCAATAAGAGTACCACAATAGGGACCAAGATCTTCACCAGTGCTCCCATCCATGGTGGCGCCCAAGAGAACATTGCATCAAACCAGTCGTCAGCTTCATTTCCTCCTTCACTTTCCATACCAGTCTTTAGTCTATGCAGGGCACCTCTGATGTGGGACAGGGACCCATTTTCATCATCGGTTGGGGGTATGTATGTGCAGCAAGATTGTCCTATTTTCTTACAGACTCCCACCCTTCCATGGCTGTCAAAAGATCCAGGTCATACCGGTTCTGGAGCATCAATCTGATTTCCCGTATCTCACTCTTGATTGCGCTCAATCCTTGCTCTGTATCATTGGCCAAATGGATAATTTCCCACCTGACGATCTGCAACTATTTTGAGTTTGCTGCAGCCTGCACTCCAGGTAACATGATGGATGCAAAGAATACCTCAGTTTGAGAGAACGGCTGATACCTGTCTGGTATTTCATTCAGTAGCTTAGATGAATCTTCAGATAGGTAGTTTCATCTTCTCTTTCTTTGCAGTGACCACCGTCTTCTCTGTGTCTATGGGGACTGGGGTGGGGGTTGTTTTGGCTGCACTGCTGTAAAAGCGTGTGCTTCAGGAACTAAGTAGGGCCAAATGCAGCATTGCTAATGAGCATGTGCCCCTTCAGGATGGCGGGAGATGAAGATATTCTTGCTAGCCGCACACCCAGTACATGTCCATTAAAGCTGCAGTGCCCTTGTTTATATCTGGAATATACAGTCTGTTGCCCCCATTATCGCTTCCCACAAGAAGCTGGCAAGACTTTGGACACACAGTTGATACTCTTCTTGTGCTTGCACTTTCACTGGGATTTATCTAGTTTCAGGCCAGGTCAGCTTTGGGACATACGTGACATAGATGGCACATTTATTGTTCATGTCCCATATTACTTCATCATCAAACCCTACAAGCCCCCCGCTGAACAGCTCACTACTGTTTCTTGCCATCTGTTTGTTACGGACAGTACACCTTCCAGCTTCAGAAGTGGGTGTGGCTTGCACTGTGGGTCTTTGGTGGTTTTGGCACATTTCGCTTCATCTCTGCTCATCAGAGGTTGTACTCTGTGCCCTTGCTACAAGCTGCAGACCCAACATTGGGCCTCATTACAACTCAGGCGGTAAGGGTTTTACGGCGCCGTAAACAGCGCCGACCCTTACCGCCTGAGTACGAGGTCCCTTAGCGCCATGGCGGATTTAACACCTGCTTTTAGCAGGTGTTAAAATCCATGGCGCTAAGGGACCATGGAGTTAATTACACCACCGTAATTTACGGTGGCGTAATTAACGCCTTCCCCACTCCCATTGTGCCCTATGGGGCAAAAATGGGAATGGGGAAGGGTAAATGGGGATTGGGGACTTACCGCCCCGCCAAGGTCGGAATGGGGCGGTAAGTCCGCCAACCACCATGGCGTAAACATAGTTTACGCCATGGTGGTAAAGTCACGGCCCAGGCGGTAACTTACCGCCTGGGTCGTAATGAGGCCAATAGTGTTAGATGGACTAAGCACTGAGACTCTAGGGCAAATCATTTCTTTGGGCACTAGCAGTTTGGGTGACCCGGACACATGGGGGATGAAGGCGTAGACATAGCAGCTTCTGTTTGCCCTCTGTTTCCCTACTGTACTCACACTTTGTTAAATTCTGGATTGCACACATCTGCCACTGTATCCACTTCAAGTCCTCTTTATTCATTAAAACCCCTTCTGTCATCCATCTCCCTTTTTATTAATAGGTAATACTGGTAACTTGTATTGTTTGTACATCTATTAATTCACGAGTGTAACAGTTCACCTGCATAGCGTTAGCCCCAAACATGTTCCCTCCCATTTTCACATACCCCCCTTTATAATCCTCAACCATATCACACTGCCACTTATACACATGGTAAGTACCAGAAGTGAAGTAAAACATAAACAAAGTACTATATACACTATCGAAACTGCGAAATGTATGTGTTGTTTTAAAAGTGCTCTACATGTGTAACCGTGCAGTAACAACACCACTGAAACAGGCTCTTAACATGTTATAGCAGCTAACCCTCTGCCGAGGCGGTAGTTGTCTTGTTGAGTGCGTTGTTATGATTTTGCCGAAAAAGAGACGAGAGCTGGGGATACAAAAATTGCCAAAAGGTCCATACGCCTACAATTTACTGTAAAGGTACACTTCCACAATATACACAGGGGAATAGTGAGCAGTTGTTCCTGTGAAATAAAACACTATGTACATTTTACTGCAGCCTCGAATTTACAATGACCATCATTTTTCCATAAAGTTCATCAAATTGTGATCATGAATCTGGTGGTGCTGTGTCTGTGACAGAAGGTGCGGTATGGGGGGCCCACCACACATTGGAAAGTTGCACCCAATACTGCAACTCCTTTACCTTGTCTGGAAATGGAGTGGCATACACTACTGTAAAAGGTCCATTCCTGTGGATGACACATTGTCTTCAGGGGCCAGTTGCATGTGAGCTCACATAAGCAGATGCAGCGCTGTTACCGTCTTACGTTTGTCATGGTGGTATCTGTTGAGAAATAAGCTTGGTTGAACGCATACGTATAGACAAGTAATCTTTAAATTCGTCCCCCAAGATGGACATGACCTTGTGAGCATCTGAAGCACTCCGAACTGGATAGACTGGTGTACGCATCCGCCACCGAGCTACCATTTCATTCAGGGACAAATGGTGATCCTAATAGGGCTGCGTGCACATGCTGAAAAGGGTCTAGGGCAAACAGTAGACCCAATTCTTCTTGAGGGTAACCTAAAGCTTAGCCTTTAAGAGGCTGTTCATTTGCTCAACCATGCCGTTGGCCTAGGGATGGTAAATAGAATACAACCTGTGCTTTATGACCAATGAACACAAGTTACTTACCCCTGGTGACATTATTTCGACTGGATGTTCCTCCCACATATTCCTCAGCTTGGTATGATATCTTCCAGCTTCAGCTGCTACAGAATTGGCATATCTTCCAGCTTCAGCTGCTACAGATTTTTTTTCGATAGAGGGCGCTTTGCGTTGGTGCAGTCGACTGGATGTCCCTTGAGGGCTTCCATACCTAAGTCAATGTCATTGTCGGTATATAGAGCACGTGCAGCACCTGTTGGCTTCAGTTCTGTTTTCATGCCTTTCTCATGCAGAATTACCAGCCTCAGTGAGTCCTAGACAGTACTAGACTCTACAGCGGGGTGAAGGGGGAGGAACATCCAGTCAAAAGAACATTACCAGGGGCAAGTAACTTGTTCTTCGAATGGATTTTGTCCTCCCACATATTCCTCATCTTATGATAGACTCCCAAAGCAGTGTTAGGTTTTGGAGGAGGGAGTAAGAATGTTCAGTTTCAAGATTTGTCATTGATCGAGTAGAAGACTGCTTTTCCAAATCCTCCTTCCTGGCTAGAGGGTGAATCCAAACAGTAATGCTTTGTAAAAGTGTGGATGGTGGACCAAATGTCTTATCAGCACCCCTCTTTGAAGAGTGGAAGATGTTGCCATGCCCCTTGTGAAAGGGGCTCTTAGGCCTTCAGGGGGATCTTTCCTGGCCACTCTGTAGCACTGAAACTATGCAGAATTATCCAGCTGGACAATGTTTGTTTTGTAACTGTGTTGGGAAGGAGCCTAGTGCTTTCCTTCATTTCCAAACTTTCCAAGCGCTTTAGAACTAGGCAAGATTTCTGTTAATTGTTTTCTAAGCACTATAAGAGTCAAGGGGGAGGAGGGTCACTAAATAAAGATAGGTAGGATGGAAACATAAGTGCAAACAACTATTCAGATGGAGATATATATATGGAAAACTGTTACATTGTAAGTTAGCTTTACTCAAAGCACATGGTAAAGTCAGGCTGTGCTAAATATAGATTACAGGCAGGCTGGTAGAGAGCACAAAGTGGCTGAGCAGCTGTTCCTGTCAATCACAAGCCAATGGAGACTTAAAAGATTCAATGTACGATTACAGAGTACTAGATAAACATGTTTTTTTGTAGGAATTACTGGACCACATCAAATATAATTATGTTGAGATACTGGCGGGGAGATGTGTTTATGTATGACTGTTTATAACATAGTAAATTATGCTAAACAAGAGCAACAAAGTATTCCTGCATATGCAACATAATGTTATGTAGCTTGTCCCAAACAGAACCTGGCCATGCACACTGGAGACTCTGCAGCATCCCTTGTATGGCAAGAAAGACAATTTTGGAGGAGCTCTGCTGGTATCCAGTGACCAAATCAAGAGCATTTAAGCTCCAGGTCCAGCATAAATCTTCAGGACCTGGGAGCCAGCAAAGGAAGACAGAATGCTGGTCTGAAATGGCAGAGTCCTCTGTCATTTCCCCAATCCTCATGATCTGTAAAGATTAAAGTCTTGTTATCACCTGCAAGATGGACCCATGGCTTTTAATTCCCTAGAGGGATGCATTTACTCTGATTTGAGGGTGATGAGGGGGGCAAGCCAAAATATTTAAGGGGTGCCCCTGTAAATGTGGGTTTGCTTTCAGAGGTGACCCCTTGACATGATCTTAGTTTCTTCCCCTATACTTTGCAGGTCAGCCATGCCCAACTGTAGTGATCAGGCTCCTAACTCAAAAAACCCATGTATCCTGAGCAACCTTAGTAGAAGCCATTTTAAAAGAAACCCTTTCTGCTCACTGGAGCGGGGCGTGGCTCCAGAACGACAGGCATGGGGACTTTGTGACAGAGGGAAACTCAAGTGAACAACGTTCACGTGATTATACTCTTGCAGGTGATAACAAAATGGTAACGTGTATGATATGGTATGGTGATGTGAACGATATGGTATGGTGATGTGAAAGATATGGTATGGTGATGTACGAGGTCAATGGAATAAGAACTTGGTGATGTATTATGGCATAGGACTTTTGGTGATGAAGTATAAAGTAGGACTTTGGTGATGAGGCATAAGAGTGGATAGGTTAGATTGAGGTTCAGGTAATGTGTTGAGGAGTAGATTGGATAAAAAGTGGGTTATGTATTGAAATTGTCACGTATTTCTGTTTTTCTACTTTTTATAAAGGAAAGGGAAGGAAAAGGATCCCTAGCTTATAAGGACTGGGAGGTAGTACCACACATTATTCTTCTTATGACGATAAAAGCAATAAGTGGTATTACATAGTGGCTCGGTAAAAAGGTATGGGTCTGGATGGTAGTCTATTTTTTATATTTTCTCTTGCTGTCTTTTGTGGTAAACATGGAAGGAAGGTGGGTGCGTCGCAGTGTGTGTGTGGGTGAAAACAAAGTGAAAAAAGTGTAAAAGGGGGTGGAGAAAAAGTGTGTTGATCTGTATTTTTGAAGCACGTGCAGCATAGCAGTAGGTTTTAAGTGAAGCATTAGGGACGCGCACAACATTATGGAGGAAGGAACTCCAATAAAACACATGCATAGGGTTCTGCCACTGTGTTGTGACAGAATAAATAAACAATTGATAGTTGAATCAAAGGAAGGGGGGACATCCTGCTCCTGGCCAGGGCATGGCTCCCATAACAGAAACATGCTAGAAAAAATGTCCATCTTTGTAGCAGCAAAATATGAAGGGAACACGTCCCAAAAAAAGAGAAGAGATTCTAGATCTCTGTAAATCAGTTGAGGCTATGGGAGATCAGGAAGGTGAAAAAGAGATCCAATGTAAGGGGATATACCCTGTAACACCTAAACCTGCAGTAGGGTATAAAAACCCAGTCTATAAGCCTCCAGAGATAGAGCGAGTGTCAACAGGATAATCAGGATTAGCAACTAGGAGGGGGGACTTGAGAACTTTTGCACCTCCATATAACCCATGCACAAGCTCTAATATGCCCATAGCATTAGTGTACCCAGAGGGTCCACAAGTAGACATTGAAAATGAGCTAAGAGCATTCCAGGAAAGGTTGGTCAGGTTACAAGAACCTGAAGAAGTATCACCAGAAATAAGGGTACTGGTGCAGAAAACAGGGGATTGGAATCCAGGAGATTGTTTTGTTCAGGTTAAACCCTCGGGCAATAGGAAATGTTGTTTGTGTTGAAAAAGATGATGGGCAGAGTGTATGGTCGGTCTTGGGACAAGAAGTAGAACAGACAAGGGAAAATGAAGGGGAAGATCAGAGAAACCCGTCCCTGCCACTAGAGGCAGTGGGGAGGGACAGACCAAGAAATAGACCAGATTTAATCATGGTAGTACAAGATCAGAAGAATACTAAAGGGGTAGAAAACAAAATAGATATGCAGATGCCTCCAACACATAAAGAAATAGGGATAATGCAGTATGTGCAATGGCCTCAAAAGGACAGAAATAATTTGACTAAACCTCTCCCACAGCTTATAGACGGAGCTAGTAAATGGATCTATGAATGTGAAAAAAAACAGCAGGGGTAGCCTTAGCAGTAGGAGACTTTAAGAGTTTACTGGTCACCATAGTCGGGGACCAGGCTGGGGACATATGGGCAAGGGCTGGGGTAAGTCTTGCAGATAATGGAGCAGCCTTTGATGAGGTAAGGGCAAGGGTATGGGATGCCCTATGAAGGACGTACCCAGATACCCCTGACTTACATTCTTTAATGCAGTGCTCAATGGGTGTTGATGAGGACCCAGTCAGGTTTATTCTTAAGTTACAGGAAATGTGGAGAGTTGAGACAGTACCAGTTTTCTATTTTATTGTAAAGAGGGGACTACCAAAAGAGGCCCAGAAGGCACTAGATCCAATTGTGGGAATTGAAGCCAAAGGGTGGGCAGATATACAAAGTATAATAGTTCACAATTGTAAGCGAATCAAGGAGTAGGACAGGGAGGCAGTCCAGAAGCGGCAAATTGACGAGGCAAAACTAGTGGAAAAGAAACTAAATAAGGTTGTCATCCAAACACTGGTGATGGCACCAGCTCAGGGGGGAAAGGAGAGGAGATGCGCAACAAATTGGGAATGCCACAACTGCAGCACTATGGGCTGAAGGAGGACAGGGAAAATGAGGTGGGGGGCAGTACCCCAAACCCACAGTGGCAATATGAAGGAGCACCAAGGGGAAAAGGAGGATTACGAGGAGCAAGAGCAGGAGGCTTTGGGAGGATAGGGCCTTTGGGAGGAGGATTGGAACCATCACAGTGCTGGTGTTGCTGGAAATGGGGGAATTTCGCAAGGGAATGAAGGAACAGGCCTGGGATGAGATTTAATTATGGGCCATCACCTTCAGGGCAGGGGTTCGAAGGGCCTCAATGAAAGGAGACAACAGCAATTTGGCGAGGGGATAAAAATCAGTTTCCTTATGGGGCCGACAGGCAAGGGCAACATGGGCAACAACTACAGCAGGGTGAGGGAACACAGTTTAACAGAATGGCAGGGGGAACAGGCGCCCCATTCGAAGGAGTTACAATGACGGGGCGGCCCTTTTTCATTCCCCAGGTAAATACATATTCTGATTACGACAGCCCACAGAAAGCACGTGCATGTCCAATCCTATTGATAACCGCAGACCCTGAAGAGGAGCACTTGGTGGAAGAGGAAATAGGAAACAGGCAATTTATATTTATGGTAAATTCAGGTGCAACCAAATCATGCATCATTGAAGGGAACTTTCCATTATCAGGTAAAAACTCTTTACATGAAAGGATTCTCTAGGGCTATTTCTACAGTTCCATAGACTGAGGAGCTGGATATAAAAGTGGGAGGGGAGGTAGTACAAGCCCCCTTGTTATAGTCAGAGAGTTCCCATGTGAACTTGTTTGGTAGGGATCTGCTCAGTAAACTAAATAGAAATGTATCAGTCACAGATCAAGGGGTAGTGGGTTCCACTCCAGGGATGTGTGTATCTCAATCAATGGTAATAATCAATGCAATAGCAAGGGAGTCAGTAGTCCATGGGGTGCCTGTGGTCCTAGATATATTTTCTATGGTATCAATGTATTCGTAAATGCAGTGCCTCAAATTGTGACAAAGAGTTGGCAAGTACCTACAGATTTTATTTTCCAACCCATGGAAAATAAAATCCTCCCCCTCTCCCTTTTTCTCTCCTCCTCTCTCATGGTGCCACGCGAGATGGTGGCAGGGACAATATTGCCATTAGATTTGCAAGGACTAGTAGTGTCAGAAAAAGAGTAGTCCTGATTGGAAAAGACCAGGACGGGTGGAAGTGGCGCATAATACTATGTATAGACCCGACAGTGTATTTAAAGGAAATGACAGATAAGGAATTATTTGAGGACAGTGAACAAAATGGGGAGATTATTTTAGGAATATGCATCCCCTGTGATATCATGGTGCAGTATAGGGAGGTACAGTGCCCCCTGATGGCACTAGTCACTCAGATGTTTTTATTTTTGAGGAGGACATGGAATATGTGACAGTACAATTATGGACCGTTAATCCACACGATGTTGGGCTACTGAGAGCTGTGACCCCTGTACAGATTATATTGAAGTAAGGTGGTTAGCACAAATCATCCAGTATGTGAATGATCGGTTGATATGTAGTGAAAATGAACATCAGTGCAGGAGGGATTGTGTTGCATTATTGCAATTGCTGACTCACAAAGGGTACAAGGCGGGTAAAAAGAAGCTACAATACTGCCAACAGGAGGGACTATACTTGGGACAACTCATTTTTGTAATGGGGAAAAATGTTTTTATCAGATGGGCGGCCGCAGTACGCACCGCCCCTAGGCCCAGTATTGTGAAGGAAATGTAGCAGTTTTTTGAGTTTATATAATTTTTGTAGGGCATGGATCCTAGACTACGCTGTCTACACAAGGCCACTGTTACAAAGCCTCAGGGAAGGACAGAGGACTTAAAAGTACATTTGAATGGACTGACAAAATGACTAGACAATTTGAGGACTTAAGCTATTTACACGGCCCCTGTTTTCGCAACTCCGTATTTACAGGAGTTTTATTTATTTTCCCACTCTAATGAACGGCTCATGCATTGACGGAAGGAGACATACTATATGTCGATGGGTCATAAATAATTGACCAGGGGACAGGATGGAAGCACACAGGGGAGGTAGTGGGACACGGTAAGGGGGGGGAAATAATGACCACCCCTGTAGAAAGCAAGACCATAGTTCCATACGCCGGATTGCCCATAATGGACCATTATTTTCTGGGGAACTGATCAGCCCCAGGTTCAAAGGTCCATATGTGGTGGTGTTCTGTACTCCTCTCACCATCCCTATGAAGGAGATAGATATTGGGTGCATCTCTCAGATGTCCTAAGAGCACCCAAGACCAGGCAAAGTTTAAGGGCATAGCCAAAGAAGAGACATTTTTGAGGATGCATGCCAGGGTGGTGTGCAGTGGCACATGTCTGCTTTTTTCATTTTTTCTTGTTTTTTTCCTTTGTCAATTTTTATTTGAGTATTTATTTATTTTTTAATGGTTTTTTTTTGGAAGGTTGAGGATCCGGTCGGCCCTGGTGAAAAAAGGGTCTCCCTCTTTTCCTTTCTCTCTCCCTCTCCTTCCCTCTCTCTCCCTCTCCCCCTCTCCCTTTTTCTCTCCTCCTCTCTCTCTTTCTTTTATTCTCACTCTCTCTTTCTTGATACAAAATGTCTCACTTTGTTCCGGCCACCCCTACAAGCTTTCTTAGACGAATGAAACAGGAAGTATGAATGACATAATTTACATAAGGTGTTGGGTTTTGACACTATTTCTGATGGCCAGAATGTAGAAACATTGAATAGCTAGTCCTCTGATATGCGTATTGCAGGAAGTAAATCAATGAAAGATGTTACGTGTGTGCATTTATCCCGCATACATCAGGGGCTCCAAGGGTTATTTAGTTCCACATCCAGTTCCAATTAGAGGCACAATGCTTGGTACATCTTGCACTATAAGGGATAAAGCACACATTCCAGGAACATAGTGTGCAGTTGAGGAGCATTGATCTAGATACAGTGTTATGCAATGGCAACACAAAATACTGCCAGTGTCTACAAGGACAATATTTCTCCTTGGGAGGTTACTCAAATGACAATGACAAATGGCAGGGCACCATAGTGATGTGCCTGGCAGATGGCTGATCAAGTACAGCGGAGAAGCAATATCCCAAATAGAGACTATGGCCCTCATTACAACTCAGGCGTTAAGGGTTAACGCCATCGTTAACCCTTAACGCCCGATTCCAAATTTAACGGCTGCTTTTAGCAGGGGTTAAAATCCATGGCGCTAAACCTCCTTGGTGCTAATTACGGCACCGTAATTTACG
The DNA here is from genome assembly GCF_040938575.1 of Ambystoma mexicanum. Taxonomy (NCBI): domain Eukaryota; kingdom Metazoa; phylum Chordata; class Amphibia; order Caudata; family Ambystomatidae; genus Ambystoma; species Ambystoma mexicanum. The sequence continues at coordinate 224,643,420 of NC_090935.1, forward strand.
GTGCCGTAATTAGAGCCTTCCCCACTCCCATTATGCCCTATGGGGCAAAAATGGGAATGGGGAAGGGTAAATGGGAAATGGGGATTTACCGCCCCACTCACCTTGGAATGGGGCGGTAAATCCTCCATGGTGTAAACGGAGTTTACACCATGGTGGTAAAGTTGGTGTACTTACCACCTGGGTCGTAATGACCTCCTATGTGTACGCAGTATGGTCCCAATACATCACAAGGCTGACACGGATTGCAACAATGAAGAATCCAGTGCGAATAGATAGGGCCAAAAACACTGAACTTTGTTTTAGCAATGAAGGAACAGTTCCTGGTGGCGCAAACACACAGTGCAACCACACTCTTGTGATCTCTGGTATGACAAAAGGTACAGCATCAGTGATGGATTACTACTGGGTTTGCAGCTGACAAGCCTACTTGCAACTCCTACCATCTTGGAGGGCAAGTGGTCACTGGCCACCTTGCACTCAGTGTTACTAGCAATCCTGGATGAACACCTGAAGGGAGAAGAAATGGCTGTTGAGGTGCCAACAGCACTCAAGCACATAAAAGAAACAGAAAGAAGCTTACAGATCATACAGAAATTTTGGTGTGCTGACAGAAAAAGGACGAGTTCAACGGCGGGGAAGAAAGAAAAGCGCAAACTGTCAAAAGACTGTTCCGCACTGCTCAGAGGAATACCTGACAAGTATTGACTTTTTTAGCTCAGCACAGACTCTTTTTTTTTTTGGCTCCTCGGGTACAAGCAGCTGCTGCACTTTTCTACCCCCGGACGATGCTGAGAACGGGTCACTATCCCATGCCATCAAGGCGGTGCACAATCCAGGTATTCAATTGAATTAAGAGGGTGGAGTTTAGAACATAGATTGGCTATCACTTGCCTTTGATTAGGTCTTGTCGTGGCTGGGGGAAGCAGTAAAAATACTGGTTCCTGTGATCATGTTCTTCTTGGTTCTCTTCTGCACGTGCCAATAGGGTCTCCAATGATGTTTTCCTATAGCCCCTAATAGTGCAAAGATAATGGTATCAATTGGGGGGATCTAAAACATCTTGCCATACAATAAACAGCGAAACTCAAACTAATATTTCTGGGGTTTTAGATATGCCGGGTGGGGATGAGTTTGTTACTGTATAAGTAACGAAAAGGGGGCATGTTGGGAAGGAGCCTAGTTTTTTTGTTTTTATTATTAGTTTAAAGTGCATTTTGGTTAATCAAAACCTTATACACTACAAGAAAATTATATCAACAAAAACAATCACATATTAACCATATAAGAGACCATTTGAAAACCATATTACAGTCAATTATTGTTTCCAATCTAAAAACACACATCAAAGAGAGAAAAGTAATGTAGCACATGTTTAAAAGACAATTACAAATAATTTACTAACAAATTGCTCGCTTCCAAATATAAAAGGCTGCCCCAGTAAAAACCTTAATCTCTCCGTCATAGATTACTGACCAAAATTGGTCAGATTCAATCATTTGAAAATCCCCAACTATATTTGCATACCCTTTAACATAACATTCCTGTAATTTGGTACACATAGTTAAAATATGTCTTACTGTCTCCACCTCTATTTTACAGTGCCTACACAATCTTTCAGCACGAGAGATGTTAGTCCGTGCCCCAATAATTTCATTACAGGGGAGGGTATTCAGGCGTAACTGCAAAATAAATCTTCTCAAAGCCCTATTTCCCGTATTTAACAGGTACTGTCTCGGGGTGGCAGGTTTAAGGCCTTGAAGAGCATAGACAACGTATCGAGACTTAGTATAAAGATAGGATTGATTTTTCACACAGATCCCAAGTACATGCTTTTTCCTTAAGACTTTTCAAAATACACTCAATGTTGTCTTTTCCCATAGGTTCCTTAAAGCCTAAGGCTTCAAGGAAGGATAATACTGTATTTTGTAAACTTACCATATAGGTATTCTTGAACCTGCCTTCACTTTTATTTTTTCCTATAAGATTAAGCAGATTTCCTTTCTCCCCTTCCCCCGATATTATTCTAAAATAGAGTTTAAAACATCCAATTTTCCACAGCGTCAAAAGGGAAATAAGCCTCAACTCACATCTTATTGCATGTATTGGCACCGCGTTGGGTAATCCAAGGACTGGTCTCCAAAGCTTTCCTTCAAGTTGATCTAATTTACTCAAATATTTGCTCTCCACTGTTTCTAGAGCATACATAATACCAGGAATAATACAACTCATATATCTCAAGGAATCCTTCAATGGAGTGGCCTCCTTTACTAACCATATATTTCCTTATAACATTCCATTTCTTTAATATTTTTAAGTTAACTGCCTCTTGGAAAAAATGAATACAGGGATTGCTCAGAATGGGCATCCCCAAATAAGGGTAGGCCTCGACAACCTCCAGTTTAATAGAATTAATATGCCATCTAGAGGTAAGTCTTTTCTTCTCTTGCTTTGTAACTCCAAATACCATAACCTTAGCCTTAGTTTTGTTAATACTAAGGTTATTCGCCTCAGAGTAAGCAAACAGGCCATTCAATATTCTTTGCAGTCCTACCGGAGTTTTATCCATAAGGATAGTATCGACTGCATACATAAGGCCACATATTGGTTTCCCTGCCACAATAGGTGGGAAATTATTTAGGATATTAAAACTCTCCCACATGTCTGAAACATGTGGGAGAGTTATACAGTATAGGAGAAGTAACACATCCCTGCTTGAGTCCAGTGTTAGTACTAATCTCAGATGATAACATCCCTCTTTTACCCAAAAAGATGGACACTGGACTCCCTATACATTTCCTCCAAAAAATGTAGGATTTTAGGACAGATCTTCTTCCCTCTCAATTTCTCCCACAAAAGGCCCCTATTGACACTGTCAAAGGATTTCGAACCATCTATAAAACACACATATAGTTTTTCCCCCTTATCCTTAGAACCAGCTATGATGTGTTTCAACATAGTCAGATTATCCAAAGTGCTGTATCATTTTCGAAAACCAGTTTGTTGAGCAGAGAGGAGATACTTTTCCTCTATCCAGTTATTCAAACTGTCCACTAAAAGGGAACAGAAAATCTTACAGCTACTATCGGTCATTGCAAGTAGTCTGTAACTATCAGGCAGTTTTCTGTCCCCTTTTTTAAAAATAGGGACAACTATTGCTTTCCTCCAGCTATCTGGTATAATGCCTGTTTCCCATATATCAGTAAATAACTGGAGGAAAAGCACTGCCCATTTCTTAGGATTTTGTTTTATGACAATATTAGCCAACCCATCCGGGCCGGGGGCACGTGAAGATTTCATTTTTGAGATCACTTTAAGGATGTCCAGAATACCAAAGGGTAATTTAGCAGTGCCGTATGAGTTTATACAAATAGGGGCAGCAGATATGCGACTAGTCTTGAAGAAGAGATCAGCGATATAATGCTTCCAAACCTCCTGGCCCACGTCATTGTTTTCCCTACTATCTTCATCCATCAGGAATTGACGGTATAGGTACCAGAATTATTTTAGAATCATGGATTTTACATATCTTATATATACACATCCAATTGGCATTATTCGTATTATATTTATAATCCTTTACCCAATTTTTATAGTGTGTCTTTATATTGCTGGATCTCTTGCTTCTCTCTTTATCATCTAAGTCACATATCAGCTTAAGTTCTCGAAATCACGCATCATTTCTTTTTTCCTATCATGAATCGCTTGGTCAAATTTGTGTGAATTATTTTTTCCCTTCGTGTTTTTCAAAATAATGTTACTGTTTGTCTCCGTATTATATCCAACAAATTAGTAATCGAATTAAGACCATTAAGGCCAATGTCCTGGCCATCAATGGTCAGGCGATCAAACAAACCATTAAAAAAGGTTAGGTTTTTATCAGACCAAGTGATCCTATTTCCACCTGCTGAGAATTGTATATTCATCGCCTTACCTACTTCCCAACTTTGGGTTCTTGGGCCATTGGTAAATTTACCCCCAAGGGGTGTGTGGTCACTCAAAGAGGTATCTACATGTTCAAAAGAAATAATAGAGTGACTTAGATATTTGTTTACGAACATATAGTCTAACCTATAACCAACCTTCTCGTTAGTCCAGGTTTCCCCCGGTACCTGACCCTATATTAGGTTCCAAATATTTAAGCCCCCAACAAGACATCAGATTCATCCACCGACATCCCTGTAAGGCCTGGGGATTATACCCCCCAACCAAGTGGTAATCCTGTGTATCCAATGATCCAGCAATAACCGTTTCATCCCACAATTCTTTGCACCTATCCATTTCCCTTGCGGCAGAGTCACAATGGGCGTTAAAATCTCCCACTATACAGATTTCAGAATCGGGTGATTCCAATGTCCAGCCTTCAATAGTTAGATTTAGATACTCCCCAATCTCCCGAATATTGTCCCTCCCCCCACGGTTGGGAGTAGATGTTAATAAGGAGTTTCCCTGATAGGCTTCCTCTATCTATGACTGCACACATAACATTAGGAAAATTCCCATGCTTCTCATATGGTTTATAAATAAAATGATTTTTTACCCCAATACATAGCCCTCCATACGGATGGCCCTTTTCACCTTTGGAGGCAGCTTTATTCCATATATTATATCCATCCAGTAGAATTTCCCCAGTGACCCAAGTTTCTTGAAGGGCAAAAATATCGCTCTCCAACAACAATTGGATACCGTCCTTGTGTAGTAGGGAATTAAAGCCCCTACTGTTCCAAGAAAGGAGAGTAAATTCAGTAATACATGCCTCATCTCAGTTTGGGATAGGAGAGTTTCCCTCCAGAGGTCTTACTTCTCTTAGATTACTTCCTGATTCAATATTAGTCGGAGAAATCCCCACCAAGTCTCTGTTTTTATCACCAAGGTGAAGAGTGGCATATCACAATTTCATAGTTATTACCCCATACTCCATTAGAATACTCCCGTATGAAATAAACAAAAACCGCAGATCTAAATTGGACAATAACCCGATTTTCCCATCTTCCAATTTCTGGCAAAATAATGGATTCAATATCCCCTGTATTAATATTTTGTAACTGCGGTATATGTGACAACTTGTTCAGTATCCAATCCCGATTTAAAAAAGGGCTCTCATCAGTGGTGGATTTTTCTATGTCTTAATGCTTTTCCCCACTGTGAGCTGGGGTTCTTCATTCATTCCAACAGGATTAGCCATACTAATTTTCTGATTACTATGCATGGCCAGTCGTTCCATCTCCTTAATATATATTTCCTTCTCCTTTTTTATAAGAGACATAGCATTGTTGTTAGAGGGGATTGTAACATATTGAAAGTTATTTCCCATAGGTACCATGTCCTCAGGTTCTATTTCATCCGTCATATGTTCATTGCCCTTTAGCCAATTTTCTAATCCCTTATTTTTGATTACCACTTTTTTACATTCATCCGACTTCCGCTGGTGTTCGATAATTTCATAGTGGTTCGCCACTTCTACACATTCAGAATCTTAAGGGGCAGTGGTGGCAAGAGCCAAGGTATTCTTTTTAACATTCTTAGCAGATTTAACCTTGGCCATCGCCACACTATTTCGGGTGGACCTTTTATTTTTTCTTTTACGTCTAGTACGTCTTTTTAAACCTTGAGATACCATTATTTCGACAACACTCTCACTTGAATTAATTTCTTCAGCCAAGTTATCCCCTGAGATGGGTAGCTCCTTATGGGGAATATTAGACTGGGCATCATCTTTCTCAATGTCTTTTTCGGCCGCCAGAACCAGCTCGCTCAGATCTCCTAGAGCATCATTTGCCTCCATGGAGTACTTATTCCCCCTATGCAGTTCGTTTCCCCAGTATTCCTCTACCATGATCCCAAGGGATCTGGTATTATCAATATTCAGTTGTACCAATGATTTGGTGTCACTCTGTTCCTTAAGCAGCTTAGTGCAGATGGTCAACAGGACATCCATCATGGTGGTTAGAGCATCGAATTTCTCTCCAACGTTAAGTGAGTTTTCACTTACCCCCTCCTTTCTCTATTTGGAGAATTTGCAATGGGGTTTCCAGTTGAATTCCACGACACCTTCCCCTCATTAAATTCAACTTCTCTCTGTGCAAATTTATGCAAATCTGGAGTAGCGGACACATTTATTCCAATAACATTATTCATATCAGTTTCTTCTACTGCAGAAATATCCAAATCAATTCCCGTTCCCAAAGATTGACGCCTGAGATTATGTACTAATGTCAACAAAGAGTTATTGTCAATCTTCGAACTATTGGAAGGGGGAGGTTGAGGTTGTACAGTTTCAGATACCAGTACTTTTTCTTTTATGGTTACAAAACTGAGTATCTTTGGTTGTTCTAGTGCACCTTTAATCCCACAGGTTGGCTCTTTCTTCCCTCCCTTCTTACAATTTTTGCCTTTACCCAACTTCTGGGTTGCTAATTTTAGAATAGTTTTTGGTGTACTTTTTTCCCCTTTTTTGACCTAAGATTCTGTGAACATGGACTTGGAGCCATGATAGTAGGAGGTCAAAAGATTAACCCTCTACTTGGAATGGGGGAGAGAAAGTACAGAAGTCTAATAAGCCCCTGAGGAAAGGAACCACCTTGCAGCCTACAGGGGTGAGAGAATCAAAATTATCCACCTAACCAAGATAGTGTATAAATAAAGTGCAAAGTGGCTTTGCAAAAAAATGCCTATGACCTATACAAATTGATAATCAAAATACACACCATTTACTAAAATTAACAGGGGAGAAAAGTACTTTGCAGCCCCAAAACAAGTTAAAATAACGTCAGGGGGACAACTATAAAAGGAGCAGCTTTTAAAAGCGAGCAGCACAGAATAAAACAGGAACAATAAAAACCTGTAGCTGTCAAAAATTAAAAAATAAACAAAAATACTGTTACAAAAAACACACACATGGCAAAAATAAAATTTGACCAATATTAAATAAAACACTCAATCCTAAAACCAGTAGGGTCCAAAGAAACAATTCGAAATATCCACCTGGTTTGGGAATGCCCAGCAGCTCGAGGAGCGGCCTTAGTCCGACTCTCCCCCCCAACCAGGTAGCTTTTAGAAAAGAGGAGTATCAGCTGCTTTGCGTAATTCTGTGCCTATGTACTTACATGCAATTAGTCCATTCACAGGTTAATGGGCACTGTTACAGGCACGCCACAACACGCCCAACAGCACTGCGCCCTTGTCTCCCCTGTGGGCTTAATGCCACAAGGGTTCCGGTGTATGTTTAAATGCCCTGCACTTCCGGGGTGGGCGTGGCCTCAAACACAGTTCTCAAACAGCCTTTCCAGGCACGTTAAAAATTATAAAATGCAGGGTTTCAGGAAAGCGTTCCTTTAGCATCCAGCAGATTCCAGCTGGGAGAGACCGGCATGTGTTTAAATGGCCTGCACTTCCGGGGTGGGCGTGGCCTCAAACACAGTTCTCAAACAGCCTTTTCAGGCACGTTAAAAATTATAAAATGCAGCGTTTCAGGAAAGCGTTCCTTTAGCATCCAGCAGATTCCTAGTGCTTTCCTTTATTTCCAAACTTTCCAAGTACTTTAGAACTAGGCAAGATTTCTGTTAACTGTTTTCTAAGCACTACAAGAGTGCAAGGGGGAGGAGGGTCACTAAATAAAGATAGGTAGGATGGAAACATAAGTGCAAACAACTATTCAGATGGATATATATGGAAAACTGTTACATTGTAAGTTAGCTTTGCTCAAAGCACACAGTAAAGTCAGGCTGTGCTAAATATAGATTACAGGCAGGCTGGTAGATAGCACAAAGTGGCTGAGCAGCTGTTCCTGTCAATCACAAGCCAATGGAGACTAAAAAAGATTCAATGCACAACTACAGAGTACTAGATAAACACAGGTTTTTTGTAGGAATTACTGGACCACATCAAATATAATTATGTTGAGTAATTGTTGAGATAATGGCGGGGAGATGTGTTTATGTATGAATGTTTATAACATAGTAAATTATGCTAAACAAGAGCAACAACGTATTCCTGCATATGCAGCATAATGTCATGTAGCTTGTCCCAAACGGAACCTGGCCATGCACACTGGAGACTCTGCAGCATCCCTTGTATGGCAAGAAAGACAATTTTGGAGGGGGGGCGTGGCTAGCCAACCATGGGATAGGTTGGGCTTCACTGTTGCTCCTGCTGATCCTTACCGAATCCTAAGAAGTGCATGTGACAGAAGTGATGCAGATGACACCTGAACAGACCCACAGCTGTGTGAATAGACAGAGCGTGCATCGCATTACCTGCATGCCAGTAACGAGAAAGGAAAGGAAAGTTATGCGGCAGAGAAAAGTTGCAGAGTCTCGCAGGCGCCATGGCAAAATGGCCGCCATGCGAGGACAAAGGAAATAAGACACGCACCTGGAGGATTCGCTCTGCGGGAGCAAAAAGGTTTCCCCAGCACAAATGGACATAGCTGGGAACACTCGCGGTGGAAAGTAACCTTGTGGCAACTGCAGAACACTGGTGCGAGGTGCATGTCGAGCCCCTGCAACGGCTCTGTGAGTATTGAGGCGGGCAGACCCACAGCGCCTAGCGAAGCGAACACCGGCATGGATGACACTGCGGAGGACCCAAACAGCGTAACAGCGTGATTGCAGAGCCGGAATAGTGTCTGGGCGCCCAGTCACGGATGCAGGACCTTCCCAGAGAATATAAGAACGCCGAGCACAGCGCTGGAGAATCCCCGGCAGATGTCATGGTAGAAACGTTAGTTTCGTAAAACGAACGGAGCTGCACGAGAGACAGGCTCAACCATGAGCGGGAACACAAGGATATAATGATGGGTGAGTTTGAACAAGCAGCAACATTAACATACGGAAAAAATAATGCACACTGCTGCTGAACATTAAATAACCTGGCTGAAGCAAAGAGCTGCTGATCTAGAAATAACAGAAGACAGAGTCATCCGCAGGCACAGAGCATGACTCTAGAGACCGCATGAAACATAAACAAAGCCCGTGGGTAGCGTGACTGGGCAACTGAAGCCTCAAGAACCTGAAATGCAACAGAAGCAGGCACATGCACAGCAAGGGGTGACTGGCAGAACACAGGAGGGCGTCACAAGCCCCTACTGAGTACAGGGAGCCAAATCAGGAGATATCAGTGATTTAAGGAATCAAGTGATCAGGACACCTGAGGCCGGAGAGCACACCAGAAGAAGGAAAGCGAAACACAGGCTTAGGTGGCTATACAATATTGGACCCCAAAGCCAGACTGAGCAAATATCACCTGAAGCAAATCAGCAACTGGCGATTGGAGCGGACCTCTATCGGCACATGGAAAGCTTCTCAACAGACCCCAACACATTGGAGGGCCAAAAAACAAAACCCAACTAAGGTGAGCAATGTACTAAGGGGCGCCAGAATGGCTTCCAAACTACCCAAATCAAAAGGAAAACAAGCAACTATGGAGGATTACACTAAAACACCCCAGGCAACGGAGGGGGCCAGGAAAAATGACAAGAACCCACAACCAGACAACACACCAGGGCACAATGACCAGCAGATCCGAGACACAATTGCGGACCTGAAAACAGCATGAGAAACTAGGTTGGAGGCAGCCATGGCTGAACTTAAAATATCATTAGATCTCAAAATTGAAGCGGTGTAAGAAGACTTGAATATACTGAGACAGGACGTAAAGAAAATAGCGGAACGCACGGGAGAATTAGAGAAGGCAACAAACTCAAACACAGCGGCCTGCACGTCGCACGCCTCGGAGATCCACATACTCTGGCAGCAAGTGAGTAACCTGGAAAACAGGGCGGAGGAAGCTGAAGGACAGGCCCGAAGAAACAACATTCACATTGTAGGACTCCCGGAAGACGAAGAAGGCCCAAACCCCACAGAATATATAGAGACCATGCTACTGCAAGAAATAGTGGGAGGGGCACTCACCCAAGTGTTTGCGGTGGAGAGAGCACATAGGGCCCCTCATGAGGAAGCCACCACCAGGAGCCCCACCCCCACCCCAAGATCGATAATCGCCAAAATCTTGAACTATTGGGATAGGGAGAAGATCCTTGAATTCTTCCGAAAAGTAGGAACAATACGAAGGGCAGCCGCACCCATCACAGCGTACCCAGACTACATGCTCCTGGTGCAGAGGAAGCGACTGAACTTTGGGACTGTGAAAACGAGGCTGCGAGATGCGGGCTACAGGTACATGCTAATGTACCCGGCAAAGCTGAAAGTGCTCCACAAGAACAGGGCTCTCTTCTTTGGAATGCCAGAGGAAGCGACAGAATGGCTGGATGGTCATAGGTGCCCGGACGGGCAGACAAGCAGAAGGCTAATGGAACAGAGAAGTGAAGCCGTGGCTCCGAAGGTTGAGGTGCTGTATGCTCTAAGACAATGGGACTTGATTGTAGGACAGAATATACAGAAGTAGAAACAATCTGGGTCTAAAATAAGTGAAGATTAGCACGCAAAATATACTGAGCACAATAGCAGGAATACAGAGGACCCGCTTACATACCCCAATAGGTTTAGATCAGAGAGGTTACCGATAGTGTGGTAACCACCCCGCTGAGTTCCTAGTATCGGCAAGCCGAGACAGGACTAAATGCGGGATCGCCTGAGATCCAGTGATGGAGTTGGGCAACAGTTGGGGATGGAAAGTGAGGAGGGGGATTTGAGGGATTTGTTGGGTTACTTTGTTGGGAATGTCAGGGAGTTTTTATTGAAAATAGTTAGGGAGCGAGCTCATATACACGCAAAAGCATACATGGGGCGCAGGACAAGGAGGGTAGAGATGGGACGGGATATGGATGAAGATGGGAGACCTTCGAATAGTAACCCGGAACGTCATGGGACTCAACAGCTATTTGAAGAGGCCTTATTACAAGAAACCCACCTCACTAAAGAGAAACAGGAGGTGATTAAAAAAAATGGAGGGGGGCCACCGTTGGAGCAACGTATTCAGCATATGCCAGTTGAGTATTCACCTGGGTAACGCCACATGTGCCCTTTCAGCTGCTGCGGAACATGGTGGAGTCGAATGGGAGGATTGTGGTGATGCGGGGCATGTTAGAGAATAGAGAGCTGAGCATAATCAACACATACGCCCCAAACCAAGACACAGTGGCCTATTTTAAGACATTATACAGCAAAATTAGCCCCCACCTGGGAAGCGTGGTCATATGGGGAGGGGACTTTAACTGCACACTAAATCCCAAAATGGACAGATCAGACACAAAACTAGAGAGACCTACTCCCGCAGCTAAAACCCTGCTCGCCCTGCTGGGAGACTATCAGATGGAAGACATATGGAGGCAGCAACACCCGAACGATGGGCACTATTCACACTATGCAGCCCCACAAAAGCTATACATGAGGCTGGACTACATATTTGCCACTCCGGAACTCATCGGGGAGATTGAGAGGTCAGAATATAAAGCAAGGATACTATCGGACCACTCTCCTTTGGTTCTGGCGTGGTGACATCAGCCCCCCAGAGCTGGGATCCCAACGTGGAGGCTCAGAGCCAAAGCTCTGAGAGATAATGCATTCCGGGAGGACCTAAGGGAGGAGGTAACTGAATTCTTTCAAAATAACTCTGGCAGTGTAGAGTGCACTCTGTGGGAGGCTTTTAAGGTAGTAGTAAGGGGAGCGGCCATATCCAAATCCAAAGCGCTTCAAGGGGGCATAATGCGAGAATTACAAGAGGTCAAAAAAGGTTGTAAAAGGAGGGGACACCTCACAGGAGGGAACAGCGACTATGTGCCAATTACAACCAGAATGTGGTGGGCTCTGGGAAAGACTATGAAACCTGATTTATAAAAAATACATTGAAAGACGCAGTGTGTTTTGGTGAGCCTGAGACTGCCCAGGCTCTTTCTGCTGCTGCTGCTTCTGGGACACTTGGAAGTCTGTCTTCCATTTCCACTACTGCTTCCAGGAGGAAGTAGCTTAAAACCCCTAGCACACGCGGAGCGCGCGGTGTGCGCAGTGTGTTTTGGTGTTCTGGTGTTCGGGCGAGGGCCTGCGGGCCTGTCGTAATGGATGGATCATCGCTCAGACGCGGGAAAATAGGAGACCGCCTGCCCTCCCCACCCCATACAAGGCTGCAACTGCGACGTTGGAACTCCGCCTCCGCATCAACATCTAATCTGACTGACGCGAGTACTGGCCAACGAGTAAGTACAAAACTGATTAGACATAACGACATCGCAAGTGAGTGTACCGGAACTTTTGTGGGAGAACCTGAAGATGTGGTATCATCATTCATGTGTTTGAAGAATAAAAGCGCAAGGAGAAATGCAGTATGTACCGCCACTCCAATGATAGACTCTTTACCTTCCACACTCTCTATACCGCCAATAGCCCCCATTACTCTGCAAGTGGACTTGTCAAATACTGACAATAGTGACAATCACCTAGCCGGGCCCGTCTCACCCCTCGATCCCCCTTACCTGTCTCCCCCCGTGTTACACAAACTGGCCATTGATGCGAGCAAGTGCACACCGAGTGTGACGTCACTATGCTCGGCGAGTGATGGGACAGCTGAGCGGGGTGAGAGGGAATGTGCGCCTGGTGGCCGTGGGGGTGGCTTCATGGATGACCGCGTGGGGCTGGGGATCCCCCCCCCACCTGGGAAATGTTGGGTCAGTTCTGGTGGGGGTCCTGGCCTCTTCGCCTGCGGGCGATCCCTGGGGCGGACCCTCCCACCCCGAGCCTTCGATTGCCTCGTCTGTCAGATTGACGGCGCCCGATCCAACTGTCAGCTCCGAGTGCTCTGAGAGAGAGGTAAGACGCGGAGTGGATTTTCGTGTGCCCGTCGTCATGCTTGCTGTGCCGACCAAGGTGGATGCCTGTAACACAGAGACTGAGGTTGCAGGAAGTCCGTGCCCAAGCTATCTGAACGCTGCGCTCCTCACTGACGCCCACTCTATAAACTCTTCTTCAAATAAATTACCTAAATTGATGGTGTTGGCGTGGCGCGCCCACACTATGAGAGGATGCACAAATAATGGCAACTGTGATGACAGCCCGGACCCAATCTGGGAAGAGGCCCTTCTGTCAAAACTGCGCACCTCATCACTCCCGCCCACCAAGAAATCATACGGCCACTCTATACATGGATCGGATGAACCGGACCCTGACAAGTCAAACACTGTGCTGGAAGACGAAGTATTTTGCATCCTCGACAAGCACTTATCTGTCCCAAACAAGGGACGCGTTTCTCCAGCACTCCCTAAAAATAGAAGAGACTCGTCAGAAGCTGTAAACAAAACTCTGCAAGAGCTCTCTGAAATAAACAAAACCTTGCAAGATTTTTCCCAAATAAACAAAACCTGCAATTTTACATCTAGAGGAGAGCGTAGCATAATTAATCAGCAAAACCAGCGGACGCCTATGGCGCCCAACCATGAGACTCAGCCAGGGGCAGACTGGGCTATCACAAACTCTGATGCTCTGCGTAATTGGAAAATCGCTCTGCAAAATGAAGAAGATGTTGTTTGTCCGGCTTCACCCCGTATAGCCTGTTCTCAGGCTCGTGCCCCTCAAAGACAGGCAATTGCGACAACACGCCCAACTGACTTCAGAAGTGCTAAACAAAATCTCGCACACATCACTTGTGAGCGTGACTCTCTCGTTTCCACCTCATCCTCTTCTGAGATTTGTTCAACTGCTTCTTCAATCATAGAACGCGACTTTCCAAAAGTCAGGTGATCCAAAACTCAATCACATAAAAAAGATCGCAACTCAGAAGTCAGGCATGACGCGAACTTTACCAAAGACCTACAATCGGTCTTAATGTCAGCAACTGGAATTTCACTTGCTCCATTTCTAAAGCTCTATGAGCAATTAAATGATAATGTGAAGGACCTGACAACTTTAGTGGCGCTTATGAATTCAAAGATAATCAATATAGAAAAAGAATTGCGCGCTGAAAGAAAAGACAATGGAACAATAAAAACAAACTTGACCGCTGCCTTGCAAACTCTAATAGAACAGAAAGAAAACAACAAATTGGATAAAAAGCTCCTTGCAGAGGTAGCGAAAGAAGCTCTAAGCGTGCTAAAGTATCGTCACACGACGACACAGGACTCAAATCGGCAACCTAGCCGGGAGCACCCAGCGGGTCATCAAACCGACAAGGGGCAAATTTCCATGGAATCTCCGTCCTACACCTCAATGAGAAATTCCGACACAGTCACTGGCTCACTGGTGCCCCACTCTACCATGGGGGCACTGGACACTTTCAACAACCCTAGAGAAACCACAGAAACATTAAAAACTGCACCAACAACTCAGAATTGTCGGGAGGCCAACAACCCGAGTAGCGAAAAAAACTCGCCGCTTCCCTTAGTACTTGATACTCAGGGCAGCCAAGGCTCAAAACCTGTGCCTGAAAATCCTACGAATGAGAGCTTGGGCCCCAGCCATGAAAGAACAAGAACCGAAGCATCTCTTCAAATGAACTTTGCTAGTGTCCTGGAAAGTAGCAAGAGCTCTAAAAATCTGGCGACACTGGATCCTCAAAAACCCTCCTCTTTGGCAACCTTGATCGACAAGGGAGCCCCCCGTACTCCTGAGGTGATACTAATTCCAGAAACAACAGAGCCCAAAATTCAAATATTTGACATATTCAAGGGAACTGTACCCCTGAAAGTAGATCACAAGAGGCCCAATCCAGGACCGCTGAAAAAAACAAAAAATCAAAGAACTAAAAACCAAAGAATAGGTAACAACTCTAGAAAATTCCTTCGGAATCTCAAAACTGTCAATGTAACTGTTAATAACACTCGAACAGACGACAGAGATCCAACAAAGAAAAATGACCTTACCATTGCAAACACTTCTGCAAAGCCTGTAGAATCTGTCCCTCTCCCTGAACCTACTGAGGATCAATCCATCGACTTAATTAACCTGTCTGTGTATGAAGACTTGGAATCAGAGGAGAAGGTTTCTGGACGGGAGCTGAGGATACATCACTTGTGGATACACAGCTGGCAGTTCCAAGTGACGGAAATGACTCAGCGCTTATCCAGATACCAGCTGGCGCTGCAAGAACATGTACTCTCTTCGAAAAGAAGCCTAAACAAGACGAGCCTCACAAAATTCCCTTAAGTCCCATATTCAAAACTTTGGAAGAAAGGAGAAAAGCCCTCGCTCAATCTCAGACGCTGTCTAAACCATCGTTAGAAAGGAAGCATGCTCTTAAAGAGGGCCTGTGGACTCATAATAAACCAAAAGATACACTTTTGGATGGCCTTGGTTACAACAAAGACAACGTTAACAGAGTAGGACTGGCCAGAAACGAGATCTTCGATACAAAGCTTGGCCGTGAGAGAATGGAATGGCGCAAAACGAACACGACGGATAAAAGCGCTGGCGACAAAAGTCAAACTTCTCACAAGGCGAGGCTAGAACGTATAGAAAATGGAGAGAAACTCATTTTAAATCGCACAAACGTTCTATGCCTCTTTCAATACGTGCCTTCTCTCAGAACGATACGATCTGAGGACATCAAGACTGTGGAATTCACAAATGAGGACCAAGATGATAAAATCATCCTTCACTTTAGATCCAGAATTGTTCTGAACATTGTACTGGATGCAGGCCCCGCTCTTATGTCTATGGGCTTTGACATCTCAGAAGTGTCTGAGCGAGCTGAATTCAATCACAGAGCAGACTCTCAAAAAACTAAACGCGACTCGTTCTACCAGGAACCACTGTTTTCCAACAAAACCGCGGAAAATGAGCTTCCCCGAAACGCGGAATCATTGTTAGAACGTGATATGCATCTTGTCTCTGGAAGCATGAAAAAGACAATGGCCAATCTTTCCCCTGAGTCTGTACCAGGGAAACTCCCCACAGAGGATACCATCAAAATTACCATTAAAGGAGCTGGCACGACGGATCCGAGTCTTGGTGACTCGCAAAGCCCACAAGCCCAAAGCGGAACATAAAAGGATTGGTCCTGGCTGGCTGAAGTGTTAGGCAGATCCTCAAAACGATAACGCCAAGTGGTAGAGGAGCCTCGGGAATTTAAGATCGGATCCTGGAACACCAGGGGCTTCTCCCACCTATTTGTAGAACCATGGCTGGACGCGCTAGATGTGGTCTGCCTTCAAGAGACGTGGATGATGAGTTGCCCAACTATGGATGCCTATGAAGTGGCCTTCAATTCAGCTTTTAAAAAAACTAGAGGAAGACCAATGGCAGGTCTGTTGACAATTGTAAAAAAGAGCTCGGGTTGTCGTATCATTAACTCTCTAAACCTATCACCCTTCATACTTCTGTCAACGATAGCTTCAGATGGGTCTCGATCCTTTTCCATATATTTAATATATACTGGAATCACATTCAGGCCGGGTCAACTTCCTTCATAGATTTAGTCTCATCTAAAATCGACGATCTCTTACTTGAGAATGAGTCAACAAACATAATAATTTGTGGAGACTTGAATATCAACTGTTTGGCAACAAGAATGAAAAACAATGAAGTTGTGTACGTATCTAACAACGTGGCTTCAAAATGGATGGGGGAAATGGAAGCTAGAAATCTAGCAATGCTCAATGGAAACTCTGTCGGTGATATACCAGCAAAACCTACGTGGCGACGAGCAGATCAGAATTCCATCTTGGACTACTTCTTCGCCTCAGAAAAGATCCAACAATCCATCAAGTCGCTTGAGGTAATACCGATGACTCAAAGCGATCACGACATGGTAATTCTCACCTTGTCAGCCGTAAATCAACTGCCACAAGAACGATGGGAACATCGGATATTGGCTGAGCCAAACAGAGTGAGACTAACATTGCTCTCTGCTGAAGTCTCCACAATCTCAGAAACTTTCATCAAACTGGATTGTGGAGTCGAATACGCACATTTATTACATCTGTTTGTGGAAAAAAAACAGGGACTGAGAAACCATGGCTTTGCTAACAAACATAAATTCGATGTTGAGATCATGAGAAGAAAGAGAGAACTACGCGCCTCTATCAGACTCCTGAGATTCAGAGATTCTATAGACTCAGCGCGAGAAAAACGCGTCGCAAAACAGAAATACAAAAACTGGATAAGATCCCATAAAGCCATTATGTTCCAAAACGATGCAGAATTAATGATGCAAAAAATGAACAATAAAAATTCAGCAGAGTTCTGGAGACTTCTAAACAACGAAGGGGCTCCTCAATCCGCTTTGATGTCAAACATGGTACCAGCAGCAAGGTGGTCATCACATTTCAAAAACTTGTACAGTAAAAAAGGTACCTGTCAGGCCCCTATAACACCAAATTTAACCAAATGGGACCTGACTTTCTCTAAAGCTGACATACTACAGATAATTAAGAACGCCAGTGCCTCAAGGGCTCCTGGACCTGATGGTCTGACTAACTTTACCCTAAAACAAAATCCAGAGCTATGGGCGGACTTTTGTGAGGAACTCTTCACTCGAATATGTAGAAGACGAGAATCCCCAAAGTCTTGGAAGAAAGCTATAATTGTGCCCATCTTCAAAAAAGGAAATCGGCTCGAGCCAAAAAACTATCGACCAATAGCTCTTTTGGATGTATTGGGCAAAGTGTATGCAACCATGCTGCAACGAAAACTCTCACAATGGATTGTTGACAGTGGTCACCTTGATGAAAGACAAACAGGCTTCGTAAAGGGGGTCGGCTGTGGTCTTAACCTTCTGCTGATAAATCTGTTGAAAATGGAAGCCATTAGAGCTGGGAGAAAGGTCTATCTTGCTCTGATAGACTTTTCCCATGCGTTTGACTCTATCGATCGCGAGCTACTTTGGACAAAAATGTTTAACTGGGGGTGTCCTGAGAGTCTGTTAGCCGCCATCAAAGAAATCCACTCTGCCACTACCATCAGAGTACGCCTTGACCAAGGTGGATTGCTCACAGAAGAAATTAACACTTTTTGTGGTGTCAAGCAAGGTTGTCCTTTGGCGGCGATCATTTTCAACCTCTTTCTCTCGGATATTGGCTCCGCAATTAATGAGCCACGATCCTTCTCCCCCATGCTACACGGCTCTGCATTAGGCTGGCTGCTGTATGCCGACGATTTGATCTTGTTGGATTCTACCCCAATCGGCCTTCAGCGCAAAATAAATGCAGTTGAACGTTACGTGGAAAATAATGGACTGCTCATCAACAATATAAAAAGCGAAATATTAACACTACAGAATTTGCATACGGGATGCCACCGGAAAAATAACAAATTCAGATGGCACCTGGGAAAGGAAACACTTACTACGGTGGAAAGCACCAGATATCTTGGGATGCATATTAACACAAACATAAACGATAGCCCCTGGATGGAGATCACGAAGACTAAATGTCGACAACTAGCTTCCCAAGCATCTATACTAAACAAAAAATATGGAAAGTTTTCACTCAAACCAGTGATAGCCTTCTATCAGCAGAAGGTTGTTCCAGTCTTGATATACGGCGCAGAGAATGCCTTTGGATGCTCGGCTGAACTTTGGTCAACCCTAGAACACATTTTTTGGGTAAAAATCCTACATCTTCCGAACAGCACATCCACATCCTGCATACGCTATGAGTTAGGTTTGATCTCGCTTGAAGCTAGGATCCTGTGGAACACCTTGGCCCTATTTAGGAAAACTGTGATGCCTGTAACAATACCTCAATTTAAAATATTAAGCAATCCTGGCAATGCCAACCCAGACTGTCTCCTAGCATTGTGGTACAAAAGATGCCAAGAACTGTTAACCACTTATGGAACGAATATCAAAACTCTTCAGGCCAACCCAGACCTGGTGAAGAAAAAGATCTGGGAAGCAGACTGGATTCAAACTAGTGAAGACAGAAGAAGGTCTAAAGCATTGAAGGATGCTCCACCTGAGGCACGAGCGTTTAATATACTACAAAACTATGTAGCCTTGTTCCCGGACAACGCAAAAAGGGCCACATACATGAGATTTCGCCTAAACCTATTCAGAACCAAAGATAGGACAAAGAACTGGATAGGAAAAGTTGCCTCGAACACCGTATGTAGGTATTGCAAAATCTGCGATGAATCACTCAAGCACCTTGTCTTATTCTGCCCATTCTTTAAACCACAAAGAACTAAACATCTGGGACAAATAGTCTCTGACCACGCGATAAGGAATGCAGAAGAATGGTGGCAGCTGATGTATTCTGGCTCCAATACAAAACTGACAAGGGTGCTAACCGTGTTTTTGCAAGAAATTGAAGCGAGCCTTGATTCGGTGAATACCGAAGAGTAAGGTTGACGGTACAGGCTCACATGGCTTGTTATCAAATACAGCTCACTCGGAGTTACATGTCAAGGTTTCCTTGGCCCTTGCTGTGGACTCCTGCGTTCTTATGTCTGTATCTTGAAACGTGATCTCATGTATATTTCTGAACGCGGAAATGGATGCCTTGTGTCCTTTTGTTTTTGCCTTTTAAAGGTTTTGTATAAACCAATAAAAAAAAAAAAAAAAAAAAATGAAAGACAACATGCAGAGACTGCTAGCATAGTTATATAAGACCGAGACACCTAGATCAGTGATCAGAGAGATACGAGGAGAAACAGGCCAAATATGGGATACTCAGGAGAGCGTAAACGAGATATTCCTTAAATTCTACCAACACTTATACGAGGACCCTGGGGAGATGTCAGAGCAGGAGATTCAGGAGACGTTAGAGGACATAGGATTACCTAAATTGGGCTCAGAAGATGGGGAGAACCTAAATGCCCCAATTACGATAGAGGAACTAGAGACAGTGGTCAAACACCTGCCCACCAGCAAAGCCCCTGGGGCAGACTGGCTCCCCAGTGAATTCTATAAAACATACAGGCAGGAAGTGCTCCTACCGCTACAAGCAATGCTAAATGAGGCCTTCGAGAAAGGGAGACTGCCGGAATCCCTGAGAGAGGCGATAATGATTCCGCTCCTGAAACCCAATAAGCCAAGCACAGACTGTGGATCGTAGAAACCGCTATCCATGTTAAACCAGGACAGTAAAATCCTTACAGTGGTGCTAGTGAACAGACTTAAACGGGTAATAAATAAACTCATACACCCTGACCAGACTGGATATGTCCCAGCTAGGAGTATATCTGATAACCATAGAAGGCTCCACCACATCATAGAACAGGTGGAAGGCGACCCATGTGAAATAGCAATAGTCTCACTAGACACGGTGAAAGCCTTCGACTCTGTAAGATGGCCCTGGATGATGGCGGCCTTGAAGGAATAATGAAGGGGACCCGGGTACCTGAGGTGGGTGAAACTGGTGTATAGCTCCCCATTGGCCAGAGTTAAAACGGGTGCAATCATCTCAGACAAATGGCAATTTAGCAGAGGCACTAGACAGGGCTGCCCATGGTCCCTGATGCTGTACATCCTAGCAGTAGAACCTCTAGCAATCTATCTAAGGCAGCAATATGAAGAGATCGGGGTCCACACTAAGGGGGGACCACACTTGATGATATTGTACACAGACGATGTGCTACTGTATCTGCGGTACACGGAAGAAAACTTACAATATATTTTGGAGGTGAGGAAGCGTTACGCGATGCTCTCCAGCTATCGGTTAACCCCAAAAATCGTGCATGTTTCCCTTAGGAAGATATAAAGGAGTCCCATAGGAAAAACATACCAATACTGCAGATAGCCTGGGAGACCAGAATGTTTAGATACATGGGGATCAACATATATCACACGATAGGAGACAAACACAAATATAACACAGAGAAAGCGGTAGAAAACATCAAAAACAGCATTGGGTCTGGGCAAAGCCCCCCCTAGCCATGGTGGGGAGGGCGGCTTTGCTGAAGATGGTGGTCTTGCACAGGCTACTACACTTTTTTGTAAACATCCCGCACATGCTGCCCAGATGCTTTTTTATCAAACTTCAGAGTCTATGCAGGGGCTTTCTTTGGCACAACACCAGAAACAGAATTGTCTAATGGAAATTACAGAACACATATGACAGAGGGGGCATAAACTTGCCAAACTTTGAGATATAACACTTGGCCGGGCAACTACAATATGTTGCCAGGTGGCTGTCGGAAGACACGACAGCAGAATCTAGACCTCTAAGGGATGAATGTGACCTGTATTTTTTGAAAGAACTGATTTGGCTTCCCAAATCAGAGCTAAAATGGCGATCGAGATTGCTGGAACTAGGCTGGACGACATGGCACAAGGCATGCCAGGTTATGGGCAACCCATCCCCATGCTCCCCGCAGGCACCACTTGTGACGCTAGGCGGGGTGGATAAGCAACTAAGAAAGGATTCGTAAACATTGGGGGCCGGTAGGCATAGCAACTCTGGGGGATATATGGCAAGAAGGGAAGGCATTGGATTTCCAAACGATAGTTGATGAAACTGGGTTACACCAGGGGCAATACATCACTTATACCAGAGTGGTCAATCGGGTGAAGGGGACATGATCCAGAATAGTGCTAGCAGAACAACCTGACATGGCTATAGAAACGATATACGATATCTCGGGAGGAGGGCATGAGGTATCCCGGATCTAAGAACTGGTGATGTCTAGAGTACGTAAGGAGGTGACCCAGCTGAGACTGGATTGGGAGGAGGATGCGGGAATGCAAGACGGGCTATGGGAAAGAGATACCATAAAAAGGTGTCCAGAAATGCAAAGCTGCAACAGATCCAGCTGTACATAACCCATAGGGCATACATGACCCCACGGAAGATCGCCAGATTTGGTGGCACAGAAATACAAACATGCCCCAAGTGTGGGGAGGTGGATGCAGGGCAGGGATGATTCATATGGTCTGGGCTTGCCCGGAGGTGGGAAAATTCTGGGGGGGGAAGTCAATACGACTAACTGAGAAGAGAATTAAGCTAGATGTAGAATCTGTTTGGACATGCATGGTAGGGGGATTCACCAGACCACGCAACTTGAAACACGTGAGCAAACTCAAGGACCTGGCCTACATACTGGCTAAACAGAGAATTGCCATGAGCTGGAAAACAAGCCACAGACCAAGAATAGAGGCATGTTGGCATGATCTCTTGAAATGGGCTGACGCCGAAACAGTAGTATGGTATGAGGCAACCAGCAGAGGGAAGGAGAACGAAGTGGGACCTCTGATAGAATGGAGACAACTGGTGACCACATTGTCGGGATCCACCCAAATCAGCCAAAGCGAACATGACACGCCCGAGAGCAGTGAAGCGGAAGAGTCCCCTGAGACATGATACTTGGAGGAATTATGGAAGATGCTCGAGTTAAGAGGGAATGGGGGAGGACGGCAGTAATAAAGATATGTAAATTGTATACTGAGAAGTCTGAAACCGAAACTGTCGGGATTGGGGGTTGTTATTTGTGTGTTGTAAAAACTAATAAAAATTGTTTTTATACATTTTTTTTAAAAAGACAATTTCGGAGGAGCTCTGCTGGTATCTAGTGACCAGATCAAGAGTATTTAAGCCCCGGGTCCAGCATCAGTCTTCAGGACCTGGGAGACAGCGAAGGACGACAGAATGCTGGTCTGAAATGGCAGAGTCCTCTGCCATTTCCCCAATCCACATGATCTGTAAAGATTAAAGTCTTGTTATCACCTGCAAGATAGACTCATGGCTTTGATTCCCTAGAGGGGTGCATTTACTGTGATTTGAGGGTGATGAGGGGGTAAGCTAAAATATTTATAAGGGCGCCCCTGTAAATTGGGGTTCGCTTTCAACTGGAAACCCCAGTTCGTTTCCAGTGTACCCAATGAAAATCTGGTTGTGTTGATGTATCTTTGTCATCTGTGAAATGTAAAAGCTCAAAGCCCTTCTGGGATCAAGCCTATGTAGCCTTTCCTCTTCTTTGCAATGATGATGAGGCGTATAGAAAGTTGGAAGCAACTATGGATCTAAATGAAAATCCGACAACATTTTGGGCAAAAAAAAGACAGTTTGACCCTAAGGACAACATTATCTTTGTAAAAATAAAACCAGTAAATGGAGGCTTACTAGATAGGGCCTGAAGCTCACTCACCCTGCAGACTGATATTAACCCTGTAGGCTGATATTAAAGCAATTAATATAATTGCTTTCAACGTTAGCAGTCTTAATGGACAGAAATGTTAATGCCATATTAAGATCCCAAATTGGGGCTTGAAAAGGTGCAGTAGGGAACACATTAGTGAGCCTTTTAAGAAATTGTATAATCAATGGTATTTTGAAATATGATACCTCTTCCGAGGTGCACTTAAAGATTGAAAGTGCTGACAAGTATCATTTAATGGTCCCAATCTGGAGCCCCAGATTAGCCAAATGTAACAAAAAAGACAACACCATAGGTGTATTGCATTGAAAAGGGTCCACATAGTTTTCCCTACACCAGCTGCAGAATTTGTTCCAACGGCAACAGTATAAGGATTTCTTTGCTGGCATTCTAAGCAAAAGCAAAAACTCCATTACGTCGTCTGAGAGGTCCCAATGCTTATATCTCAACATCTCAGAAACCATGCATAAAGGTTGAATGTCTTGACCTCTGGATGGAGAACCCCACCTTCCTCTCACGAGAGAAGATCCGCTCTTTGTGAAAGAAGCACTAGAGGGCAGATGGACATGGCCAGGTACCACGTCCTCCTGGCCCAATCTGGAGCAATTATGATCATGGATTTCCCAAAGTTTCTCAACCTCCTGATCACATAAGGAATGAGAGGAACTGGAGGAATCGCATACACCCAGTCCACTACAAACATCTCCTAGAGCTCCTGTGGGGGGGAAATTCCCTGGAGCAGAACAGTTTGCACTTCCGGTTGACACTGGTCGCAATCAGATCCACTTGAGGGGTTACCCAAAGGGTGACAATCTCTTGAAGGACTTCCTGAGCTAGTTCCCACTCGT
Organism: Ambystoma mexicanum; assembly: GCF_040938575.1. Lineage (NCBI taxonomy): Eukaryota > Metazoa > Chordata > Amphibia > Caudata > Ambystomatidae > Ambystoma > Ambystoma mexicanum. Next base: position 224,667,241 of record NC_090935.1, read on the forward strand.
GGGAGACTGTGCTCTGTCTGCTCAGAGTGTCTGCCGCCGTGTTCTCCTCTCCGGGTGAACTGCTGACAGGGAGACCCCTTCTTGAATTGCCCAGAACCAGAGCTTTACAGAGTGGTAGTGACCCTACGCCTCCTCTCTTTTTGCGGTATTACATGGCCAATGTAATTTTCCATCATTATCAGGACATTCTTTCCCCATACAGAGGACAGAAAGGCCTTCAGCGCTAGCTTGAACGACCTCACCTCCAAAAGGTTGATGGCTAATGGAGACCAACGACCGCTGACTGTCAGATCCTTGGCGTGGGCTCCCCATGACGTGAGCGAGGCATCCGTAACTACTGTAATCTCTGGCCATGGTTGCCAAAAAGGTTCTCTCTTCAGAATATTGTCCTCGTAGGCCCACCACAGAAGATCCTGTGCAACCCTGTTTGGAACCTGAAGTAGGTCTGACATCCTGCCAGGGAAATGAGACCACTGCGTCCTGAGGGTCCATTGAAGGGATCTCATTCTCAGGCAATCCTCTGGCACCAGGAAACTTCAGGATGGAATGAGGCCGAGCAACCTCAAAACATCAAAGTCCAGAAGGCGCTGGGCATTCTGGAATTTGGCGACCATCTGTAGAATGTGTTGACCTCTAACATCAGAAGCCCAGTCCGTGGAGAGAGTGGCAGGTTATCCTGAGATGTTTCAGGGCCTGTTCGGGAGACCATTCCCTGATCAGCCAATCATCCAGATGGGGGTATATGTGAATCCCCCTCTCCTGAGACTCACTGCCACCACCGACATCAACTTGGTGAACACCTTTAGGGTGTAGGTCAGCCCAAATGGCAGAACTCAACGCTAATAAGGAGAAATGCCAACTGCAAATCTCTGGTGCTTTCTGTACTTGTGATCGATCGGCACACATAAAAGTAAGCTTCCCAAAGCTCAAATGACACCATCCAATCCTGAAGATGGAGGGCTTGAAGGATTTGAGAAAGCATGACCATTTTTAACTTGTCCTTCTTGATGAACTTGTTTAAGCGTCTCAAGTTCAAAATGGGTAATGGGAAATAGGGAGAGTACTCCGATTTGTTCCTCTCAGTCGCAGGTACTGGTTCTATAGCAACTTTCTCTAGCAGGCTCAAAATTTCCTTCTCAAGGAACAGATCGCAAACCTTGAATGGGTGGCTCTCCGGCAGATGACCCTGAGGCCTCTTTAGAAAGAGAAGGAAGTAACCCCGGGCTACTGTTTCTAATGCCCATGCATCTGAAATAATGCCTTGCCGTTCTTACAGATGCAGCGAGGGCCTACCTCCCACCGCAGTCTTGTGAGATAAGGCCTCAGAGAGGTTTTGAGGCAGATGAAGCAGCATCTGATGGTAAAGTAGCAGTTGCATTGGTGGGCTTTGCACCTCTCCCTTGTCCACCACAAGGGACTCTTCTCAGACCTCTTTGACTAGACAGTCCTCTCGCTCTTTCAACTGAGGAGTGGAAGCGAAAGGACTTACCCCTCCAAGATGATCCACTGGGATGAGAGGATTCTGGCTGTCTGATGGCAGTTCCAAGGAACTTGCCCGCTGCCTTTGAGGTCTGCAGCTTCTCTAAGCATTTGTCAGCGTTGCTGGCAAACAGCTGGGTGCCATCCAAGGGCATGTTGAGGAGCCTGGACTGTACATCCGGTGCAAAACCAGACTTCTTCAACCACGCAAATCTGCGTATTACCGTGCTTGCAGCCATGGCTCTGCTGATGCTATTAGCCGAGCCCAATCCTGATTTCAGAGATTCACACTGCCTCCTTGCCGTCTCTTACAATGCTCAGGAAGCCATCTCTCTCTTCCACTTTGGGAATACAGTCAGCCGCCATAGCTACACAGTCCCACAGGGGGAATGTGAATTTTGATAAAGTGCAAGTTGAATTTGCGGTCTTGAGCACCATGCTTCCGGCCGAAAATACCTTTCTTGCCCAAGCATCAAAACGCTCATCATCCCTATCTGGTGGGATGTTAGGGTATGGTTTTTGTTCACTGCAGGGCTCCACTCAGAAACCTCCCAATTTGTCATGACCCTTTTCTGAGAGCTACATTAAAAGGAAGTATGCAGAGGTTTGGGAAGGTATGCTGCATGCTTGGCCGCTGCATCCGCTGCAGTGTTCCCAAGGGAAATTATATGTGTATTATTGGTGTGGGTGGCGTATTTCATCACTGCTAATGGAGTGGGCCATGATAGGGCATACGTTTAGCAAGGCAGCATGCTGCACACTAAGGACCCATCTGCTTTTCTAAATCCCCTTCTCTTCCATCGAGCAAACCAAGAATGTACTGTGGTCATGACGTACGCTGATAGTCTCTCTGTACCCCTGTGATGCTTCCAGGGTCTCTATTAATGCAATTGGTTCAGATGCCTGGGACGAATAATGAATGGCTATCATTTTCTGTACTAGTGTCTCATATTCTCCCTCCACCAGGCAAACCACAGCTACACTTTTATGCCACCTCCCTATCTCTTGGCCAATCGTTGCCGACCCATCAACAAAAACACCTCTCCCTCATCCAGGGAATAGTCATGTGTTTTTGGGTGTCATGGTCTGGTCCCTCATAAGTCGTGCAGTCATGGACCTCATCGTCGGCAGTACCTTTACCAGAAAGGTTGCTTTGTTTACTGTCTTGCATCATACTATGTGAATAGCGGGACTGGGCAGTAATATATCATAGGTTGATGCTCTCTGCATAGTGAGTGTTGATTTTGACCTTTCTAATACGCCAAATACTGCATGCTCCACATACAGCGTCACTGAACACCCTGTGGTAATTGTGGCCAACTTCTCTTCAGAAAATGCAGCCGCATCAAGTGCCTGCTCGCACGGGTACTGTCCCTGCATTACCAAATCCAATATGCCACTATAATAGGCCAATGGCTTGTGGCCCATCATACTCTTTTGCGTCAGTATAGCTGTCATCATCTGCCCATCAGAGTGTGAGAAACAATAAAAGTCCTGTGTGTAGTCAGGTGCAGCGAATACTGTGGCAGCCACCTCTTTTAGCTCCTGGAAACCAGTGAGCATGTCATCCGTCCTTGTGATATTGCTCTTTGTCTGTTGGGCCTCTAAGTGCCTGTAACAACTGTCATGTGTAAGTGGTGTAATCAAAAATCCAGGCCCTGCATTAATAACATTACCCCAGGAACTTCTGCATGTCCTTTGCTGTCACTGTTTGGTGTGTGCTGCACACTGGTGTTCTTTTCCCATGGATAGAAATAATCTGACCCAAGAACAACACTTCCTGCTGGCAATACTGCAATTTAGCTCTATCCGCCTTGTACTCTTTGTCAGCCAACTATTGCAAGAGAGTGATGGAATCCGTTCGGCACTGGTGTTAGTTTTTTACTACATACTAACAGATTGTCCACCTACTGAATAATGGTACTGGCCATGTGTATATTCCCCAACTCTGTGTGAGACACCCGGTTAAAGATGCTGGGGAATTCACAATACCCTTGATGCAATCTTGTATGTCGGAACCTCCGCCACCATGGGTAAATATCGTGGGGTACTGGGAGTCTGTTGCAATGGCACTGAAATGAAGGTGTTTTTTAAGTCGATGAAAGTGAAGTGAGTGGCCATTATGGGTATGCAACATAGTATTGTTGCAGGCTTTGGGGCAGCTGAAAATTCAGCCTGTACTATGTCATTAAGAGGATGCAAGTCCTGAATCATTCTCCAACTGGACCCTGGATTTCTTAATAGGGTATACAGCCGTGTAGCAGGGTGAATTGGGAGGTACGATAATGCCTTTGTGTAAATGTGCACAAACTGCATCATTTATTCCCTCTTCAGCTTCCTTTGACAGTGGATACTGTTTCACTCAGGGCAACTCTGCGCCTGATTTAAGGGTCATTTGTATTGGGGCAACAATGTGCATAAGTCCTACATCATGGAGATTAGTCGTCCATAAAATATCTGGGACCTGTGCCAGATCGTATTGGGTGAAAGATGGAATGCTTCCTGCCACTAACATAGAACCTGGCGATACTGGACCATTCAGGTCTATACATAACACAGTGTGCCACTGCCCACTTTCAGGGTCTACTCCTATCAGAACAATTCTCGTTTTCAACACCAAAACTCCTTCAATGTCCAACATGAGAAACGGCCCTGCAACGTGTTCTTGGGGGCAAATCAAGCCTGAAAATAAAAATCGTAGAGAATTCTTAAATATCCATTTCCTACACAATAGATTGCTTTTAACACCACTGTTGCTCCATAGATAACCAAATATGGGTGTACCGAAACCCTTGAGGCTGCCAACTCACTCCCTAGGGCTTGAATAATCACCATAGCTCTTATAAGGCACATCCTTAGGGTTGTCACACCACCCCCCCTATCAGCAAACAAGTTTCATCCTAACAGGTTGACGGGGAAGTTTCCAAAAACAGAAAGTGGGGGCCTCACTGTCTCGCCCCCCAATTTGAGGGCCAATTCTTCTGTAAAAGGAACTGATTTCACTGCCCCAGCGAAGCCCTGTGTATCCATAATCTCGCTTGTCTGATAAAGGGAAATCTCCCTCCTTAATGCATGATTTAGTGGCACCTGTATCAACCATGTAAGAAGGGGTTTTCTCCCATCTCCAAACCCACCAAGGTTTCCTCTTCTGGGTCGGCAGTGACTGACAGGACTGGGCATGCACAAGTTCTCTGTGTGCTGTCCTAATCAGGATAGGTGTTAGTCCCTGGGAAAACAAAAGTGTTGCCCTCAGCACACTTGCTCTCTTATAGTGTCTAACAGTATCATTGGGAATCACATTGCTATTGGGCAGTGCTACTTGGGCAGGAGGTTGTAGAGCACCCACGGGGTCAGGTGCATAGGTCAATTGATAGGTGGATGATGCTCCTGGAGCATACAGGGCCATCTGGTTGTACCCTCCACCGACCCCGTTCGGCCCATTCCCCCCCCCTCAGTCCCATCCCTCCAAATACCCCTCTTCCCCTTCTCTGGCCCATAAATCCTCAGAAATCCTCCTCCAACATCCTTCCTGAGACCACCCTTGATATTGAGGCTAAAACCCATTGTTCCAGTTGTATCCTCCTGTCCATGCAGGGGCTGTTCTCACGTCTGCCTGTACTGCCCTGTTCTCCGTCTGTGCATCTTGTAATGCTGCCATCACAGCCCTTTCTCCACTGCTATCTTTACTAGCTTCTTTTGGAAAAGTTTTGCTTCCTCTGTCTGAAGTCGTTGGGCAGCTACCTTCTCTTTTTCCTCTCTCAACCATTTGCAGTGATGTATTATTATAGACTGTATTCCCGCCCAGGCCTTCAATCCCCACAATTTCGTCAAGTGCTTTTTGGACCTCCATGGGAAGTCCCTTCTTGACCACAAAATACAAAAATCGAATTGATCAATCCCATGATTCCCCTGTTTCTGCCTTCCACATCTCTTGAGTTGGTAAAATATACTGGGCAGGGTCATTGCCTCTGGTCGTGCACTGCAGGATTGATTGGAAATCAGGTGCATCACGGTAAGCACGGTGTAAGGCAGTGCATACTTGTGCCCTAATATCATTAAAATGAGCACCGTCATGAATATCATCCCCCAATTGCACGCATTGGTACCACGCTTTCTTCCAAATGTTGTCAGCCTGATCTTCCAATATAGAAACCAATACACTTTTCAAATCGCCCATGGCCAAGGTAACACCTGCAATATGTTTCTCAAATGCATAGATCCCTTTACCCACCCCCGTAGTGAGAGATGGTAGAGGTTTCATTAAATAGTTTTTTATCCATGTGCAGCCACAAAATATACTGAGCCCTTCCTGGTCCTTTATGCTATAAAGGGAACTGCGTCCTCGTCACTTTCTTTACCCTTCTTTTCTCAGCCATTTTGCCATTTGCCATCGCCACACACACAAACCTATTCCTCAGCCTGGGTCCGACTCTTCCTCGTCGATGTCTCCTCCCCTCCCATCCTTGGACGGCACTATCCCGTAATCCAAATTTACTGCTTGCTGCCTTCCTGCCCCATTGTCCTCCTTTTCTATATGCACATCCCTAATGGTGGTGCTATCAATTCTGAACAGTATGTCTCCCGCACTCCATCTAGTCCCCCTCAGAGCCTTCTGCTCGTCTCTTCTGCCCATCCTCAACCTTGCCAGTTCCTCTTGTGTCTTTTTCAATTCCTTATCTATCTTTTTTGAGGTTTCCGATCCTGCTGCCCATGCTCCCTTATCCTTATGGTTGCAGACACAATTGAATTGGGGCGGTTCCAGTAATGGGCGGCAGAATACTGAGGGGGGCTGTGGTAGGGGGTGGGACGTAGGTAGGATTTGTATATCCTGATGCTGCCCGAGTAGGATAACAGCCTAACAGTGTGCTTATGGGTCCTGATGATATTTGTTCTGTATGCATTGATGTTACTGGGTCAGAGGCCTCTGCACTGGGTGGGGCTGTGGGGGCCATAGACTGTTGGGGGGGGCCCAGTAATGTCTTTGCCTGACCTGTGCATGCTTCCTACAAATCCTCTACCATTTTCCACAACTCTAGCGCTTTTCTATTCTTCAGCTTTTTCCCCCTTGGATTTAGATGCTAAGAATGTGTAAAATAAAAAAATAAATACAAATATACATGGGCCAAGACCTCATTATTATTAGTTGATTGTTTGGGCCAAAATTGGAACAACCCTCCATTTTGTCTCTGCTACCCACTATTTGTGATACTTCAAGATTTCTTCTTTATGCAGTGGTAGAGCAGGACACATATACTCTAATGGGGTAGTTGGTGCCATTCTGAGCACCTCTACCCCTCTCTTCTCAACTTGATTTAACCACCAAAAAATATTCCCATCTGAGGCCCGGACCAGCGTTATCAATATTTCCCAGTTGTCCCAACCCTGTAAATCCACACCCGGCAACACCCAGTCTTTTCCAACCAGCAGTTCCCTTGCTCTCTGTGGAAAATCTGGGATGACGTCTGGGTCACCAAATTCTGTAGGGCAGACCACCGGCAACCAAATAACAATCCTCTAAGGAAAAAGGCTTGGTGCACCTCTTGCAAGGATAACAAGGTTTTATTTCCCAATAATGTCAGCAGGGGCATAAATCCCAACTGCCATAGAGTGACCACTGAATACTTCAGAGCAATACAGTATGTTTTAAGGATCCCCAATTATAAGCCCTTCTCTCCCCACAAACACCTCCAGTGATGCGCACCTGGTAGTGGGACATGAGCACAGTGGATACTCACGAGGTCAACCTGCCCTTTGAAATGCAAGGTGCTTCCTCGATCCCAGGCGCCATGCCTCACCGTCAGTAACAGATTGTTAGCCTCACCCTGTGCCCCTTGCAGTACAAATCACAAGACATCCTGCCCGGAGCGCACACCTTTGCAGCAGTCCCCTTCTTGGGCCTAGCCGGGACTACACTAATCAGTCAGATTTAAGAGTTCTAATGGTGGCCATCTGGTAGTTCCATGGAGTGACATGTATTGCGGGGGATTAGGAGGGCTTAGATTAGGGATGAACTATTTTGGCAGGTCAGGACCTCTGCCCTGGCTCCCAGGAGATCGTCCTTCAGAGGCAGGTGCAGCCCTGCTCAAGCTCAGCCATTCATATTCCTTTCAAGCTGCATGGGCCTGCGGCATGAGACAATAGGATAATTGTATCTATTTGGTGAGAAGGCCTATCGGCTACCCAAGCTAGGAACGGGGGAACAGAGAGGTGTATTAGCACTAAAATGCAAGGTTATGCTATTGCAAATGCTGGGGCCTGGCCTTTCTCTGCATTGGTCTCAGAACGACGATGCTTCAGTGCTTATGGTTGCTCAGCTGAAGATGGCTCTGCTTCCCTCCATTACTATAAACTGTACAGCTCCTTTGCCCCTACAGGGCACCCCTCCTCCCTACCATCACCCTTTAATGTTACACAATGTCTCCAATATATTTCCCTCAGTTTGAAACGCCTCAGGATGCAGGGGACTTGAATATGCATCCCAACACTTTCTCCAAGTTCGCTTCCATGGAGGAAGGTAGAGTTCAGGTTGGTCCTTTTCTTCCCCTAAGAAAAGGACTCTTGTATAGGGGTGATGTCACTCCAGAAAGGAAACCAAGATCGAATAGTTCCCCCAAAGCAACCAGAGTGTGGTCTTGGGACTAGCTCATTCCCACATAAGGGCAGGACATCAAGTAGTGAGTAAAACTCAGACCCAGGTAATACAAAGGTTATGTTGGCTAGGGGTGTTTTGACCTCTACCCTTTGCCCAAAGACTGCAGCCTCTCCAGTTCCCCTGATTACTTTATAACATCTCCCTATTATTGAAGTCCCCTTTTCTCATATTGCAATAGATATAGTGGAAACACATGTACCAACAAGATTGGGGAATAGATAACATGGGTAATTCTTGGATATAGCAAAAACAAAGAGGTAATGGCTGGAAGGTTTAGACTGAATCTTAACCACATGCATTGCTCGGGGAAACCCTCCAGACCATCGTTCTTCGCCTGCCAAGCCATTATAGAAGGGGAAAGACCATATGCAGTTCGGGCTCGACTTCCCTTTTTGGGGTGGGGCCAAGCCTGATTTGCATATGGTCTTTCCCCTTCTGTAATGGCTTGGCAGGCGAAGAACGATGGTCTGGAGGGTTGCCCCGAGCAATGCCAGTGGTTAAGATTCAGTCTAAACCTTCCAGCCATCACCTCTTTGTTTTTGCTTTGTCACCCCGAGTGGGACGCGTATGCCCAGACGTGGGTCCCGTGCCTGCTCGGCCTAGAGACCCAAGCTACTCCTCACTGATGTGCCCCAACAAAGGTGAAACATGTTTGAGGATGCTTGTGGTCTCGTGCAGAAGGGATGTGACCTAGCAGTTCGGGCTGGACTTCCCTTTTTGGGGTGGGGCCAAGCCTGATTTGCATATAGTCTTTCCCCTTCTGTAATGGCTTGGCAGGCGAAGAACGATGGTCTGGAGGGTTGCCCCGAGCAATGGCAGTGGTTAAGATTCAGTCTAAACCTTCCAGCCATCACCTCTTTGTTTTTAATTCTTGGATATGCCAATAGATATCCTCCAACCAGGAAGGGTCAAATGCTTCTTTCATACAATAAGAATATCCCAAGGGAAGGTAGTAAACCTTCAACCATACCGAATTCCTGAGGCTAAGAAAGAAATAATTGAACAGCAAGTAGATCATATGATTAAGGCTGACATCATTGAGCCTGCGGAGAGCCCACGGCCTTTGCAATAATCTTAGTGACAAAACCTGATCAATTGTGGAGGTTCCGCATTGATTTCTGAAAGCTCAATTCGATCTTGCAATTTGACAACTATCCTATGCCCCAAATAGCACTACCCCCCAATTTGTCAATAAAGTCATCTAAGTTCATCTCCATGATTGATCGCACTAAAGGCTATTGGCGAGTCCCTCTCAATCCTTCAGATAGAGAAAAACTGCTTTCTCAACCCCTCAGGGTTATTTTCAATTCAAAGTGTTAGCCTTTGGGTTACATGGTGCTCTGACATCTTTCCAACGCTTAATGGACTGAGTATTGGACCCTTCTCACATTTCTGCATGGCATACCTTTATTTCCAACAGTTTTTATTTAACAGACTGAGTATAGCAGCCAAAATGTAATACATTATCTCTGAAACATGGGTTACATTCAATTGCACATAGAACATGCATGGATCCCCCTACGAAACTCTGTTTAGCCAGCACTCGCAACCACCCAGACACAGGAACCCCCATGAACCAATATAGTTTGTCCCCTTCATCCCCATTATAAATCATAGAAAGGAGAATTGTCTAAATGTGTGGTTTTGCAGCAATGGCGGGACCCTCTCTGATTATTCTATAAATGGCATCCATATCGATCTATACATTTTTGTATCTCCCCTAGCTTATTCGAAGTGATTTCTTCGCTCACGAAAATGTGCCAAACCATCTCCCACCACATCTGGACCAACACACATTCTGGGTTCTTCCAATTACAGCCAATAGTTATTTTGGCTGCTACCAATAGATGCCCTATAAGGGGAGCCAAAGGGCCCACCCTTGGTAGAACCCCTTCCGCCGAGTCATCCAGGAGAATAATTGTGGGGTCAATTGGTCACTGCAAGCCGGTGATCCCCTTAATCAGGGCCAGCACCCCTTTCCAGGAGTATTTTACCTTGCCACATGTCCACAAAAGGTGCAATAGGGACCCCTCCTCTTCACAACACCCCGTGCAACAAGTAGGAGAATAAGCACTATCCATTCTATGCAATCATTGCAGCGTTAAGTACCATCTATAATACGTATTGTAAACACTGTCTGGAGGATCTATACATATGGGACTATATACAACCCCAAGCCTCTCCATCGATGTCTAGTCTCCGCCCCCCCAGTCCTATTCCCATCTGAACCAATCATTCCAGTGTGTCTATTCTGTCAAGAGGCCTATGAAGAGTTGGAATCTTGGATTTAGAGGCACACCCATAAATATTTATTTTTATTGATTTATTGTACATTAGGTGCTCAGACAGTTAGTCAATTCTGTATCAAAGCGCTCCCACGGGGCAACAGGGAGGGAACATGGGATTGAAAACAAAGAATATGGTGGAGGATAAAGACAAACCTACCATGCATTGTGAGTATTTAAAATGTGCAAGTGCAGTGAGAAGAGGGGAAGTGAGGGTGGGAATAAGTGCTGGAATGCCCATGCTTGTGTGTGAGCAGGTTCCAGCACATTTAAAGGCCTAGTTCCTCTTGCTTTAATAATGGGGTGAGATACCCAATGTCTTAACTGTGCATATCGGTACCGTTCCACCTCCTCAAGCAGAAACTCGATTTTGCACTCTGCAAAAGTCAGTGGCTTGCCCTCCCTATATAGTTGCTGCAAGGTCTCTAAGCATCTGCTAAACTGTTCCTTAGCCATGCCCCGTTGGGATTCCGAATTGTTCCAGATAGGTGTCAGCGGACCTATACCTACAGGGGTGCCCTACTGGCGAGTAGCTCTGTACCCATAACAAATCATATTTTTAGTCGGTGCTAACACTGGGCAACAGTTCCCGTCTCCAAGGGCACTGAAATAGGGAATCTGTGACAAGGAAGCTGGAGATCTCGCTCTTTCTATGCACCTTATACTTATGCCTCAAGTCTCTTTTGAACCAAGATAGGATTTGTAACACCTGCCCAGCTAGGTTATACCAATGAATGTCAGGAATCCCCAGACCTCCATTTCTCATCCCGGGAAGTAGGACTTTCTTCGAGATCTGAGCCTTTTTGTTCCCCCAAATGAATTGGAAGATTTTCGACTGCAATGTCCACAAGATGGGGTCCGGGATCCTGACAGACAGGGCAAGACAGTGGTACAATAATCTGGGAACCAAATTCAACTTCACGGCTACGATCCTGCCGAACCATGAGATTCCCCGCTTGTTCCATATGTTGAGATCCCCTGCAAACTCCTGAAACTGCTGTGGGAAATTACACTGAAAGACCATTGACACAAAACTCGGGCTAGGGAAAGGAATCACAGTCCCATTTTATCAGATATAGGGCTTCCAGCCACAGTCTCTCGTGTGGGGGAATATAACCATCTAGGCCGCAAGATGTAAAGTAATTGATGCTAAAGGGCGCACTAGCTCCAAAGTTGGCCAGCTCTCCCAGCAATACACCAAGCGAGGCACATGGACTACCTAAATTCATCATAACAGCGTCTGCATATGTCTGCAATGCCCTTAATCCCTACATCTTGTCTCACTTTTCTAGCTAATTACACCATAGTTAACAGGAAGATCAGCAGTGACAGAGGGGCACCCCTGCCTAGTGCCTCTAGAGATAGCTATCCCCGGTGTATAAATCCTGTTAACTCTAATGGAGGTCAATTGAGACTGGTAGTTCTCCAAAACCATCCTACTAAAGTTAGGGCCAAATTCAAAGCCATTCAGGGTGCACTGAATAAGCCCAATTCACCCTGATGAGTGTAAAATGCGATCACGCCCATATCACTTCCGTCCGTAAGCCCAATCTCAATTATGTATGTTGTCGCGAGTGCTTCGCTCCACTATAAACCCGGTTTCGTTTTCATTTATGAACTCTTGGAGAACCCCCATTACCCAAGCACCAAGATTTTAGAGTACAACTTTGCAACATTGTTCATCAATGTGATGGGCCAATAGGAATCACAACACGCCCGGTCCTTGCCTGGTTTGGGTATTAATATAGTGGTCGATTCCTCCATTGTAGGAGTGATCCCGCCCGTGGTCAAGAACGAGTTAAACATGTTTGTTAAATGAGGGGTGAGAAAGCCCTGGCCCTGGAACTTCTTATCAAAAGCTGCGGAAAACCCATCAGGCCCCAGGGCTTTATTTTTTAGAGGTCTTATGACCCATTTGACCTCGGTTGCCTGAATAGGGGTGTCCAGGTCTTGGGGAAGGTGCTCCTCTGCGAGATAACGCCTTTGCTCATCCAGCTAGCTGCAGGGACTCACCTCCTATCATGGTAGTAAAATACATTTGAATTATCCCCAACTTCTCAGCATCATCATGACATACATTCCCAGAGTCGTCCCTCAATGCGTGTATGTTATTATGGGTTCTGAGTGTCTTTAGTTTGGATACCAATAGCCGGTTCGCCTTACTGCAGTGAATGTAGTAGTACTACTTCATTTTCAAGCATTGCTTATGCCGATTTATCCGCTAGATAAGCTTCCAATTTATTTAATGCCTGTGTGGTAAATATGCAAGTTCAGCATGGTGAAAAGGCGTGAATTATCAGCTGCAGGAGTAGCACCCTGAACGGGGAGGAGGCTTCTTTGGCGGTTTCAAATTTCCCCAGAATAGATTTCTGCCTCGGAAGAAGGTTGAAGAGTTCCTAATGTGCAACATTAACACAGTAACTTGTTCTTGGTTCAAGGCTCTGACAGTGTCAAGGTAGAAGACTTTCTCATGAGAACGTAGACGAGATGACCGGGACAGTCAAATAAAGATCTGCTGGTCATCTCAAATGTTTCAATTAATTGGCACTATGATGTGGGTATTGGGGGTTGGATTGTGACATCACAATGGGCAGCTAGGGGTGGTGTGGTAGGGTTTGCTGGACCCAATCATAGAAGATCATGCGTGCCCTTCTATAGGGATAAAATATGATTTTACGAATCCGCTTGTGGGGAGAAATTTAATGGTGCAAAGTGATTGATGGTAATTAGTAAAAAAGCTTTCGATTTAGTGGAGTTTCTTTGACAGCACCTTTTCATGCAGTTCTGTTCCATGTTCTGTTTGACTGTTGCTGTCCCAGCTGTGTCTGGGGCCCTGAATAAAACTGCATTACGTCTTGCCTGGCATACACTCCCTTTTTGACTACTTTTGTAATTTTTACTGGTGATTTCCAAGGCAACCCCCTGAACATTTTTGGAGTCCCTACCAAGATCCATCAGCTTTCCCAACTAGGCGTGGCGATTCCAGCCATACTCCTGGAGGAGTGGGGGATAGCACTTGCTGACCAGTCCTCAGAGCTCAAATATCGAGGTGGTCTGCAGATGCCTCGTCAGGGCGCTACCTTCGCTCTGAAGGGGTACTTGGCCTTTGAGTAAGACTCAAGGCTGAGAGGATTTGAGAATCTCCTAAAAGGATACATTAGTGTACCCGTGCATGAATGTGCAGGGTGTGGGAGGGGTTATTTTTATGGTGTATAGTACACACCCTCAAGAGGTGGAGGGCGTTTGGCCGTAGTAGTCTTAGATTTTAGGTCCATTTATCCAATGGGGAATAAGTGGGCGGTGGCACACCTGCGTTAGAGCAGAGGGTTGCGTAGTAAGTGGCGGACCTTGTTAGACAAGAGTTGCGCGTAGTGCAGGCCACTGGTATATTTGCGTCATTTTTTATATTCTTTTGGGTTGAAGAGTTTCAACGAGAAGAATCATATGCATTAGCGTTTTAGTGAGTAATAATAATGATGTGTTATTTATATAGCGCCTTTATCCAAAGCGCTTTACAGAGCACATATTTACATACAATATCACCCAACCGAAATTGGTACTCATTTATCTACCTAGGAAGGATGAAAGGCTAAGTTGGCCTTGCCGGGATTCGAACCTGTGACATGCAGATCACAGCTGCGAGCGCTCAACCCGCTGAGCTATTTTACTGGCATGTAGTAGTAGCAGTTTATCATGATAAGTGAAGTTGTTATCGTTTTCTGTTTATTGTGGAAGTTACAGAAGAGCTAGAGCCGAACTAACATGTCCATTTCGAAAGATCTGTGTAGCGCGTGCAGGGGGTGCTGTCAAACAAAGGGAGGAGCAAATGCACTCTTGAAATACTAACATAGGACATTGTTTTTAAGGTGGAGAGGGCCACTAGGTGTGAGCAGTGTGAAATGGTGGGGCCTGTGAAGAAGAGCAGTGTGAAAGGGTGGAGCCTGTGGAGAAGAGCAGTGTGAAAGGGTGGGGCCTGTGGAGAAGAGCAGTGCAAACGAGTCAGGGTGAACGAGTTAAAAGGTTAAGTACGAGTGTGAGCGGCTGTGTATGAGTAGGAGCATGGGTAAGTAACAGGAAGAATAATTAGTAGGGGTAAAACAAAAAAAAAGAATAAAAGCAGGAGGGGAAGTGTTTAAAAAAAAAATGTCGTTTGATTACATGGATGCACCTCTTAAATCACGTGTAAAAAGTTGCCCCAATATCATGGTAAAATAATGAAGTACTATTTCGAGTGAGTAAACGACACAGTGGGGAAGTGATATCAGGATAGCCCAGGGAGGGAACATTCGATAAACGTATTATCAACAGTATGTACTTGTACCTGTCGGCTACCTATGAAGGAGCCAGGTTCAAAAAGAGCCAGGAAATTTTAGGACTTTGGAAGCTGTACAAAGACACTAAAAAAGAAACAGAAGGGGAGTACGCCACCCCCCCCCCCATGCAATGTATCCACTGTTGAAACAAGCTGCAGAATATACAAATCCTAGGTGAGTATCTCAATATAAGGAGGGAACAAAGAAAGAAAGAGGAGTGCGAAATTTACTCTTGGAATGAGGATGAAAAAGGAAAGAAATTAATATTTTTTTTTATTTTTTATTTTGTGTATGTTCAAAAGAACTTTACAAAAAAGAAGTTGAGAAGAAAACGAAGTGCAGTAACTACACAAGGGATTAATATTTAGTGGACATTAAAACGCGCACACAACAGCAACTTGACTCAGTGTTCAGGGAAGCAGGAAAAGCAATGGAAAGGGAGATGGAGGAAAAAAAGGGAAAACAAAAATAGACAGCAGATGAACAGGGATGGACAGCAATATGTATACAATTTAAAATTGATAACTGGGGACAAGATTTGGATATGACAGAGAGCAATTGCACTGCATCAGATTGGGAGGACAGCAGCGATCGCCTTTTAGGGATCACAAATTCGACACATGCAATCTAACAAGTGTGAGCAGGGGAAGGAGACTAAACAAAGGGGAAGAAGAGGAAAGAAGAATTATCAGGGAACTGGGGAAATAGGTTTCGGACTAGGAAGACTATAATAGCAGTAGCGAAAAGACCACAACAAGGGAAAAAACCACAGAACGAACATAGATTTCCCTTTTGCAAAAAGCAAAAGGAGAAGTGCATTGCATACCTTGGCAGACTATGGACAGGGATAATCTACAGTTTACCTTCACTAATTACGGATGCGAGTAAGTGGATTTATGTTTATGAGGAGAAGACAGCAGGCATTCTGCTGGCCATAGCAGACATTTTATTTTTTTTATTGTGATTTTAGTCAACAATTTGACTTTCCACAAAAACATACAAATAATGCATTTTTGTATTACAAACCAACATAGGAAGTTAAAATCAAAATACACACTAATAACAAGAATGATATCTAAGAATAGCTAGTAACTATTCCAGTTAGGATGTGACATTTCTTTCATTAAAACAAAAATAAAAACATTCTTAAACAAAAAGCAAGAGGAACAAAAACTGAGAAAAAACATGATAGCACATTTCAAAATAAACTCAACCAAATGTAGATAACAAGATGTGCAAAATATTATGAAAGAAAACAATTAATCTAGATCACACTCCCAATTAATTTCTGTTCTTTTAGAAGGCATGTCACTTCATAGGTAAGAAAAGTTTCATGACCCTGCATCAGTCGTTGCCAAAACAATTTCGTATTTAGGGGGTAATTCATAGAATCCAGCGCACAAGTGGCGCACGCGGCTGGCGCACAGTGTGCGCGTGCAAATCCCTGCGCCAGCCGCGTGCGCTAAAATCCATTTTCACGCACAGCGTATTCATGGATTCCAGCCACCAAAACCAGCCGTGGTGCACAGTGGTGCAGCGACCCTGCAGCAGCGCCAGTTACGCCCCCAAGAACGCCTCTCGCGCAGGGAAAAGCCATCAATATACCCAATCCAGCGCAAAGGGCTGCGCTAACCCTGTAACAGCACAGCAAGTGGGCTACGTGTATCACTGGGGTGCGTGGGAAGTACCTCAGGCGATTCCATCAGGGTACGTGTATTTCGGGGTGCGCGTGAAGTTACACACGCGATTTCCGCAGGGTACGTGTATTTCAGGGGTGCGCGTGACGTTCTACACGCGATTGGCCTGGGCGCGTGTATTTCAGGGGTGCGCGTGAAGTCCTACACGCGATTGGCCTGGGCGCGTGTATTTCAGGGGTGCGTGGGAAGTTCCACACGCGATTGGCCTGGGCGCGTGTATTTCAGGGGTGCGCGTGAAGTTCCACACGCCATTGGCCTGGGCGCGTGTATTTCAGGGGTGCGCGTGAATTTCCACACGCGATTGGCCTGGGCGCGTGTATTTCAGGGGTGCGCGTGAAGTCCTACACGCGATTGGCCTGGGCGCGTGTATTTCAGGGGTGCGCGGGAATTTCCACACGCGATTGGCCTGGGCGCGTGTATTTCAGGGGTGCGCGGGAAGTTCCACACGCGAATGGCCTGGGCGCGCTTATTTCAGGGGTGCGCGAGAAGTTCCACACGCGATTTCCGCAGGGTGCGTGTATTTCAGGGGTGCGCATGAAGTTCTACACGCGATTGGCCTGGGCGCGTGTATTTCAGGGGTGCGCGGGAAGTTCCACACGCGATTTCCGCAGGGTACGTGTATTTCAGGGGTGCGCGTGAAGTTCTACACGCGATTGGCCTGGGCGCGTGTATTTCAGGGGTGCGCGGGAAGTTCCACACGCGAATGGCCTGGGCGCGTGTATTTCAGGGGTGCGCGGGAAGTTCCACACGCGATTTCCGCAGGGTACGTGTATTTCAGGGGTGCGCGTGAAGTTCTACACGCGATTGGCCTGGGCGCGTGTATTTCAGGGGTGCGTGTGAAGTTCTACACGCGATTGGCCTGGGCGCGTGTATTTCAGGGGTGCGCGGGAAGTTCCACACGCGATTGGCCTGGGCGCGTGTATTTCTGGGGTGCGCGGGAAGTTCCACACGCGAATATCCTGGGTGCGTGTATTTCAGGGGTGCGCGAGAAGTTCCACACGCGATTTCCGCAGGGTACGTGTATTTCAGGGGTGCGCGTGAAGTTCTACACGCGATTGGCCTGGGCGCGTGTATTTCAGGGGGGCGCGGGAAGTTCCACATGCGATTTCCGCAGGGTACATGTATTTCAGGGGTGCGCGTGAAGTTCTACACGCGATTGGCCTGGGCGCATGTATTTCAGGGGTGCGCGGGAAGTTCCACACGCAAATGGCCTGGGTGCGTGTATTTCAGGGGTGCGCGAGAAGTTCCACACGCGATTTCCGCAGGGAACGTGTATTTCAGGGGTTCACGTGAAGTTCTACACGCGATTGGCCTGGGCGCGTGTATTTCAGGGGTGCGCGGGAAGTTCCACACGCGATTGGCCTGGGCGCGTGTATTTCAGGGGTGCGCGGGAAGTTCTACACGCGATTGGCCTGGGCGTGTGTATTTCAGGGGTGCGCGTGAAGTTCTACACGCGATTGGTCTGGGCGCGTGTATTTCAGGGGTGCGCATGAAGTTCTACACGCGATTGGCCTGGGTGCGTGTATTTCAGGGGTGCGCGAGAAGTTCCACATGCGATTGGCCTGGGCGCGTGTATTACAGGGGCTCGCGGGTGGTTTCACATGCGATCGGGCCTGGGGGAGCGTGTGCGTGTATTTCAGGGGTGCGCGGAAAGTTTCACACACGATTTCAGCAGGGTATGTGTATTTCAGGGGTGCCGGGAAGTCCTACATGTGATTTGCCAGTGTGGGTCCTCCCAGGTTTTCCCTGTACACCCTTCACGGCCCCTGCAGGCAGCCCACACCACAGGGGACTACCCTGCATCCCTGGTCATGTCCCGCAGGCAGCCCATCCAACATGGGCATGCCCCCCAGCAAAGGCACATGTCTCCTTGCACTAATGATCACCAACTCATGTCCCCTTGCACCCCCACCCCCAGAATTGCGGGGCACCTGCCAGCAGGCCCCCACCCATGTCCAACTCATGTTCCCCACCACCCCCAACCCCAGCATTGCGGGGCACCTTCTAGCAGGCCCCCACCCATGTCCAACTCATGTCCCCTTGCACCCCCACCCCCAGAATTGCGGGGCACCTGCCAGCAGGCCCCCACCCATGTCCAACTCATGTTCCCCACAACCCCCACCCCCCAGCAGTGCAGGGGCACCCTCCACCAGGACCTCGCCCATGTCCCATCCATGCCCCCCTGCACCTGGGTCCCAACAATTCCCAATCATGTCCGTAATGGCCATCCTCCCCTGCCAAAAGGTCCAACCAACTATCACATCCACCCACATATCAAAGGCAATTACATGTTACACACCCAATGTAAATAATGCAAATGAACACATGTCTACCACACACAATGGCTGCAAGTGAATGTTAAAACACCCAACATGACATGCATGAAAGTAATGCGATGATACGACACATTGAAGGATGAAAATAAAAATGTATTGAAAATCAACTTGAATGGAAATGAAATGAGAAAAACCACAAAGCAAAACAACCAAAAGAAGATGAATGTCCATGAAAAAAATCCAAAAAATAAAAAAATCCATTGAAGAACTATTTACAAGATAATCCCGGGTCCATGAGCCCAACCAAATGAAACCTAACTATGACAACTAACTAAAACCTGAACTATATACAAAAATGTGGCGCATTGTCCAATCGCAGCCAAATAAAAAAAAAAAAAACCTAACACTAACTATATAACTATATACAAAGGCAGCGGGCTAGTCCGACGGCTCACTGGTTGTTGTCATGGGCCAGGGCATCATTGAACTCCTGTTCAATGGCTTGGAGGCGGGCATGTTCCCTGGCCCCGAGGTCCCGCAGGGATAATGCAGTGTCCAGCTCCAACTCCCTGCGAAGACCCTCGAGGCACTCAGCCCGCCTCACCGCCCTCCGCATGGAGTCCTCCGCCCTGACCATTGTGAGCCATTCCTCCTCTGCCCGCTGCCGCTCCGCACCTATCTGCTGGCACAACCGCTCCCACACGGAAGCCACTCCCATTCCAGGGTTCTCCTGCCCTCCGGCCGATGCCTGCACCCCTGATGTTGATGGCCCCGAGCCATGATGCCTCCCACGTTGAGCCTGCTGCTGCCTCCGACGCAAATGCCTGTGCCAGCACGACGGCATCCAGGCTGATGGAAACCACCGACGCCGTCGTGCACGTGCCCTGCCCGATGATGCCGTCACATCCTCCATCTGCTGGGGTCCGGTTGCTGTGGTGTCCACCCCTGCTGGACCTCTGACTCCCGACTGTGGCAGGGATGGGATCCCCACCGAGCTGGCTGCATTGGTCAGGGCAGGTACACAGGGGGCCCTGGTGGCATCTGGGCCGGAAGACGGCAAGGAGAACGACTGGCGTATAGTCTCCAGGAGGAGGAGAGGGCCGCCAGATTGGCCGACACATGCAGGAAACCCCCGAACATGGACGATCTCAATTGGGCCACGTCGGCACGGTGCTCTTCGTGATGACGTGCGTGCTCCTCCTGGGAATCATGCACGGCATCACGAATCACAGCCGTGCGCATCGCGACCCCAATCAGGACCTTCTCCATACGGCCAGGGGTCCCCTCGTCCGCAGATGGAGGGAGTCAGATGACATGGACATCCCCTCTACCTCCGGACGGGCCTGGGAAGGGGCATCCCTGCTGGTGCATGATGGTGCACCCACAGGGTCAGGGACAGCGACATGCACAGGCCCCTCCACGGTGACCTGTGCTGCCTCCTGCCCCTGCCCCTGGACGGCACTACTTGCACCAGCAGGGATGCCCCCACCAGGCCCCATGTGCGGCTCAGTGGCGGCCTCCTCCTCCTCTGTGGAAACCACCAACCTGGATGGCTCCTCACCGTCTTCCGCCGTAGCAGGCCCCTGTGGGGGCTCACCCACCCCTTCCGCTGCAGCCGTGGGAGCATCCCCGCCGCCTTGCTCCACAGCGCCGTCTCCGCCCTCTTCTTCACTAGCCGCTGCGTAGAGGGAGACATACAACACAAGCATCAGGGTACTGTACAATGGTCCCCTAGACAGGAAGCAATAGCAGATGAGTGCAACTGTCAAAGTACACTTCCATCATGTCCCTCCACAACACATCTGTCAGTCCAGGCAAAACACACACAGTGACAGTCATGGTGCATGCCATGGACATTTCCATACATGTCCAATGGACTCTCGAAACATACAATGTAATGGTACTCACATGCATCATGGGTCATGCCTATCACATGCACACACTTCACCTCAGTCACATCCATCTGGCCCCGTACACCCCAATCGCAGTGGATACAAGGATGACTGGGCTGCATCAGTGAATCTGTACATTGTCACAGACATGTGTCATGCATCCATGGCATTCACAAGTCACAGACACGCAGGTCAGGCACACAGACATGGATATCATATATGTACCTGGCATCAGCACCCATCCCTCACCCCCACCCATGTCCAGGAACAGAGACTGCCATGCTCTCATGTGTACAATCTGCATAGGGCTCCCCATGTCGCATTTAAACACATGCAACAACGGTGCGGTTCACACATTACTGGTCGCACATGCATTACCATGATGTCCCTGCACACATACATGCGTACATGGCCTATGTCACACACACAGGCAAGTATCAGACAACCAGCACACTGCAACATGCCCTGTCTCACACAGCAATGCTTGGCCACTTACCGCTCAACTCCAGACGGGTCTCCCTCTCAAGGACCTGGGAGTGGAGCGCTGGGTGTATGGGTTCCAGGACCCTCATCTGGATGGAACTCATGCGGCCCCGGCCCCCCTCCACGAGGCGCCGGGCCTTTATGAGGGTTCTGGACCTCAAGTCTTCCCAGCGCTTCTTGACCTTCTGGATGGTGCGGGTTGCCACCCCCTCCGCGTTGATGGCAACCACACAGTCGGCCCAGATCCTCTCCCGTCCTTCCTTGTTGGCGTGGGACGATCCGAAGAGGGCATCATACTGCCCCAGGACTTGCTCCACCAGAACACCAACTTCGGTGGCAGTGAAGCTGGTGTCCCTCTGCCCCTCTGGCCGGGGGTTGCCACTGGTGCCAGATGTGGATGTGCCCGACATGGCAACCCCAGGGGCAGGAGTCGGTGGGCAACTGGGTCCTGGGGCTGGGCTGTGGAGCGATGTTATCTGAGTCGGGAGTCTTCTGTTCCAGCAGGGGTGGACACAGCAACTGGACCCCTGCAGATGGCTGATGTGCAGGCACCAAATGGCAGGGCACGGTGCCAGCAGGCAGGCAGCAGCAGATGGCACGTGGGAGGCTGCTCGGGGCACTGGGGGGCAGTAATTCGGCCTTCCGGGCAGGAGCGTGGTCTTCCGTGTGTTTTCGCGTGGCCAGCTTGATACGGAGTGATTTGGCACGTGAAAATCCTGCACGTCAGCGTGAAAATCGAGGAAAGGCCCTTAGCGCGTAAGCGCGTCAGCACGCGTACGCGATTTCATTGGACCAAAGGCCCTTACAGCGTAAGCTTGTCTGTGACATTTTGCGCACGGGCGTTGCCCTGGCAGGGCTTGGGGATCCCGCGTGCCTTTACACTGTTCTGTACGTGCTTTTCATGCGGTGCGGGTGTTTTCCATTCGTAGGGGTTCACACGCTATTACTTCACAGCGGGTGTTGGCTACGCGTTCTTCTACACGCAAGGCAGACGGTGAGTGGTACCCCGCTCCTCCAGGCCCGATGGCGTGAAGAAGTTCACGCGAACCCCTGAAATACACGTAGCCCACTCCCCCACGCCTGATCGCGTGAAGAAGTTCACGCGAACCCCTGAAATACACGTAGCCCGCTCCCCCAGGCCCGATCGCGTAAAAATGTTCACGCGAACCCCTGAAATACACGTAGCCTGCTCCCCCAGGCCCGATCACGTGAAGAAGTTCACGCGAACCCCTGAAATACACGTAGCCCGCTCCCCCAGGCCCGATCGCGTGAAAATGTTCACGCGAACCCCTGAAATACACGTAGCCCGCTCCCCCAGGCCCGATCGCGTGAAGAAGTTCACGCGAACCCCTGAAATACACGTAGCCCGCTCCCCCAGGCCCGATCGTGTGAAAACGTTCACGCAAACCCCTGAAATACACGTAGCCCGCTCCCCCAGGCCCGATCGCGTGAAGAAGTTCACGCGAACCCCTGAAATACACGTAGCCCGCTCCCCCAGGCCCGATCGCGTGAAAATGTTCACACGAACCCCTGAAATACACGTAGCACGCTCCCCCAGGCCCGATCGCGTGTGTGACTTCCCGCGAACCCCCGGAATGCACGTACCCCGCTCAATCGCGTGTGTAACTTCCCGCGCAACCCCGAAATACACGTGCCCCGCTCGCACAGGCACAATTGCTGTATGTTGCCACTTTTGTAATGCGCAGGGATGCTACCGCCTGCCTTCGTGTGGCGGACGTGTTTCGGCTTGTACGTGTCTTTCGCTGTGCGCGGCTTTGCCCTATTCGATTCCATGAATACGTGTGGTTCGGGTGCGTGTGGGCGTTCCGTCTGCTTCCCTGCAGTAAATCCCCAGTTACGCCCTTGTTTTCGCGAGTTGTTCCCCATTCCGCGCGTTACGCCCCGTGTTCCACCCACTTTCTAGTGTATGCGCCGAGGTTGTGCGCTTTCACTGTGCGCGTCGCGTACATCTTTCGGGATGTTGCAGTGACGTGTGCGCCATGCACGGGTTTGGCGCACATCCCGAGGAAAACACGCGCAGGGACTTCCATGAATCTGATTTTTTGCGCTTGCGCCTGCTTGCGCGAAGATTTTCGGTGCACGTTTGTTCCATGAATCGGCCCCTTAATGTTTTCAGCTCATGAACAAATCTTCGAAATCTTTTCAATCTAATGAACCATGTCCCAAACACTCGGTCAATAAATGGGCGACGGTTTACTTTATACCATCTTCACACTTGTCGCAAACGTTAGAGGGGAAGGCTATTGGATCTCTGATATGTTGTATTTCCAAAGAGAGAACCAAGTTTAACCTAAATCTCAAGAAGTCCAATCTGACCCCAGGATTTGATGATTTCTTCAGATTAGACGGAAGAGAGGATCTAGGTTTGTCAGTTTCTGTCCAAGACACCGATAGTTTGGTGCCTCTCATTTTAGCATTTGTTGTAATCCAATCCATTAGTTTGACAGATTGTTTTACCTTTAATGGATTCTGGATTAGAATCTCAATCGAAGTGTCTGCCATTTCTGATAGATTATTACAGTGGGATCTCAAGATATTTAAGAAGAGGTTATTCAATTTCATCTGTTGTGCAACTTCTACATATAGAGATGCTTTCGGAGGGAGCAAGATCAACCTATATAAGCTCAACCATTTCCATTCCATTCCTTCTACCGAGTTGACATCAAAAGCCTGTAGATAGCATTCTAAACCATAAGTGATAGATGGAAACATCGTCCCCACATAATATTTTATAAGTGGCAACAAAGAGAATCTGTAATGCTTAGAGTACACTCTCATCATTTGCGCACCCAGCTTTCTTTGTTTAGACTCAATAATTGTTAGAAGATGGGTCATAGTGGGATAAGACAGAATCTGGCAACCCAAATAAGTTCCTTCTTTGTCTGTTGGAATAATTGAATTGTTTAGGTGCCATACATAGTGTTTAGTTATTCTATGAGGATGTTTAAAGATAACAATTTTTGACTTGTCTGGATTTATTCACAAGTCATTCAAGCAAGCATAATCAGCTAACGCTGTTAATAACCGCTGTAGGCCGACTTGAGTGTGGTCTATCACCACAATATCGTCTGCATAAGCCAACCAAGTAGTTTTTTCATTTCCAATTTTAGGAGCCACCAGACCCTTTTCCAACCACCATTGAGATAAATCTGACAAACAAAATAAACAGGAAAGGGGCCAGCAAACAACCTTGGCGGACCCCCCTCTCCATCTTAATTGAGCTGGATAGAAGTCCTGATTTTGTTAGTCTTACTCTGAGTGATGAGCCTTGATGCAGATAAATGAGAATATTTAAGAGGCAGTCTGGTAAACCCCAGTTTTTTAATTTGCACCATAATGTATTCCATTTATGGTGTCAAAGGCCTGGGAGAGGTCAACCCCTGCGACAAAGAGTGGAGATCCGGCTTTTGCCAATGAGGATGAAATAATACTTCTAAGAATCAATATATTCAATGACGTGGATAACCCCCTCTTAAAGCCAGGCTGTTCCCTAGGTAGTATACCCTTAGACTCTGCTCAACTTTCTAATTCCTCCAAAACTAATCCGCAGAAGATTTTAACATCTGCATTGAGTAATGAAATGGGGCGATAATTGGCCGCCAAAGAATGGTCTCCTTTTTTGTAAATTGGAATGATAATAGCCTCTCTCCAGGAGTCCGGAATTGTTTTCGAATCAAGGATGTTATCAAATAGTATCTTAAGTATTTTTGCCCTCGAGATTGAAGATTTCTTTATTAGACGCTCAATATCGTATATCTTAAAATCCAGAGTCCATTTTGACTCTTGTTGAAGATAGGGGACTTGGGAAATAGCCGGGGCATAGACCTTCAGAAAGTGGTCCATCCAGGCTTTTTCGTCAATCACTGACGTTTGAGGAGAGTCAATATCGGATTGTACTGAATTAAGAATTGTCCAGAAATTCTTAGAATTTCGGAGGGATAGAGCTTTCAACATTTCTTTTCCATCTCTGTGAGACAGCATAAACCTGTGCCCTCCCACCCAATTCTTATGTACATTGTTAATTTGTTTTATTTGAGCTATGCATTCCTTACCATCTTTTACTGTTTTTTTAATTCTATATTTTTCGGCTTTTATTTGCTCTTTTTTTCATGAATTTTATTATCGAAAAAATTGTTAGTTTTTTTAAGGGGCTTACCATTCCCCATCGTGAGGGCATTCAAAGCCCACAAAAAATTGTCATAGTTACTCGGTTCACAGTGCCCTATCAATTGATAATGCGATAACTGCATAATTGCTCTTCTCAAATTGTCATTAAGTGTTTGACCGCCTTTTTTGAACTTCACAACTCGATTACCCGCAATATTCACCTCCAATGGTTGAGCGTACTGAGGAGTTTGTGAGGTATCCTCAATTCTTATGGCAAAGTCCAGCATAGCATGATCACTATCTTTAGTTTGTAGCAGATTGAGAGTTAGACATTTCTTAAAAATATTCCTGGTGATGTACACGTAATCAATTGTTGAAAAAAATGCTACCTCTCTTCCAGGAAGGTGCACATGGGATGTCACCCTTCACATTCCCATTAAGCATTGTCAAATCCCATTCAGCCATGAACTCATCCCAAATATAGCCATTGTGCGATTATTTTTTAGGAGGAAAAGACAATAGATTTGTGTTAATACATTGCGTATTCAGATCACCCAAAAGTATCAATTCATCAGACAGAAACTGAGAGACAACCGCTACCAATGTATCAGTCAGTGACTGAAAGAACGCTATCAGAGTAATAGCCATAGGGTTCCAGTAAACTGTAATTACCACTCAATATGAGATCTTCATGTTTTCTCTGATCCTACCACCAAAAGACCCTGAACTGTACTTGATATCAGAGTACATTCGTCAAAAACCTCTCTTCTACAGACCAATAGCAGACCTCCACTAGGGCGTCCAGACCCTCTGTATTCAGCAAGTTGTGAAAGACAGAAAAACCCTCAATGCCCAGAGCCTTAATTAGCCAAGTTTCTTGAAGTGAGATCAAATCAAAATTCTGAAAAATAAAACATCGGAGTATTTTTAGAGTAAGAGTTGTACCCTCGAGAATTCCAAGACAGACACCTTAGCTCCTGTTTGGCAGAGCTTGTGTTCAGGCACAACCCTTTTCTGAAACACTTGAGCTATGATTGATTTCTGGCACCATTTCCCATAAATTCAATGAACCCCCCTAAATTAGAGGGTTCCTTCAAAATTGAAGTATTTGTATCAATACTGGGCTGAATTCTTGATATCACATATCCCCTTTTTAGCCATTCATCCTTAGACTCTAGCATTGCCTCTGACGCTAGTCTAGATTTCATCAGAAATTCAGAAAAGCTTGAATTTGGATAAGCCGGAAAGCTAACTCGATCTATATCGCTTCATGTGAAAAATTTCAACAGGTTCATTGATTTCATCTCTCCCAGTATAACTGGCCGATTGATAGGGTCCTGGGACTTATTACTTCCAGACTTGCATAGAAAGATCTTCTGGCTTGAAACGTTACTGCCACAATTTTTTTTGACAGAGGAAAAAGCAGACACCATCGACTTCACAGGAAACCGTAGTGAGTAGGAAGACAAATTGTGTAAGATCATCTTTTTCAATCTGAAGTTTACCATTCGGACCTTCTCCTGTCGATCTACTATTTTTCATAAATTCATCTCCTTTATCTGTATCAGCTTTTTGCGAAATCTCAGAATTGGTTCCCACACTTTGTCTTTTAGGCCCCAATAGTGCGTGAGAATCTTTTTATTTCAGAAAAATTGGTGCAATTTTCATTGGGGGCACATTGGATTTGGGTTTTTGCTTAGGAGGAAGGAAGATGGGTGAAATTTTCTTAGGAGGAACCGGAAAATTGGTTTCACTGCTCACCATCACTTTGATAATAGCCGGGGAGCCCTCATCCATGTTCTTATTCGTTACCACCTCAGCTGGATTAATTTTCCGATTTTTGATAGAGCCAAACCTAGGGCCTTTGAAATTCCCTTTTTCTGTTTCGCACAAATTATTTTCTTTCAGATTTCTGATAAACTGCTTACTGTTTGCCGGGTGATGCTCAGAGACCTTATTCCTTCCCGAAAGCTTATTATTCTTTTGCGCTAGTTTTAGCTCTTCCACCTTCCTTTTCCTCCTTTTTTTAGTCTTTCCATTAGGTCTCTTTGATACTTGATCCAACTTTTCATTCGAGGGGGCAACTTCCTTGGTTATGTCATTATTTGGGATCTGAGATGCTTCCTCATCAGCTAGTTGAGCAAGGCGCATAAATTCTTCCATAAAGGATGACGATAAAGGCCTATCTTCCCATTCATTGATCGTTTGGCCCAACTCAGAACTCGCTGGGACAGCAGGCCACCCAGAACTTTTCAGGCCCTGTTCCCATTTTTTGTTCATCATGAATAAGTCCTGTTTTAGATCCGCACCTTGGGAAAACAGAAGGTCCATTTTATTCAATTTAACCTCCTGAAAAGATTTCAAGAAATTCATAGATGTATTTTTCTCCTCATTTATGGCTGATTTTAGTGCCGCCATATTTAAGTCTACTGAATCCATATCCTTTTTTAGTTCCAACAGGATTCCTGAATGCTGTTCCACTTCCATTTTAATGTTTTCAAAGACCTTCACCAACAAGTTTAATATAAAATGTAGGGCCACTAAAGTGGGAGGCCCCAAATGTTTCCCATCATTGACTACTTGATTTGAATCTTTTTTCTGGTGGCCAGAAATCGGGACAGAATGTTGCTGTGCCATAGGACATTCTTCCTCTGTTGCTGGCCACAGTTCCAATACGGGATTTCACTCGGGGGACAGGTCACTATGTGGAATATCAGAGACATCTTCAGCACTTCTAGTTGAGGCTCTGGTTATTTATCATAGCCAAAGGTCGGTGACTACCTGAAATTTCTTCTATTAACAGAGGAGTAAGATCTTTTGTTACAGAAACAGTAGGTATAGGGAAATGATCTTCAATTGTGTTTTTCATAGTGACAGCAGTGACCGTATAGTTCAGATTAGACATTAATAGGGTTTTTGTTGCCAAGTTCAACGGAGTAGAATGGCTTGTATCCTTCAGTTTGTTTATCTTAAGAGCAGATAATCCAGAGCTTGTAGGAACTTCCGTATTGTCAGAATACGTACTCTTTGGTGATAGAAAACTGCCCCCGCCCGTTTTATAGGGGCGGAAAGAGACATTACCCCTTCCACCTCAAAGTCAAAATGGAAAGAAGGCAGCAGGGGTAGGCAAAGATTAAGGTAAGAGATTGAGTCCACAACCGCTGATCGAGTCAAAGGTATTTAACCCGCAGTCCTCGATCAGCTATTAAATAAGAAGCCAGTGACACCAGCCCCAAACAAAAGACAACATTTAGATGAATCTCACCTCCTAGCCTCCCCGCCGAACACCAACAAACACTGAGCACTTTCGCCACACTTTTCCGCTCCGCCTCAAGCGGATGTTTTGTAGCGTGAGCGGATGCGTGGGCGGGTGCTTCCAAGTCACCAGGGTTACTGTAGTCCCTGGAGCCAGAGCCTGATTCAGGCTCCTTCACACCGGAACAAAGAGCATGGGACTGTGCAGAAACTCGTAGCTACCAGCAGAAATTCCACAGCTAGCAGCTGATTTAAAACGGAGCGCAATGAAAACAAATAGGTAGGATTGAAAAGTGAATAATTGTACACCGTAGATGTGCACACCGCCAAACACTGAGCACTTTCACTGTACTTCCGTAGACATTAAGAGTTTATTGGCGGCATTGGTGGGGAAGCGAAGTGACAATTTGGCAACAAGCGGGATATGCAGGAGTAAAATTAAGTTCTAACATACATGACATAGCACCCTTTAACAATTATCGAGCACACATCTGGAATGCTCTGAGAAAGCTGTATTCAGATGCGTCCGATATGGGGTCAATACTAGCATCAAAAATGAAGCCAGATGAGGACCCCCCCTGAGTATATACGGTCCATACAAGAGATGTGGCCAGAGGAAAATAAACAGTCCTGGGACAACAAAATACCCTTATTTTATCACATCTCAGTGAGGGGACTCCCCGCGAATGTGCAGGTTTCCCTAGAAAAGTTAGTTGGGATACAAGCAAGAGGATGGCCTGAGATACAGGCAACTATTGTAAACAAAAGCAGGAGAAAGATAAAGAGATAGCAGACAACATGGTAAAAGCGGAAAATAAATGAGTGCAGAGAAAACTGTCTTTAATAAGCATGAAAGGAGCAGTGCTCACAGGACCAGTTGTCCCACCCGCCCAAAAGGGGGACTCCCAGTAGCAGTGGTAGCACAGCAAGGATGATACCTGTAAGCACCACCATATAATCAGTAGTAGACACAGGTTATACCTGCCCAGGGACAAGTGCAAGTTGGGGATATGGCGGGAACACAAGGTACAGTGAGCATACGTCAAATACCAGCACAGACACAGGTACAAGAAAAAGGAACGATACTGGGACAGAATGCAGTGCCCCAATACACAGGACTGACAGTGCTGGGCGGCAATCTATTTACGTCTTCTGCAAACACATTTTCTGAAGAGGGGTGCCCATGGAAAATGCAAGTGTGTCCTGTCCTACAGCACAATCACAGGGATACCCCCCCACACACATGTGTTTTTGTATGGGGTACAGATGCTGCTGGGATGGCAACCAGGAATTGAAGGGAAGGTGTCTTGATTGTCCAATGAGATGCTGTTCAGACCACCATGCCCCTCCACCATTATGTCTTGCACGCGCGCACACACACACAGACACACACAGACACTGCTATGCCTCAAGGAAGTACTGGTGAGAATAGACATGATTATATTGGTTGTTACCGATGACAATATGGAGTGTGATCAATTTTATGCATCAATCCCACTGACACTGACATGAGTAACAGACACAGAGCTGTTCGCTACCAAAGACGATGAGTAAGGAGAGGCAGTGTTCGAACTGAGCACACTATGTCCAGTGCACATAAAAGAAACAGCAGTGTCTCAGCTGACAATTGGTGAAGAAAGAAATAAAAATACTTGCATGAGGATCTGGAGAAAGTTCCAAAAGTCCTGTGGATGAAGGGACCCCATGATGTGGGCATACTAAAAGGAGCAGGGGCAGTACACATTAAAATGAAAGAAGTAACTCTTCTACCATGAGTAAAGCAATACCCCGTCCCCCAAGAAGCAGATGAGGGCATATACGAGACCTTGCATGCCCTATGGCAGCAAGGTATAATACAGGAATCCACATCACCTTGCAATACAGCTATCTTTCTGATCAAACAGGATTTAAACCCCCTTAACAACATTATCAAGGCACCCTTTGGTTCCAAACCCTGCAACAGTTTTATGTAGCGTCCAGCAGAGGCACACTACTTTACAGTTGTAGATTTGAAAAATGCCTTTTTCTCCATTATCCTGCATCCAGACTACAGGTATCCCACCGCGTTTACATATCGCGGAACCAGGTCCGAACATACAATAATGCCCCAATGGTACTGTGAAGCATAATCAACAGAGTAATACAAATGGATTTGAGAAATATAAAGGTTGCAAGTACAGTGATTCAATACGTGGATGACCTTTTAGTGTGTAGCACAACAGAGGAGGAATGCAGAAGAAACTCAGTGACACTACTGAAATTGCTAGCTGACAAAATGTAGAAAGTGGACAAAGACAAACTGCAGTATTGTCAAAAAAAGGTAGTTTACTTGGGCCAGATTGTGTCAGCAGACGGGAGAATAATAACACCAGAGAGAGTTGAAGCAATATATAAAACACCCAGACCAAAGAGTGAAAGCAATGCAACAATGTCTAGGGTTTTGCAACTATTACAGGGCATGGGTTTTCGATTACTCCACTTATACCAGGCCATTTCAAGCACAAAAAGAAGCTCAAAAAAATAAAAGCACCATAAAATGGACAGCTGAAATGGGTGAATATTTTGATGAACACAAATACGAGTTAGTACATGCACCAGTATTGGCCACACTCAATTACAAAGCAAAGTTTCACTTGTATTCCCATTCAGATGGTAAGGTGAGGACAGCTGTACTAACACAAAAGAAGGGACAGTGACACAAGTCACTGGCTCATTACAGTGGATCACTAGATCCAGTAACGCAGGGACACTTCCCATGTGAGCACGCACTTGCTGCGTCTGCATTTGCAATTGAGAAAGCTTCCACAATTACAAGGGGGTGCCCGGTAATTTTGTATGTGGAACATGCACTGTTCGCAATATTAGAAAAGACCAAATCAACATTGACAGCTCAGAGATCTTCAGGATACGAAGTAATACTGACAAACCCTGCAATAGAGGTGGAAAGGTGCAGAACAATAAACCTAGTAGTGTTCATTGCAGAACAAAGTGAGGAGAGAGATTACATACATGAATGTGTTGCCTGTATAGAAAGGAGTGAAGGTAACTCCCTGGTAAAAGAGGAATTGATTGAAGGGGGGACATGATCTTTAACGATAGAAGCTCAAGTATCAACCAACGTACAGAACAAAGACATTCTGGGTCTGCAGTAGTGGGATACAAACATGAAATACACAAGCAAGAGGAGTTGATAATGTACTCAAAATTACCAGCACAATACTCTGCACAAGCAATAGAATTAGTGGCATTAATTGAGGCACTAAATATGTCAGAAATAATATCTTTCTCGACTCTGGCTACGTAACATCCACTGTGCATTCAAGGCTGGCAAGGTGGGAAAGGAGAGGGTTCAAAAGAAGTGATGGCACACCAGTACAGCATGCAGCACTGCTGAGTAACCTATTATAGGTGTTATTACTCCCAGTAGAATTGGCTTTAATAAAGTGCAAGGCCCATATTGGAGGACAAGATTTAATTCAATTGGGTAACGAAAAAGCAAAGCAGCAAAAGAAGCAGCATATCTGCCAGAAGGGACTCATTTGCTGTTCCCTGGTAATGGAGAACGAATACCTCTCATGGCACTGATAAAAACTAGCAAAGAAAAAGATGCAATGCCCAAAAATATCACTGTAACACCAATAGTACAAATAATAGAATTGCAGGGAGAAGCACCAAATGATGAAAAAGAATTTTGGAAGAAACGACAGGATGTGGAAAGAGGAGCGCTTTACTGGTCCTCACACAGTGACTTGCGCATCACTGCACATCACTGACAGCTGTGAAGATAGAGGGTCAACGAGGATGGATTCACATTACTGACGTGCGCAAAGACAAGAGCACCACCTTCCATTGAGAAGAGGAGCAGCGCACAGCATAACGGGAAGTATTTGTGAACTTTCAGTAACTTTCATTTCAGCAATACAACTTAATAAAAAAACAGCAAAGGAGGGAGGAGAGAGTGTTTCTACTGTCGTTATGAGGAGACAGCAACCTTTTTTTTTGTTTTTTTGGAGTGTCATAATATTAACATGCATTAGTATAGGATTCATATTTTTATCCAATTTGGTTTTGAAAGAAAAAAGTGGTACACAGTTAAATGACAATGTGAATAAAGGAAAAGGGAATATAATGGATGAAGGTTTTCAGCATGACACTGAAAAAGGGCAAAGTTTATCATCTGGTACGATTAATGCACCTCTCCCTCTGCAAAACTATAGGTTTATTCCAAGGGGCAAGTGTCACAGTCCAGTGGGTGGATGAAGGGGAACATGTCTATGCCGATAATTATGTGAAACTCAACTGAATGGTGAAAAAAGTGAGACCAAAAATATGATAGTAGAATATATAACAGAAGGTTCTAAAAGGGTAGATAAAAATAAGTGAACACAACAAATTGCAGTGCATAAATAAGGAGTGGCAAAGAATTCCCTGGTGTCATACAAGAGCACTAATGAGAATAATAGGTGTGGTATGGTGCCTTCCCTCTTTCTCTCTGGCCCGCCTCCCTTAGCCTTGTGCCTCCACCTGCATGAGGCAAAAAATCTGGGTTCATCTTTAACTCCACTCTGTCCTCCTCATCTCACATGGCGGACATCTCTAAAAAGTCCCACTACCAATTGCACCTTCTCAGAGTTATTCTACCTTTTCTCACCTTTCCCCAGAGGCTCACCATCTCCAGAGCCCTGGTCCTCTCTAGACTGGCAGCCTTTTCTCAGCCTTCCCTCTTCTACCCTCCGTCCTCTTCAACTCATCCAGAACAGAACCGCAAGACTTATCCTTGGCCTCAAGCCCAGGGACTGCTTCCCTCTGGTGCTGAATTCCCTTCACTGGCTCCCTGTGGCTGCAAGGATTAAGTTCAAGACACTTTGCATTGTCCACAAGTCTTTCTGGGGCTGGGGGCCCACTATCATCAACGCTCTCTTCCTAAATACTCACATTTCTGAGCCCTCCGCTTTTCTTCCTCCAACTCTATGCGGGTGAGCCGCTTCTCCAAGCAGAGACTTGGAGGGTGTGGGGCTTAGATCTTTATCCACTGCATGTGCTTCCATCTGGAACAGCCTCCCTGCCTCGCTCCGTCTTGAGCCAGATCTCCTTAAGTTCCAGAAACTCCTCAAGACTTTCCCCTTCGCCTCCTCCTCCTATCTCCCTCTCCCCTGCTAACAACCTCTTTCTGATCTATCGCTCCCTCTCCTCTATTTCTGCACAGTTTCACCGACTGGCTGCTTGGTGTACAGGTCCCAAGCTCTCCTCGCCAGTCTCCTGCACTTGCCCACGGGCCTTGCACTTGCCCCAGCACTACTGCACTTCGGTTACGACCCATGAGAGTGGTATCTCTGCACTTAGCCTATGTTCTGACGGGACCGGGCGCACTTGGTCCCAAATGCCCCCCACGCACTTCCTTTTCTGTTTGCCTGCATAATCTGAATGTACCATGCCTAGTAAGATTGCTTGTCTTGTCCTCCCTATGTCTTCCCCTCCCTAGCATGGTTGCGCTTTGAGACACTTGTGTATAAGTGCCTAATAAATAAACAACCAATCGTGGTAGCTAATGGGAAAGGGGGAATAATATAATGTCATGCTGAAGGGTTGGTGGGATGTGAACAAAGCGTGGCAGCCAAGGTGAATGGAAGTTGTATGGAAATTTGGAGTAAATATGTAAATGCATTGACCTGGTTAAATGAAAAACACCAACCATTTGACATAAAGAGCCTTACACGATTCCCTCTGTGTTACAGATCCAGTGGGTCTATCCATCTTGGGATTAATACTGGCTGTGCTAAGGTGATGATGAGTGCAGCGCTGATGCAGGGGACTGCGGATATCATGCACGTGTGGTGGGCCTATGGATCAAAGGCCTACGACCAGCTTTGCCTGATTGGAGTGGGATCTGTACAATAGTCACTCTGCACAGCTCTGTCCTAGTGGTGCCTCGAAACAGCACTGCTGTGGAACTTTTGCTACAGGAGAGTGGTGCAGCAAAGTGATTAGCAGAAATCGCTAAACAGAAAGAAAAGAGAAAGCTACTATTTGGCTCAAAAAGAGTGCTGAAAATGTAGCCGCTATCCCTGACGAATTTAGGATGTTCTACAAGGCTGCCTCTTTCTTTACATCCCTGTTGCTTCTGGGTGTAAAGGCTGCAGCCAATGCAAAGTGGCTTCAGCTTACACGTTATGAGCTGCGGCCATTGGCCACTTCAGCAGCAAAAGGCCTAAATGCAATAAAGGACGTTTGGTGGCTTTCCACAATAGTTATGTTCTTGGCCTTCTAACTGCTATAGAAGGTGGAGTGTGTGCCAAGTTTGATAGCAGCTGTTGCACCATAACACCCGATGGAGAGGCTTCAAATGAAAATTGAAAGCAACTATAAAGGGAAATACAGACATTCCACGAGAAAATGACAAATTAAGCTAGTGGGGTGCAGTCAAGTAACTGGCTAGACAGCATTTTCACATGGGGGCCCACCTTGCTTTCTGGAGAGGTTTGAGGGACTGTCCCTGTGTTGGTCCTCCTGCTAGTCACCTTCTGCATTGGCAAACATATTTTGAGACTTTATACTAACAAGCGAAGAGGAAAATGTATGTTGCTCCCAAGTTTTGATGAGGTTAATAAAAAAAGAGAAGGGTACTAATGAACTAATTGGGGAAAATGAGGACAATATTGATGGATGGGTCACAACACAGAAATCTTATACATGCACATATATAGACAATTGAGCACATGCTACCCTGCTCTTCCACACAAAGTGGCTGGATATCAAGCAACAACAAGAACAGGGTAAAAATTCCAACGTGCATATGATCAGTCACCAATCTCATTAATTAAAACAAAAAGTATTCACAATTAGTATCAAAAATACACATAGTCCAAATGTAAGCATGTCTAAAATCTCACATGAAAATATAACAACACAAGCCCTACGTTGGGTGTTGATCTTGTAAGACCCATCATTCATATGTACAGCACTGTCAGTGTAGTTAGTAAGAGAGTGACCAGATACACTGTACTGGTCGACCCAGTGTTTCCAGCTCGGAGGTGAACCTTCTTTTATTTCAGTTTGCATTCAAATCCTCCCCTCCGGGCTTTCTTCAGGACACACAGCCCAACGCAATGTAATACTCTCTTAATCTCCAAAAACAATGGTGAGGTCTTCAGAAACAAGCACTACAAGGAAGGGGAATATTGTAACTATACATGTAATAACTGATAAAAACAAATATTAAAAACTGATTAAACATGGTACCAACTAGGTATTCCCTGGGTGTTGTAGCTGCCTACCCACCTTAGATTTCTTCTTTGTGTCTTGGGCCACTTAATATTGCACACCCACTATTCAGTGCTTGCTTTACTTATTCTCTTTGTTGATACTACACAGAGCGAGAACACACTTTCTTTGTTTCCTTATTCCTTTAGAGCAGAATTCAGGTAAAAAATGTATAAGTGTACCTGTTGGTGATGCTCCACTAGTTCATCAAGCATGGAAATATCAGACTTACCCGGCACTGGAGACCCTCCTGTTTGTAGGACTGTGTGGTTATTTCAAGCTGCCACAATTATTTATGTGGTTTTCTGAAAAAATGCGGTGAAATCCCTTTAATTGAAAAACACTGATGTGTTTATTTTGGCATGCTGACGACACACACTGCTCTTGCTAATTACTGAAAGCGCCATGTTGACATTCCCGCATACACATTGTTCGAACCTCGCCATATCACTTAAAAAATATACGCTAAATCTATACAAATTCATGTAACCACAACTTGATATTATTACTCTCCGTGAGGGGAAAGTTTCTTACCTGTTCGCCTATTCGCGGCAGTGAAGACTTCCTGGTGACATGACAAGATTACAAAAGATATGGATCCATAAAAAGAAAGTAGCAGAAAAGGAACAGGGTGGGGGGAAAAGAGTTAGTTATTGATAGATCAATAAAAGGGGGGAATAATGTGGTAAAAATGCAAGTTCAGCACATAAAAAGGCACAAACTTATCAGCTGCAGGAGTAGCACCCTGAAGGGGGAGGGGGCTTCCTCAACAGCCACACAGTAATTTGAACTCGGCTGGAAACAGCCCTACAGTATCTCACAAATAGTAGTATTTCATGTTAAAGAAACAGATAATAAAGATGAGTCAAAGGTAAGCATACAAGGTTTAGCTTTAGGCTAAGGCATGGCAAAGAGGCTTCAAAACATGCTTTTCAGAAACGATTGCCTGTTTAATTAATTAGCTTGGAATCTGCAGCCGCTGGTAGCTCATTGCAAATCCCAGGATCGCACAGTAGGAAGCAAACAATCTTTGTTACTTTCAAGGTCATAAAACAGAGCTCATGGGTGCTGCCGAAAGGCAATGAATGCCCAAATGCACAATCATTTTATAATTCGGCATATTAATTTACGAAGCCTGATCTACTGTTTCAGAAAGCGTATGGCGGTTTCAAATTGCCCAAGTACATTTCTGCCTGGGAAGGTCGAAGAGCTCCTAATGTGCAACATTTACATGGTAACTTGTTCTTGGTTCAAGGCTCTGACAGTGTCATGGTAGAAGACTTTCTCATGAGAACGTAGATGAGATGACCGGGACAAATGAATAATGAGCCGCAGGTCATCTCAAATGTTTCGGTGAATTTGCACTATGATGTTGGAATTCAAGGTGGGATTTTGATGTTACAACGGGCAGCTAGGGGTGATGTGCTAAGGTTTGCTGCACCCAATCATAGAAGATAATGTATTCACTTCTATAGGGGAAAGATATGATTTTACCAATCTACTTTTTGTGGGGCGACATTTAATTTTGCAAAGTGACTGATGTTAATTAGTTTAGAGGATTATAAAAGCTTTCAATTTAGGGGTATTTCTTTGACAGCACCTTTTCATGCAATTCTGTTCCGTGTTCTGTTTGAATATTGCTGTCCCAGCTGCGTCTAGGGCCCTGAACAAAACTGTTACTTCTTGCCTGGCGTACATTACTTTTTAAAATTACTTTTGTAATTTCTGCTGTTGAGTTCCGAGGCAACCCCCCCTCCAACCTCCCCCGAGCACCAGTTGCAGCTTCTGAAATGCTGTCCGGGATCTCGCCTGTTTATGCAGACACTCTGCTGCCTGTACCTCAGCCTCCAATTCAGACTGATACAATTTACATTCTCTTGATATGCTGCAGAGCGGCTTATGATCTCACCTCTTAACACACCCTTCATTGCATTCCACAGGATTGCCATAGAGTGGTTGGTACTATTCTCCGCAAAGTAATTGAAAGCACCCCCAGATGAATCCTGACAAATAACTGCATCCCTAATTATGGGATCATGTAGCATCCACAGATATCTAATGGAGGTGGGGAGGGGAGGGGTTCTACCCATGATAGCTAAGGAAGCCATAACCGGGGCATGATCGGAGAGCGTTTGAAGCCTGATTACTGCTTTCTGCACACAAGGGTACAAAGCACTCTGGACCAACAAGAGATAGATCCTGAAGAATCCCCCATACACGTGAGTACAATGTGAAATCTTTATCCTCCCCATTAAACATCCTCTAAACATCAACTAAACCCAATTCACCCAGGAGGCTGGCAAAATAAATAGTGCTTTTATAATCTTTCCTGGTAGGCTGAATAGTTTTTATCAATCCCTGGTTTGGAGACCAGATTGAAGTCCCCACCTATTATTTGGTCTTCAGCAAATGCCAGAGATTGAGGTATAAAAGGTGCTGAGAAACTGGTCCTGCCCACTATTAATGTCATAGAGTGAAATGAGGGAGAATCTTCGCCTATATATAGCATACGCTTGATGCAGATGCATCTCCCCTTGGGGTCTCCAGAATCTTGACATTGGTAAATGCCACGTGTTTGACCAGAAGTATAGCTACTCGCCACATTTCTTCCCTCCTGATGCAAAATACTGCTGAGAGAATTACTTGTGCAACAGTCTTCTCTCATCTGGCTATAGCAAGTGAGTGGGGGGAATACAACCCCTGAACATTACATGTACACACAAAGTACATCTTCCCCACTCTCATCTGGCACGGTCAGTGGTATAAAAATCCATGTAACCCGCTAGCTAAGATAGCCGGCCTCCCCAGGGAGTCATGTTTCACCCCACGCTCTAATACACTGCCATAACAGTCTATTTTCATGACCCTAACAACAATCCGACAACCCTCCCACCAAACCAAATCCCCAAAACCAAACATACAAAGCATATTAACATCAACAACCAATAACTATACAGAAACCTAGTGGAGCGTCAAAAGTAATGGAGGTGGAAACACCAGAGAAAGAGAAACCCGGGAAGTTCAAAGCAGCTGCGGCAGCTAAGTGAGAGGAGAGTGGAATGCCTGTATTTCCCTTTATAGTTGCTAAGTGAGAGGAGAGAAGGCTGTGCAGCCTTCTATGCGGGCAGGAAGCCTGGACACTGTGGTGCCCGAGTTGCATCAGAACGCAGCAAAGCTCAGGAGAGGCAACCAAACGACTATTGGTCTCTGGGAGGAGATACCCAGACCTTGATGAGTAAGGAGAAGATACAGTGAAGCGCTTTTGTGACCGTGAAGCAGCACACAAAGCGACACTGTGGAGGGTGTTAGAGAGTGAGAAAGACAGCTGAAGTTGCCACCCTGATCCACGGAGAAAACTCTAGGAGACAAACTACCGATACAGTGACGCAGTCCCAACACCACAAAGGTAAGGGGAAGAGCAGAGAGGGTAACTAGTGGAACTAATACTATACCCGTACTCGCCTCAGTAAGAGGCAAAGAAACCGGAAGAGTGAGAATCATCCCTGGGTTAATCATACTCGTTAAAGCGAAACACAAAATAACCAGAAGATACAGTGAACACTGGGTCACTCAATCATTCCAGTGAGACACAAAGTAACCAGACTACTGAGAATCATTTCTGGGTCCATCATACTCTTCCCAGTGATAAAAAGAGAATTAGCATTGGGTTCATCAAATGTTGCGGTACTAATTTGCCTCCAATATATCGTTACGTGGGGGGTAGGAAATGTATTGCTCTTAGATGGATTTTGGGGTTAGGCAATTTATTGCACTGGAGGTGTTTGTGAGGGTGGCTAACTTGTTGGACAATATCATTAGAAAGGTGGGTGCGGCATGCGAGGCAGATCAAGATTGCAGCTCTGAGGTGAAGCTCTGCCTTGCAAGGCTGCACCCGACAGGATGAGGGCCTGTTGCAATCCAGAGCAGGGCTGGGAAGAATACCCTGGATGTTGCTTTGCTTGCTCCAAGTGACTAGACTGGCGAGCTGGACATACAGTGTGCGCAAACTCTGCCCATGGTGCAGAAGATTGGACGTAAAGTTGAGTTAGTAGTAAAAGGCAGCAGGGTTATGGACAATAGGCTTGAATTTCTGGCGAATGTTTACAAGCCCCGCAATTTTGGATTATTGGGCTCAAAGCGGGAGTGGAGGGGGACGGCCCGATGGATTTTGTCTCTACACTGCTCCCACGACTGCTCGACTTGGAGGAAGTGGAAGACCCAATATATGTTGACAAATTCTACAGGCTTAAAACATCTACAGCCAAAGCTCTATGTCGACACCTTGGGTGGGTCCCACGTTCCTGGAATTACAGAGTATCGCTCGTGACCGTGATAGAATCCTGAATGCGGCAGCGGCTAAGAAAACTTGGTATTTCAGGACCACAGAATTAATCTTTTTCTAGATCTTTCACCGGCCACTGAAATGAGAAGAAGGACCCTGAACGTCATAAAGAAAGCAATTTTGGACGGTGGGGTCACAGCTGGGCTGCTCCGACCAGCAAAGCTCAGGGCATCTTGGAAAGGGAAAGATTATCTGTTTTGGGAGGCAGAAGGGGCAGAAAAGCTGTTGAAGTCCATTGCCGCTGGGCGCCCATCTGACAACGATGAGGAATGAAGGGCTCTGTGACGTGAACATGTTTTCCCCCTGCTTGTTTTTCTTCTACCTTGATTATTTATCCTTCAGGAAGTCCATGGACAATCTCCTACTTAACTCCCTTGAAGATCTGGCCCCCATTCTGTAGTAGTATCGTGGTAATACCTTGGGCACCACCTGGTGTCGGCCTAATCCTGGAGCAATTTTTATATGTAGATCCCCCCACCTAGGTGTCGTGGACTTCTGTGGTCGTTGCCAAATCAGAACGAGAGACTGAACTTGACTGTGGCTGATTTATGTTGGTGCTTCCTACTTTTATTCCTTGTATGGTTTTTACAAGATGAAAGCAAATAAAGTTATATGTATAAAAAAAAAGAAAGGTGGCCATTGCTTCTGCTCTTAGATGATTTATAAGTGTAGGCAAGGTTTTTACTCTCTGAATATCCATTAGGGTAGCCAACATGTTACACTTAGAAGACTTGTGCAGTTGGCCAATGTGCTGCACTTGGAGTAATTCATAAAGGTGACCTCAGTGTTGCTCTCAGAGGATTTTGTTAGGCTAGCCATCGTCTTTGCACAGATTGTAGCCTTTGCACCAGATGATCTATTAAGAGGCTCTTTGTATAGCACTTGTAAAGGCTGTGCAGTTGACTATGATGCTGCACTTAGTCGAGTCCATGAGGGTCGACCAGGTTATGGACTGTAGGCGATTGCAGAATGTGTTCTACTACTTGGAATGTAGGTGTCGGCAGAATACTGCATTTACGGTTAAGTGAGGTCTTGAATGTAGCTACTTAATGATAGCTGGATGCGTGCAGAATGTATTCACCATAATTTATCAACCCAGATGTTTTTGAATTTTGCCGAATGTACCAATTCTAGGCTTTCATTTGATTCTAACAATGCATTTTTCCTCTCGCACGCCGCGCTTTTGGAATTAGCCAAAGGTGCGCCCAGACTCCTGCATACATTAGCTTCATATACAACTCGATTGACACCTTTACACAACACTTCTCCCATAAGAATATAGCTACTTTTCACGAAAGAAATTCGAACTGTAGCTACACACATAATTGACTATCCTCTTAAACACACCCTCCAGCTTATTTCGCTAGTGTACGTCTCTCCAACCATACACAGGCCAAATAGACATGGGTGGATTACAGGGACTCAGCCAAGCCCTCAACCTTAAATGGCCACTATGAACATATGCATGCTAGCACATCCTAACTTTCCCATACTTAAGACTTCGGTCATCCGAGGGCTTTTAACCTACAGCGCGTTGGGACCATACCCATGGTGAAAGGTGCTATATAAATGACGAAATGAAATAAAATACTTTTCCCAGTGAAAAGCCAACTGATAAGAAGATTGAGAATTTAGAAGAATAAGATTACTCATAGTACTCAGGATACAAGTTGGATAACAGAGAGCCTGTCAAGTTTTTTATTTGTTTTTATATTTTATTTGTTTGTCTGAGATTCAACCTTTCAAATATTTAGTACAAAATTAGCTCAAGATATACAATCAATATTATTCATCATTACATAGTAAAATTTCATTTTTCCACAGAATAAAAGTTAACATTCTTCTGACTTTTTAACAGTCACATTACTAGAGAATAGCAGACAAAATTTGACTAGAGCAATGTGTATGGATGAACGTTCACTGTTGATTAGAAGCCCCCAAATTTCATCATCCAAATGAGAACAGTAGAGCTGTAACAGGTTTTTAAAGTGTACTTGCCGTAGATGTTTCAGCGCCGGACAGCGCACAACTAAATGAGCTAGAGACTCAATTTGCTCAGTGTTTTTGCAGAAGCGACACCAACTATGTTGCTTCAATTCACTGTCCCGTCTAGCCATGATTACATGTGTAGGATAAAGATTTAAACACATTCTAAGCAATTGTTGTCTCACAAAATGAGAAGGACATTTTTGTAGGTATTTTTCCATTATGCCCAATTTTTTTGGAAGGAAAATTAGAGAGGAGTAATCAACAAGTTTTTTGCACATATCTTGAGTCACAATCCAAACATATAGAAAAAAAATGTTTTTGGCTTTTGAAGGATTCAAAATTAAACAATTGCAAGGAGATGTTGGCTTCAATTAGAGCTTTAAGTACACTTTTATACCACAATTTTGGGAATTTGTCATTTGACGTTAGTAAATAGTGTGCAATAGTGTTCAGCACATTCTTCTCTGACGCACCCACCAAACACTTCCTAACAAACCACGCATTTTCCACATTACATGACAATAAATCAAGCAGGTTCCCAATTCTAATCTCAAAGGCAGTGGGAGCGCAGTTTGGAAGTTTAAGAACAGATTTCCAAAATAGACCTTTGTATCGATCCCAGTACTGTCTTGTTTTTGGTATTTGGGATTCGGCCCCGTATGATACTATGGGTGTTACTTTTTGTTTGTAAAACAGTAATATGTGGTTGATGGTAAACTTTCCATATTTGCGCATTATGATTGATGCTTGGGAGGCCAGAGTTCGAATTTTAGCACTCAGAATAAATGGATTCAGCTGTTGCCCTGAACTGCCTGAGAAAAATAGGCCTAGATATTTATAGTTGTCAACCACACAAAGATTTTGCTTATCTAGTATCCATTTACACCGTTTGATATTTTTCTTGCTTTTGTTCTTCTGACATATGACCACCTGAGTTTTTTCTGTATTAATTATTAAATTGTTTGCTCTACTATAGTTCTCCAGGCATTTGAGCAGATTCCGGAGGCCTCTTGGGGTCTGTGATACAAGCATCAAATCATCGGCATAAAGAATCCATTTAATCTTTTGTGTTCCCAATTTAGGTGCGTCACTTCCTATGTCATCAAACTCATTTCCCAGGTCTAATAGGAATAAATTAATAGTGTTGAGGCTAATATGCAGCCTTGTTGGATGCCTCTTTCTGAATTAACACTCCTAGATAGTAGCCCTTCTAATGTGAGTCTAATTTGGACCGTTGTGTTAGAGTGAAGATCTTCTATTATTCTTTGTAGTGAGTAGGGACAACCAATCCCTTCTTAATTTGGCGAAAAGCAGATTGCGGTCAACAGAATCAAATGCACAACGGAAATCAACAAAAGCCATATGTAGATTTTGATTTCGATTGATGCATTTGGCTTTTAACATGTTAAGAACTATCATATTTGGAATAGTGCCGGGACCAGACACAAACCCTGTTTGAAATGGGTCACGCATATTAACTGAGTTCAGCCATATGTTCAATTCTTTCAATACAATTCAGGTATATATTTTTCCCGGCATCAAGTAGCGCAATTGGCCTATAGCTCTCTGGTTTCTCAGGATTGCCCTTTTTATAAAGGGGGACTATGATGGAATGTTTCCAAGAGCAAGGAACCATTTGAGAGTAACTGATTTGTTGAAAGATATAGAATAAGATATTAGTCCATAATTCCGGATGTTGTTTGAATACATGGCTTGACATGCCGTCAGGCTCAGGA
Source organism: Ambystoma mexicanum (assembly GCF_040938575.1). Taxonomy (NCBI): domain Eukaryota; kingdom Metazoa; phylum Chordata; class Amphibia; order Caudata; family Ambystomatidae; genus Ambystoma; species Ambystoma mexicanum. Next base: position 224,711,028 of record NC_090935.1, read on the forward strand.
GCTCTTGATGCACTAATTGTTTGAATAAAGTAAAGTATGTCTGATCTATCTATGTTGAGAACGAAAGGAAAGTCTTTCGATCTAATGTGCACAGGACCTTTCTGAGTAGGAGGGGCTAGAATTTTCTGAAAGTATTCCACTCATATTGCTTCTGAAACATGTTGAATTTGTTTGCAGTGCTGTTGAGACGTGGTTAACTCATTTTTACTTTCCATATACGGGTTGTACTCTTGTCTTCTATATAATCAAGCATTTGTTCTCCATCTGCTTGAAACATTTGCGCTTTATGATGTCGTAACCAGTTTTTGTAGTTAGTTTTTAGGCGTTTTAATTTTTGATAACAAATACATAATGGAAGAAGCTCCACCTGCCGCTTTTCCTTCCGAAAAAGTGCTTTCCGCTCCTTTATTTTAAAATCAAACACATGGTTTCTAGGCTTGTGTTGATTTAGCCTATTAATTGATTAACTCATTATGTGTAGGATTTCCTGATAGAGGGAACTGGAGGCTGGGTGCAGTGTAGAACTATCAAATGCTGCTTCCAGCGTTAGACCGAATTGTGTGATAGATTGTGCGGTCCATCGTAGTCTGTCAACGCTGTTATTAGCAGTTACAGAATAACCCCACTTTGTTTTTATTGATGGCAATTGTCATTGTGGGGCAAACCATAGTAGGCAAAGCATGTTGTGATCACTATTTCTTGTTTCTTCAATTTTAAATTCAGATGAATGCTGAGATAGTGAGTTACTTATGTATACATAGTCAATAATTCCACAGGATCCTCTTTGAGACCAGGTATTATGTGGTGGAAAGTCCTTGTGGCCTGAGCCATTCATCATAATAAAACCTCTTGTTTTCATTATATGGTTCCATAAGGCACTCCTCTTGTATTCAATAGTCTTTATCTTGGATAAGAAGTGAAGGTTTAAATCACCAGCTATAATGGTGTGAGCTATTTTAGGAACAGAGGTGATATAGTCCAGCATAGTTGACACGTTGGTAACAAACTCTAATTCATCAGTTCTTAAGGGATTCCAGTAAAGATTAACCAGAGCATAAAGGATGGTATTAATGGAAACAATAGTTAATTGGGAGTAATGATTTGGAGAATATTTGTGTATGATAGCACTAATTTTAGTGGCGGTGAGAAGGCCACTCATCGGACGGCCTCTGGGGCCTTTAAGAGCCAAGGTTGCGTGTGTTTCATGATCATCCCATAGAATTGGGTTAGTAATCCACGTCTCCTGTAAAATTACAATGTCGAATTCTGATAATGTATTATTCTTGTTTCCAATTGAATGACAAAATCCACAGGTGTTCCAGGAGACGAGAGATACTACAACTTTCTCATCCCTGTGCTCTAGTTAACTTTTGGTTACATTGCACTGGCATTGACATTTTTGGTTTGCATCAAATTCAGATTCTTGGTTGACATCACTAAGGCACCAAGTAACATTTTTTGGGCCTTCTTTTATAAGTGAGTTTAAATCAGCATCATCTTGTGATTCACACATAACAAGAAAACCCATTGAAAATAACACTTCTTTCGCTTGCCAAACAAGATTTTTGATCACTCTTGAACGGAACCATAGTCTTACTGTACTTCGCTGGTGCAAAGCAATGAATTCGACTTGTTCTATGTCAGAGCTAATGATGTCATTCAATGAGTCAATGTCAGAGAATAATTCCAAAATACTCATGACGGTTTAAGGTGTATTGCAGGTGTGGATTAGGGCGACAGCTCAAGAGCAATGATCCCAAATTATGATAATTGGGTTTAATTTGTGTTTTCTCTTGGGATACTATAGTTTTTTTTTTAATAGTATCGAGGATGGTTTGCGTGGTTCAGCTAATGGTTTAATGGGTAGCAGAGATTTAAGCATTTGAGCTATTTCAGCCCCATGACTTTCATTTTGAATGGTCAATTTTATATGTTTATTTGCTGTGTTTGCTTGTTTATTTGCATATTCACACTGATGTGTTACCATATCGTTACCAGAGATGGGCGTTTCTACACATGGTGGCTTATTCAAATTTAAGGCAACATTTGGTGTTTCCAAAAATTACGTTTATTTACTTCTTCAGCATTGTCGAGACACACACACGAAGTTGGAGGCAAGGAGGGCTTACTAGTGAATTCAGGAACAGTGAGGTCTCCCTGAAACGAATATTTTGCCATATAGGCATCAACTGCTTTTCTGATCTCCCCAGGATGTGAAGTTGAGCTTTCTTTATCATCATGAGCCAGATTACCATTCGATTCAGAGGTAGAACGTTTGGTGACCATTTTGGATGGTAGTTCATTAGGCATATTTGCATAGGAATTCACTGCATTAATTAAATCATCCAAAGGTTCCTGAGGGATCACTTTTTTGTTAGAAAAGAAATTAGCATTCGGTTGTTGTTTACGGGCTTGCGCCAGTAATATGTATTTTTTTGCAACAGCCGAGGAGGCTAATTGAGAGCTCGAGTTTGGTACTTTGAGGTGTTTTATAAACTGCTTAGAGGCAGCAGTCATCGATTGTTTAGTACCTTTAATGGTTAGGTATTAGGTAAATATGCTAACGAAATGTGTATATTAGAAGGAAAAACTCTAAAATCATTGTTCAGGTAACGCAACATCATGTGAATATATTTTACTACAATGTAATTTTCGATTCACGAAAGACATTTTGGAATATAAATCAGCAATGTTGTATGCAAAATTAAGTATGCTATCTACTAGTACTTTTGTGGTTGAACTTATGAAAACATTCATCAAGGAAGACCACAAAAAACAGTTTTCATCTTTAAGCAGACTTCATGCTGTATATGAGAAATGGGCGACAGTTAATACGAAGAGTTGGTTACTACTAAAGCAAACTAGGATCAAAAAACTATTACAAGGAGTGATCTATAGCTATGCAAAGGAGCGTGACATGATTACTCTGTCCACAAAGTCCACAAGTGATCTATTCTTTGAACACTGGTCGTTAACATCTGAGAAACCCAAATATCAGTTTTCTTTCCCTATCGCTGCAACTGTAAAACAGTATTTTTTGTTCAAGTTTAACCGTAGTGATACGTTGGAAATCCTCAGAGCTAAATTGAGACTCGAGAGGAATACAAGGATTTGCAGATTATGTGGAATGTTAGTAATTGAAAATGCCAAACACTTATACACTTAAGTAATATGTTACTTTGAGAGTTTGGCAGTTATTCGCGAAAAGTTCCTTTTACGCTACAAAAACTCCCGTTTAACAGAATGTTGAAATCATTTTGGAAAAAACTGCTGGAAGGAAATGATATTAATTTAATATATCACATGATGACATTTTATGAACTAGTTTTAACAATTTTAAAGGATCTATCAGAGGGTATTTTTGTATGAAAACTGTTTAATTTTCATGGATTGTGTGTACAGTGTTTTAAACTATTTGTATGTGAAAATTGTTTGTATATGTAAAGCCATTTTTTGGCTATGAACATATTATAAATAAATAAATAGTACCTTTAATGTTTTTTTGGTTTATTTGTCTCTATGCTTATTATTTTTTTTAGAGCTTTGTTGCTTTGTAACATGATCTTTTTTAGAGAAAATAGTGTAAACCTCACTATCGGTCGTGTTTATGGGAGTCATATTTCCCTGTTATTCCATAATGACAGGGTTAGTTGGAATGTTGGCAAGTGTTTCCACAATGATATTGAGAAAGCAAGGAAGCACTGGTGTACATAAATTAAATCCAGAGCTCAGTTGACCATCCACAACAATTCCTGGGGATGTGGCAAAATCAACCACTTTTTTGTTTTGTTTTTTTGGACTGGGTGGTGATTGCAGAATCATTCAACAACAATGCAGCATCATAATTCGATTGCCAGTTTACTACAGAGTTGAGTAAATCGATTTGCACTTTTATTTTATCATTCAGTGTATCAAATAGTTTAATTAGAATGTTCATGGTTGTATGCATGGCTTCAAAGGACATAACTACCACTTTAGACAAGCCCTCATGCACCAGCTGGGGTTGAGAGTCGAATTGCCTACGTGGTGTTGGGTTTGGAAAAGAAGATGATGACGCACATTGATTCCAGTATGTAATTTCAGAGTTATTAGGAGAAAATGATAATTTCTCTGCCAAGACATGATTTGATCCTTCACTCTGAGAATCGACTAGATCAATGGTTATTGGGACAGCACTGTGTGATACAGATGGAGAGGAGGAGCAAAGTCCCATTGCGATACTAGTGTGTGGCCTTGATTCCTCTCGGAGTACCGTGCTATCGGATAAAGATCTGTCACATGCTGTAATTTCAATAATAACTTCTGCATCTTGCAGTTGTGTCAAAGTTGCTGCAACTGCTACATCTGCTGCACTGATTTTAACCGACTTGCCACCTAATGTATCGGCAGTGGGTATGGATATCGGAGTATCAGTGCAGGTAATGACAGGTATAGAAGGAGAGCAGAAGGTACGAATGTCAGTAGAATTTATAGCAGAATCCTTATTTCTGCCTCGCTTTCGATGAGCAGATAATACTTTGGGTGTTGTCAGCACAGCATTATCAGCTGTAGTAGTACCTGAGATCATTTCTGACCTTTCTGTGTCATCTCTATTACGAGCTGGCCTCCAGATATTCAGAAGCAAGGGCATACCAGTTCTTAATGTATAAATGTGCGCATTGTTTACCAATAAAAGTCGAGCGCACTAGCAGAAATATTTAGACCGTACAAGGATAGATTCCTTCTTCAATTATACCTAAGGTGGCAAGTGGAGAAAGGCTTACTTTAGGAATGAAGAGCCCACTTTAAGTTATACACGGGGATCTTGGATACCGCACCGACTCGGCGCCGCACACCGCCAACAGCAAACAGTACTTTCTCAGTACTTCTGCGGTGCGCACGCGAATGTGCAGGTGTGGATGTATTAGTACCGCACTCCCTCGAAGTGAGGGGGCGGGTCAAGCAGAGCCAGGAGCCTAGAGATAAAGAAAGGACAGCGTGTAAAGGCAGGGCTAAAACAGGAATTATCGATGCAAGTAACGATGCAGAGTTTACAGTCTTTCAAAGTGTAATCGATCGGGCAGTCTTTGCTTATGTTTCCTTAAAGCTATAACGCCAAAACGGTGTCGCAGTAATTAGAGTCCTCCCGCGAGCAACTCGTCTCCTGCTCAGCCACGGGGCCACAGCAGACGAAGCCAGGAGCAGGTAATAGAAGCCGCGGACAGAGACAGCAAACAGTACTTTCTCAGTACTTTCACGGTGCGCGCGCGAATGCGCAGGTGCAGATGTATTAGTACTGCACTGCCTCGAAGTGAGGGGGCGGGTCAAGCAGAGCCAGGAGCTTTTCCTTAAAGCTATAACGCCAAAAATGTGTTGCGGTAATTAAAGTCCTCCCGCAAGCAGCTCGTCTCCTGCTCAGCCACAGGAACACAGCAGACGAAGCCAGGAGCAGGTAATAGAAGCCGCGGACAGAGACAGCAAACAGTACTTTCTGAGTACTTCCGCAGTGTCAAGTTTATGTGATAAAGATTATGTGATGAAGTCAGAGTGAAAAAAACTCTAGAAAAAGATGGCTTTTTAAAAAAAAATGTTATTTTGTTTTGCACTTTTTACATCACAGAACTATATCCCATTGTTTATGTCATACTTTGCATTCAATACAACTCCAGCTCTTAACCCCCTGTAATACTCCTGAAACCAGTTAACAACATTTATGGCTTATTCTCCACAGGAAGTTCACCAATCTCTTTGCAATCACCTACTCCGGTCTTACTCGTCCTACTGAACAGTTAACTATTCCCCGTCTCCAAACTCTCCACTCCGCCATCTTGCCACCCCTCATTGAAAGATTCAGGGTGGTTTTTAGTCTGGGGAGCTAAACAAGGCATGTACTAAGGCATTCCAGGTCATCATGTTTTCCACTTTCTCCCCTACTGTTTTTTGTAGCTTCATACCACACCGTAGCTTCAGCCATGGACCAACGTTTCAGGCCTTCCACCACCCCTCTATGCGTGGACCCTCACTTGATTTCCATGCCATGGCTATCCATCGTTTTGCCAACACCCAGGCGAGGTCAATCATCCTGCTCTCAGATACAGCGTTCTTGGGGCACGTAAATACACTGAGGAGACAAGCTTCCGAGGTCCATGTATATGTTCTAATCCCTGCTCTTTTTTTTTAATTTAAGTTTTTATTTGCATTCATTACCACCTTACCACATAAATCGAACTGCCCCATTCCTACTCCCTGGACCCGATCCGCTCCTTCGTTCGTCTCCATGCTCTTCTGCCAAGTCCCTCCTCATCGTAGGAAATTTAGGAAGCTTTTACTGACCAAAGTCCCTTGCTAACCCAGAATCCTTTATATATGAACGACCATCAACAGTTACAGTATACCCAAAAGGCTAATTCTTCTTTAGCGCCTCCCTACCCCAATAGAAACTCCAGCACCCTTAACCAATCTGTTAAGGTTTGGTGATCTCCTTGCAGAGAGTATGTTAGCCACTCCAGGGCCTCAAAGCTCCATACTTTTCCGACCCATCGGGTGGTCCTTCGACTACCACTTACGCGCTAATACTAGAGACCCCGCCATCATCAGGATGACGTATACTTTGCGGTCCGCTCTCGTGGCCAGTTCATCCAGGGTTCCATCCACACCTATGAGTGCCAAGCCTCTATTATCACCTCCCTTTACTCCCAGGGTTTAACTGCTTCCTGTATTACTCCCCAGTACTCTTGAATGTGCGGGCATTCCCACCAAATGTGGCTCCAGGTTCCCTCCATCCCGCAATTCCCTCAAAGTTTGGGGTTCATTTTGTGGAGTTTTGCCAGATTACACTATATGATCAATTGTAACCATATTTCCTGCATTTGGAGGGACCTCGTGAGCTAGGTATGTTCGCCCATAGTTTTGACCAGACTGCTTCTTCTATTGGATGTCCTACTGTTGCTTCCCAATGTGTCATCTCTCTGTTGGCCCAGGTCCTGCACTTTTTGTGAGTAGATTGTCGCTACTACGGTCTTGTCCCCGGGTCTGTGGTTAAGTATTTCTGGAAGGGAGTTGGTGCGCGTGTCACTGCTTCTGTCATTAAGCGGTGCTGCAACCAGTGTCTTATTTGGGAGTATCTAAATCGCTCCCCTTCTCCACTTCGAAGTCTACCTTGCATTGGGTAAAAGATTTCACCTCAGGTCCCTCGAACATATAGCGAAGCTTTTGATACCTTCCCTCCTGCTATTTGCTAAAAGACTTGCCTCTCCACCCAGAAGTGAATTGTGGGTTGCCAAAGATTGGTTTGAGTGGGGAAAATAAGTAGCATGGGCACGTTTAATTATTTCGTCCCATTAGTCACCGACAACAGAAACTATCTTGCTACAGTACATGTTGCGTGGCCTATCTGCTTTGGGTTTCCAAAGTACCTACCCTACGTTCTGTCCTATCATGGCCCTGTCCATTGGTCTCCATATCTTGTCCCAGCCGTCCCTTTGCCAGTCCCTAATCACGCTTGCTTGAGCAGCGAGATAGTATGCCTTGAAGTCCAGTTCACCCATCCCCTCTCTGTTCCTCTGCATTGTCATTATCCTTTTTGCTAATCTTGATCTTCTGTAGTTCCAGACAAATCTTCTTGTATGTTTTGGGATCACTCTGAATAAGGAGGCAGGTACTTGCATTCGGAGGGACGAGAAGCAGTACAGCAATTGGGCTAGAATGACCATCTTCAGCACATTAATTCTACCTAACCATGTTACGGTTAATGGGCCCCAGTCTATCAATGTGTGCCATGATGCCTACCCCCGGGGACCCAGACCAGGTCCAGCAACCCCGGAAGCAGGCATCAAGTTATTTTGAGCAAGCCCAAAAACCCCTGCTAGGGGCTGTTTGGGTGCGGTCCTGGCGTCATATGGAGAGTCAGTCCTAGCGCCATAGGCGCCAGGCTCAGAGTAGAACTTACCTGATGCAGACCATGCTGCGAGCTTACCTGATGCAGACCATGCTGCAAGAGCTCCAAGCCAAATGAGGCTTGGAAGGGACTATTTTACCTAGGGACTATTTTTTTTTTTACTCAGGGGGGGCTGGGGAGGAATACTTACCTGGGACTACTTTGGAGGCTATTTAAACCACGCCCTAAGAGCAGCACACACTTCGTGTTATTCTGCATCCAGCAGCGTAACGCTCACCGTGCCTGCAAGCCTGCATCCAGTCTTCTGCCACGCCCGCCTCGGGTTTGGAGCTCCTAGAAAAAGGGAGAAAACAAGAGAAAAGGTTAGAACAAGAGCAATACCTTTGATCCTTACCTGAATTCCCGATCCATCGCGCCTTCGAGCTGGAAGAAAGAAGACATTTTATGCGCGTCGCCTCGCCTGCTGCAGCGCCGCGCTGAACTCACCGCCTTCGCAGCATCTTCACATTCCACCGCATCCTCCTGCATGTTCCCGCCGCATTCCGGCACCTAAGGAGTAGACAAGAACAGCAAGGTGAGCCAAGGGAATACACAGAGGAATATTAGTTACCCCCCCCCATAGACTTACCTGATTTTACCACCGGGGGTACTATGCCTCTTCACGGGTCGGCGCAGCTTTCACTGCATCTTCGCCGAACCCCGGCCCCTAAGGGGAAACAAAAGGACAGCAAGATGAAACAAAGGGACTATCAAGGGGAACCCTCCTCACCACAATAGACTTACCTGATATTACCGCCGGAGGTATTAGTCCCTGAGACTTCATACTTTCTCTCAGCGCCTGAATAAGGGAGAAAGCAACAGGTTACATATTGACATTATTTATTAAACTGTTTTGGAAATACAAATCCTTACCAGAATATTACCGGTTACCACGAGGAACTTTTCACTAGGGTCAAGCTGCAATTTGCAAGGAATCGGACAAGAGTGAAAGTCAGGCATTTGAACTCTTACGAACTACATACTTTTCGGAGTCAATATTGTCCTGGAACTCACCAATTCCTTCAAGCCAGTGAAGCAACTGGTTATCAACGCGCCCCTGCGCTCAATGCAGGATGGAGAGCTCATCTTTTCAAACCATCAGAAGAATATTCCTACGGACCAAGCAAACGAAGCTAGGTGGGCCAGTCCAGTCCGTCATCTCGGCCATAAGCGTCACATTGGTGGAGACCGCAGCTGTCCAGTTCAGATCGACTCCTCTGTGGGAGCCAGGTGAACGTAACAATGTGTTTGTAATGGTTTCTAGCAGGGTTGGATAGTTAGCTTTGTAGAGTTCCTCTATCGTTCTAGTTATTTTGATTCCTAAGTACCTTATGGCCTTCTCGACCCATCTATACGGGGAGTTCTTTTTGAGTTCTGTCTATACTTCTCTTGGGATCGGGAGGTTTAGGCTTTTGGATTTATGTGTGTTTTTTTCAGTCCCACTAATGCACCAAATTGTTGCATCTCTCAGTCTATCACTCTAAGGTATGTCTCTGGGAGTGTTACAGTTAGCAACATATCCTCCACAAAAGCAGTTATTGTATGGTCTCTTCCCCCGAATGGCACACCTGTTATTTCCTCCAAGTGAATTGCGTAAAGCAAGGGTGAGAGGGGGCATCCCTGTTTGATGCCGCGCTATACCTTGACGGGTTCTGTTAGTTGTCTGTTTATGGCTATTCTCAGTGATGGGTTCTGGTAATTTGCTTTGATCTTTGTTAAAAATGTGTCCCCAAAAACAATCTTTTTCATAGTAGCAAACAGGAACCCCCACAATACCCTATTGAAAGCTTTTTCAGCGTCTAAGGCTATGAGGAGAGCTGGGTTATCTTTCTTGTTGGCCTTCTCTAGGAGATGCACTATCCTTCTGGTGTTGTCACTGGTTTGTCTGCCCCTCACAAATCCTGATTGGTCTGTAGTTACAGTGTGTGGGAGGATTTGATCTCGTCGTCTCTAGTATTTCCGTGTACATTTTGGCGTCAACATTGATTAAAGCAATCGGTCTATAAGAACCGTATGCAGTTGGGTCTTTTTCCTGTTTTGGTATTCAGAATACTTTTGCCTCTTTCATGGTTTGAGTAATAGCCCCAACGGAACTAAATTCTTTGAATAGGGTTACTAGATAGGGTAGTAAGGTTTCCCTGTGTGTCCTGTAAAATTCTGAGGTGAACCCGTCCGGACCCCTGGGGACTTATTGAGTGGCAGAGCTTTTAAGGCCCCTCGGATTTCCTCAGTAGTGATATCTTGTTCTAAGGTTTCCCTCTCCTGCTTTGTTATGCCTTAGAGATTGGTATTCTCTTTTTTTATTTAAACTGGTTTTATTGGTTTTATTACATAAACATATACAACAAACACAGTCATTATACATCAATGAAATCCTTATTGCCGAAATCAACTGCAACTTGGCAAAACAACACACTTAAACTACAACCTACCTCGTTTCCCCATCCCCTCCCACAAAGAAAAAACCCACCCCAGCGTTGCAAGTCATATCTCAGCATTATCCCTTTACATATCTAGTGGGAACGAGTCTGGTTGTGCCCCAGTCAGGGTCACATGTCGCTGCTCCTCTCCCGCGGGGGCCGAAACAATGACTGTATGAGTGTATTCCATGCCATAATCACTGCGTTAGAGTTCGAGGGGTCTACCCGGGCTGCCCACTGCCAGACCATGGTCTCAGCTAGTGCCCACCTTTTATGGTCTCGCCACCAATCTTCTAAATGAGGCCCAATCGCCGACTTCCAGGCCATCGCTATCCTCCGTTTAGCAAGTATAAACCCCAAGTCTTCCATTTTAGAGACAGCCTGCAGATGTCTGTGGTGTGTAAATCGGCCAAGCAAGCAAGCCTCAGCTAAGAGTGGGTGTAAACTGATACCTCCCTGCTCATACTGTCTGCAATCCCACCCCAAAACTGTGAAAAACGGTGACAGGACCAAAACATATGCAACATCCCAGCCGCCATGTCTCCACATATAGGACAATGCTGCTCGGCAGCTCCAGGATATTTAGATATTGCCCTATGTGTTACATATAATTGAATCAGTTGCAACCTCACGCTCCGAGACACACTCTTGTGGTACTGCAGTATCTGAGCCAATTGCTTTTCCAGGAACGTAATCCCTAGATCATCCTCCCACCGGGATTTTATAACTGCGTTGGAGGCGGGATTGCTCACCAAGAGGAACTCGTACAGCCTAGAGGTAGTATGTGGGCCTTCAGCTATGTCATACATGGTGTCAATTAAGGAGAGTGCATCAGCCGCTTCCTTGTATGTTGCCCATCTACGCTCAACCAAGTTTTTATGGTGCAGTAGGTACTGGCCTTGGTGAAGACCCATAGTGTTGGTCAATTCCGAGAAGGGTGTGAAGGAGGTACCTGTGAGCAGGTCCCTTATTGTGGCAATACTCCTGGGTTCTCAGTGTGTTCGGATGCCCTTCCACACCTGTGACGTCTCATGGACTAGGGAGGCCAGGGGTATCTGCGTTGAAAACGGGTCCTTCAGTTTTCTCAATGTTAGTGCCCTATCCCACAGACGTATGCCCAGTGTCACCAGGTATGGGTAGTTATAAACTAGCAACCGGCCACACCACAGCAACTCTTTCAAAAAGGTACACTGGGCTGCCGCTGTAGGAGGTTGGTGCCAAGGGAAGGATCATCCGCCAGCCAACCCACCACAAACTGAAGTTGCCCTGCCATGTAGTACAGCTCGAAGTACGGGACCCTAATGCCCCCTCCTCATATGGTCTCTGAAGTGAGGCTAATGCGATCCAACATCTGCCTCCTTCCCAGAAGAATTCCCTGGTTAAATTGTCAATTGCTTTAAAGGCCTTTCTGTCATGTGCCACAGCTGGATCATGAAACATACATGTCAATCCCCAAGTATTAAAATGTGGTTGCGCTCCCTCGTGCACTGGCAGGTTGGTGGGTTGCATCTTGGCAAATCCAGCTAGCGGGAACAGAGTGGACTTCTCCGTACCAACTGTGATGCCTGAGAACTGAGCAATGCTAGCCAGGACCTCTATAATCCACTCTAAATTATCTTCAGGGTTTTGCACGTACACTACATGGAGAGCAAGTGATGTGTTCCCATGACTGGTATGTCCGCCGAGAGGTATTCTGCTCGTAAGCACGCGGCCATCGGTTCCATTGCCAGCAACTACCCCGACAGGAGTTGAAACTTGATCAGCAGCTGTGTTCCCAGGCCTGGCTGCATTCTGCTGCCCCTGCCAAAAGGAGATGACACCTCTCTGATTGAATTAGGGGAGGAGCACCTGAGGACTGCAGGAAACTAAACAAAGCACTGTCCCTGGCCCAGGCAAATGTTAAATTAGGGGGGTCGTAAATGGCTTCCTCTTGGAAGGAAACGGGGAGGGGCACTGCATCTGTGAGCAAGCTGAGCTTGGGGGAAGTAGATAAACCAGTCCACCATGTGCTCTGGAAAACCACACCCCTTTGGGGCCAGAGCATAATTTTAAAAAGATCGATAATTCATAGTGCGGACTTGTAAAAATTATATAAATAACATCATCATTCTTGTGATTTTTCTGTGCACATTTTAAGAGGTGTTAGAACTCTGTACCATGTTCTGAGGCAAAACCCCATGAATTATGAAGATTGCAGACACGGGGTTCATGCTAGAAAAATGAAAATTTACTGGAATATGTGTAGAAAGGCGGTGTACATGTGTGCCATTTTTGGTAAACGTACGATATTGGTAAACTAACTAAAAACGAAAATAAGTTGTCATTTTTGAATGCAAGCTCTGAGAAACATCAGAGTTGGAACAGAATGTACCATAAGTAATCTGTAATATGTACATGTACATGTAATGTCAACCACTTGAGTATCTGGGAAATATGTATTTGGATCAGAAATAGATGTGTGCAATTTGGCAAGGGGAGGATCCTCTGACCATAAACCTACCTCATCACTCTGACTTACACTCAGTTCCCCCAATCAAGGGAGAGAGGAGGAACTGGCCAATGATGAGTTGAGAGGGTTGGGCATGCAGAATGAGCCGACCCACACACTTTCTAAACACATAAAAGGAGACTGTGCAGGACAGGTAGGGACATTCAATTTCCATTTCCTTGCGGAGCCCGCTGACAAATGACTTCACATCCAGAGATCTGGACTGACTCCAGCAAGACAGAGACCAGAACTTAGAACTCTGACTCCAGAACTCAAAGCAAAGGCCTAACCACTGAGCGCTGACCCAGATCGCTGTGAGCACAACCAGAGACCAGACCAGAACCAGAACCAGAGAACCAGTACCCAGTGGCGAGAGAACCGCAGCCAATCCTGACCCGATCCGTGACAAAGTCGCATTCCTGTCCAAAATATAGTGTGAGTACTCAGCCAGAACTGTACAAAACCAATCTCTTAGTTTAAAATAATCTAATTCAAACTATTTTAACCTATTGAGAACTGCATCATAGAAATCGTGTCCCTTCTTTTGATTCAAAGCTGCAAAACTGTCATCTGTCATTCTGAACTTTAAAATTTCATTTCGAGAATCTACCTTCACAAAATCGTCCGTCCGGAACCGTTTGTCCTAGGAATTTTAAAGCTGAGATTCTAAGCTTTCCAACGAGCCCTAAACCGACTTGCTACTCCTTATAGTGCCTCCGTAATTGCGCTTGACGCACGCGACTAAATTGCACGATTTGACATTTTGCTTCATTCCAGCCACGTGTGAAAACATTTATCTTTTGCTTCCATCACGGAATTCTGTTTTCAACTTGATAACCATCCCTGAATCATTGATATGGCTGGCCTGAACTGATTTAAAGTATCTCTCAGTCACCCTGAACCTCCGAGAGGGAATTAAAATCATTTTAGCATATTTTTCACTTCATTGCATACCACATTTAAAGGATTTTGCCTGTGTTTAAAATCATACCTGTTTTCCTCTAAGCTCGCTGGGGGGAACTGGAACTTTGTATTGCATTTGTGTGTATTCCTGAGAATTGTGTGCGTTACTTCCATCCCCTTACTTTGCATAGGGGGGGGGGGAGTGAATTGTCAAAGAAAAAGTGATCACATTATCTTTTGCTGAAATCATATCAAGTTTATTTCTGTACTGCTTTTTATTCATATTTGCATCTCCTTGAAACCATAAAGCATTCTCTGATACCTTATTCCCCTGTGCCTAGTCATAAGTCACCAGAACTGTGCTATTGTTGGATTACCTATTGCTGATTACTGCTCATATTCACAAGTGTGATATCAATTATTAATTTATTATAAAAGTGCGATATATATATTGTTTAATTCTCAAATAAACCTTTTAAATTTGCAAAACAAACTTACTTCTTGGCTCAGTGGGGTGAGGGGGATTCTAAGAGAGGGGTGTTATATAAGGGTTGTCCTCCAGAGTACACGAACTGGACATAAAAATATATAAATAAGGGCTTCCCTTGAGCAATCCCAGACAAGGCACTGACTTAGTGGGGCTGCTTGATTGGAGTCTTTAACAGCCCTCCTGTGTAGTACACATGGAACATTGTGGCATTTGTATTGAATAGATGAGATTGGTTTTTTTTATGTATCCTTCTTGGTCTTGAACGAACGGGTTATTTGAACTATAGAGCTCAATGTAATATCTGCAAAATTCTCAGATTATGTCATCTGTGTTAGTGCTCATATTATCCCCGTCAACTTTTATTTTTAGTATAATTTTGGCCTTCTCTTCTTTTCTCAACATCTTGGCTAAGAGACTCTATGATTTGTTTGCTTTGATGTAGTATTGTTGTTTGAGGCATAATAAAGAGTATTCCACTGCCCTGGTTTGTATGAGATCTAGTTAGACCCTTATGGTTCTGTATTCCTTCCTTTTTGCCCAACTTGCTCCTACTCCCATCCGGGACATTACCTCCTTAAGCTATCCCTCTAGGTATTTTTCAATAAGTCACATATCACCTGTTCCTACGCGCCTTGGTGGCTATTATTTTTCCCCTAATTGTTGCTTTGAACGCATCCCATCTCGTCAGTTGGGATGTGACTGTGGAGTTGTTTTCTTCAAAGAAACCTACTGGTTCTACTGTCGTAGTTTGTCATCCTTAAGCAGAAACGCAGGATACGCCACTTCCATAATCCCAGGGGAGCCAAGTTCCTTTTGATAGTCGGCTGGATAGGAGCATGGTCTGAAATTGTCATTATCCCCAGTGTCATTTCTAATATCCGACCAGAAGACGCCCAATGTCCATATGTAATCTATCCTAGATGGGCGTGTAAGTAGAAAGTGTAACCCTCCTCATCTTCCTCAATTTCTCTCCATACGTCAACTAGTGTGGGGTTTGGTATTCTTTCCTTTAGCTCTTCGAGGGCTTCCCCTGCGTTCCTAAACCAGTCTTACTCCTATCCGAAATGAATAGATGGTAAGGTTTTCAATGGAAAATCGCTAATACTAAGATCCATAGACACTCTTTCCATTGAAATGTAACGAATGAAATGCTTTTCAATTAAAATTCAATGAATATTCATTTTGATGGAAAGGTATTTCAATCAATACATTTCGATGGAAAAAGTGTCTATGGATCTTTTGTCGATGGGAGGACTGCATACCAATGTCTATAGTATGATCATGATTTTTGGATGAATGTGTCTTGTCCTGTATTCGGAGCGTAGATTGTCGCTATTGTGTACACCTCACCCCTCCCCTTTAAATTTGCTTCTATGCATCTCCCTTGTGCATCCCTGTCAGTCTTGATGACTGTAAGGCCAAGCTCATTCCGAAGAGCCAACAGTAACACCCCCTTTCTTACTATTATGCGTTGATGTTTTTGGCTGAATCCCCTTACTCTTATTTTGTCTCTGTCCCGGGTATGAATCTGGGTTTCCTGCAATGTTATTATGTCGGGGCCTTCCCCCTTTATGTTTTCCTCCTTTTTCACTGGGGAATTTAAGACATTGATGTTAAGAGATATGATTGAGAGTCTATTATGTCTAGCCATTTCCTTGAGGCTCTACCTGTATTGGTTGCCTGTTCCTCAACTTTTGTCCGGACCACCCCCTCCAATCTCCAATCCCCATATCTTCTCCCCCATTTCCCTGTCCCCCCATGTTCCCCGCCCTCTCTCTCGCCCTCTCTCTCCCCCTCCCCTCCACTGGATGGGTTCAACCAGCCTCTAGCCCCCCTCAAATTGTCATTTTGAGGGTTGAACCCCTGACTGTTTCCAGCACGGACCTCTGCTGGTGCTCCCAAACACACTCTAAGGTCTTCCCCCTCGCCCTCTTTGTGGACCCTGTTGATTGCCCTCTCCAGGCCTGCGATATTAGTAACGCCTTCCCCTCCTCCTGTGGTTTTCCTGGGGCAGGCCCTTTTAGATGTAGTTGGTATCCCCCCCATTTTAGGTCTTTAAGATCTCACCGTCGACCATTTCTATGGTTTGAGGTTTCTTTTAGTGCTTTAGTGAGGGGTCTACTGGGGTTTGGTCCTTTTCCTCGATCCCCGGGAGTATTGCTTCTTCAGAGGACGCTATTCTGTGGCGTTTCCCCTGCCAGTCAAAGATTAACCCGAACGGGAAAGTCCATCGGTATTGGATGTCTTTGCCTCGTAGGACGGACAGGACTGGGGCCATTCTTTTCCTTTTGTGAGGGTTATCTGGGCTAGGTCTTGGAAGAGGCAGATGTCTGCTCCATTGTAGGATATTTGGTTCATCTTTCTTGATTTTTGCAGGATCTTTTCTTTAGTCGAACAATCATGAAGTGCCACTAGGACATCCCTTGGTCTCACCCCCGGTTCCGTCCTGCGGGGTCCCACCCTGTGGATCCTGTCGATTTTTATTAATGGTGTATCCTATGCATCCATGAGGTCTGCAAAGATGCTTCTGACCACTGATTTGAAGTCTTTATATAGGACCTCCCCGGGGAGGCATTTGAGTCGAATGTTCGATCTCCTGGATCTATTTTCCAGGTCTTCTGGACCTCGAGGTTATGGGTTGCAGTTGATAACTGGTAAATCAGGATGTCAGTCCTCTGTCAATTCCTGAATCGCTCTCTCGTTTATGTCCACCCTTTTCTCCCATCTTATTTACATCATGTTTTATGTTTTACAGGGCCTCTGCTAGATCATCTCATCTCCATTTGTCACTGGACTGTGTTTGCTATTTTGTCTCTGAAGTCGATGTACTGTTTGAGGAGCACCTGGGTCACTGTCTGACCTTGGGCATCTTGTGGCTGCAATTCTGGTTGGTCCCGGATTTGTTGTGCTCCCTCAGTGCAGTAAGGTTCCTTGGCCCAGATCTTCTGCAGCACACCTTCATGGGTTTTCTTGGTTCCCTTTGTGAGAGTTGGTAGCTCTTTCCCCCTAGTGAAGGGAGCAGTTCCCTGGCGCTCTCCCTTGTCCTGTGGCTTGCATGCGTTGAGATTCTCGGGGTGCTCCCTCTTTGTTCTTCCTGGCTCCCCCTGGTCATTTTTGGTTTGATTTCTTTTTACCCTGTGTGTTCCTAGGTGTCCCGTCCAAGGAACTACTTCAGATGCGGGGAGAATGCGTAGTGGTATGTGATGCGTCCCTCCCCCCGACCCTGCTTTCTGGGCTTAAGACGCCTCTCTCCCTTTAAACTTGAGATTGTTAGGTTGCCGACTTAACGGTATCAGGTGAAGCCGGTGCAGCCGGCGCAGCAAGCCGGTCACTGCTCTGCTCGTTCTGGATTGCTGATGTGCCTCTCCAGAGTCGCCGGGCTCAGCTGCCGCGACTGGGGTGCCGGGCTGGTTAGCAGGTCGGGCCTTCTTATGTGCTCCCCTCCGTACAGGCCTTCCATCTGTAGATTGAACGCTGTGGTGCCGAACTGCTCCTCGATCGCTCCTTGTTTCCATGAAACTGTGTGTGGGTGAAGCCTTCGCAGGGCTCCACTCACCAAAACGCCTGCGGAGGTTGTTTTTAGCTTTTAAGATGGATTTGCTGGCAGGAGAGCATCGATTATGGTGCTCTCCACTCTGCAGCAATCTTGGATTGGAATCCCTCCTATCTTAAGCCTCACTTCCATCTGTCCCAGAACTCCCAAATTACTTGGCACTCACCACACCTCAGCCACATCATCTCTCCTGAGCCCAGAAAGT
The DNA here is from genome assembly GCF_040938575.1 of Ambystoma mexicanum. Classification (NCBI taxonomy): domain Eukaryota; kingdom Metazoa; phylum Chordata; class Amphibia; order Caudata; family Ambystomatidae; genus Ambystoma; species Ambystoma mexicanum. The sequence continues at coordinate 224,729,002 of NC_090935.1, forward strand.
GTGATATCAGATTCAGTGTCATGTAGGCCCCATGAAGGACAACGTTGGGTTAGTTTCAGCCTTTCCTCTCTTCTATCTCTCTCTCTCTCCACTTGTGGTGTTCCCCAGGCGTCCAGCCTCTCTCCCTGGCTGTTCAACCAATAGCTGGCACCACTTTCCCACCGCATTGCTTCCTTCTGCTCCAACTTTCTGTGTCATGCGGATGACACCCAGCTTTCTTTCAGGCTCCACTCAGCCGCCTCTTCTCCTCTCATTCCAGACTGTCAGAACAAAATTCAGAGCTATTCTTCTTTATCTCACTTTCCCCCAGAAGCTCACTGTCTCCAGAGCTCTGGTCCTCTCTAGGCTGGACTTTTGCCAACAGCCTCTTTCTAAATCTTCCTGCCTCTAATCTCCAACCTCTTTAACTTATCCAGAACAGTGCTGCGGGACTTGTCCTTGGCCTCAAGCACAGGGATCATATCTCTCTAGCTCTGAAATCTCTTCATTGGCTCCCAGTAGCAGCAAGGATCAAGTTCAAGGCCCTCTGCATTGTCCCCAAGGCATTCTGGGGCCTGGGACCGCACTACCTCCAACTCTCTCTTCCTAAACATCTCCCCTCTCCAGCTCTCCGCTCAATCACTTCCAACTCTGAGGATCAGTCGCTTTTCCAAGCAGAGAGTTGGGGTCAGATCTCTATCCTCGGCTGGGGCCACCTCTGGAACAGCCTCCACTGCCTCTCTCAAACTTGAGCAGAACCATCCACGGTTCCAGAAGTAACTCAGGAACTTCCTCTTTGCTTCCGCTTTCTCTTCCTCTACCCTGCGGATTCCCCACTGCTCCAATGTTTGTAGTAGCTTCCGGGCTAACCCAACAAGTAATTCTTTATAGATTCTGTATAGATTTCAGCAGACAAACCATCTCCTACCGGCTTACCTGTGGGCAGTAGAGCAATCACCTCACGTATCTCTTCTATCACGAGTGGTGCCTCGAACTCTTCTATCCGTTCTACACTTAAGGTGGGCAGACATATCCGATAGGGTTTCTGTAATCTCCCGCTCTCTATTATCTCCCACTTCCCCATATAGATCTTGGTAAAATCTCCGGAAGGTGTCATTGATTTCTCTCTGTGACCTCCATAGCTCCCTGCACTCATCTTCTACTTCAGTGATCCCATGTCAGCTATCCGACCAAGACATAACCACGCTAATAATCTGGCTTGTTCCCCTGCCCATGTAGTTTCTCTGATATCTAGCAAAACAATATCTTCCCAGTCTCTCACAATGTTCTAGGCATTCCGGACTAAGCTGGATGAGTGTGCTCTGTGATTTGATGGTCCGCAGGGGGGCCCTCTCGTCTTTTTAAATTTTCTCCTCCGTGTCAGCCAGACTGCGCTCTAGTTCCCTCCGGATCCCACTAGCTTTTGCCATGGCCGCACCCCATATCACTATAAAGGCATCCCCTAGAGTTCCTCCACTACTCACATAGGGCCCCACCACTACTCCGATTCCCCTCGTTAGTGTTAAAGTAGTCATCTATCTGTTGTGTCATACCCTCCAAAATAGGCCCATCTCGCTAGGTTTCAGCTCTCAGTCATTACATGGAAATCGGGGCCGCGGCATTGCTCAGCACCCAGTCAATGGTCAGAGGGGAATGGTCCGAGAGCATCCTACCTTCATACGTTGCTCCAACAAATTCCTCTAGTTTCTCCACCTTGGTGAAAAAGAAATCGGTGCATGTGTAAGTAGGAGAAATCCCTCTTAGGTCCCATTAGCCATCTCCAGATGTACTCTAGTTCCAGCTCCCCTAACAATGTCCTCAGAACCTTTGCAGGTGGGGATGGTGCCACCCGTTTGCCGTCCGATCTAGCTAGTTCCGGATACAAAGCCTGGCGTACAGGGAGCAAAAGAAGGTGGAAGCATTCTGATTGGGAGCATAGCTGTTTATCAGGCAAACCTCTTTCTTATCCAGGAAGCCAGGCCCTAGCACCATTCTCCCCCCAGAATCGGAAGGGCACCGTTGGGGAGACACAGATGAGCACCCCCCCTCCCCTTGCATAGCTGGAATAGACTGATCCAAAGGCCCACCCTCCCCATTTCCATAGGACCCGAGCTTGTATTTCTGTGGTGGTGGTGTTAGGGAGAATTCTCTGTAAGGCTAATTTCCCAAACCTAGTTAGTCCCCCAGCAGCTTTGCTGGATTTTTGGGTTTTTTTTTCTCTCCTGCTAAGAGTGAGATTCTTTTGCTCTCACTCTTAGACATGATTTGAGGTGTTCCTTTCACTTTCCATGTGTTTTAGGGGCTATGGGGTCTTTTACTCCATAGGGTCTCATGTGTTTTTTTATGTGGGTTACACAGCACCCTCCGTGCTGTAACCCAGGGGTGTCGTAGTGACCTCCCAACATAGACTCCATACCCTGGGACTGATTACTGTCTCCCAGGGCATGTAAAGTCACCATTGGCTTTACTAGTCCCAAATTATGAATAGAAACCAGTACAAACCATCATATTGTGGACGTACTGGTCGGGGCAATTCGATTGCCCCGGGGTCTGTTGTTCGAGGTGGCACGTCTCCGTCCTCCCTGATCGAGTTTTGGCTGGTGGCAGTGGATACTACTTTTTATATTCGACCGCAAATATATCTCTATGGGATTTTCCCATTGTTCGAGGCTACCAACTTTAATTATTTAATTCTTATAGCCTCGAACATACCGCCGGTTTATTTATTTAGTATTAATTCACCGGTTGGTATTTTTTGCCAGAACTCGATTCTAAAATGGCGTTTGTGTTCTCTTCTGTGACTCCAACCGGAGTCGAGCCCTTTGTTCCACTTTTTGGCAGGCTTCTCCACAGAAGCCTCCAAAAGTGGTGCCACTCTGTCTGGGTACCACAGGGGGTGTGGGAGGGGGTTTAGTCACCCTGCACTGAGTTACCTTGGTAACTCAAGTCGCACTGTTGTGTGATTGGCCCAAGTGGTGAGCCGGCCGGCTCACCACTTAGCATGTTTGATTGACAGCTAGGCTGAGTGAATGGGGTTGTGCTGCATAAAAGCAGGGCTTTGGGGACTGGAACTTCAGAAGTCGTCACAGGACCTAAGAATCCGAGGAGGGAGAAGCTGAGCCGACCTGCAACGACAACACCACCGGTGGAGCCCTGCTGAACTGTCTCACCAATTTTCCCGACGACAGAGGAGATCTCCAGTCTGGAGAGTCTTCTTCCTTTGACTGGTGGTGATAACCAGTTTCGCCTTCTTTTCACCTTCCTGGAGCATATCGCAGCCGCCTTGCCCGCGCCAAGCACCCCGGCAACCGGAATACCACGGTTTACCACTACCGCGAAGAGAAGGGTAGTGCCTTTTAACCGGAGACCTCCGCGGCTGGTTTCTTCCCTGGCAGTGCAACGGCCTTCATCTTTCCTCCACGGCGAGACCTCTGCTTCCTCTGGACGAAACACCGACTTGCCCCTGCCGCCAGGAACAACTGCCCCCGCTGGAGCTTCCTTCACACTTAAGGTACTGCGTCCCGCCTGGCTTCCCTTGCGACAGATCGTTCGGGATGACAGTAAAGCCTCGACTTTCTAACCTGGGCTGGCATGGGACAACCTAGCTAACTTTTCCTGACTTTAATTTCATCCTTTTTGTGCAAACTATCTATAAAGACTCTTTGGGCATAACCCCACTGGTGAACCTGGACCCCTTCTGCTTGCTCTCTCCAAGAGTGGGCCTTGCAATTGACTTCCTTGCTCTCCAGTAGAACTCTGCCTATCCTGCCTTACTGTGGTTCTTTGAGAAAGTATTGAAACTTGTGTGCTTCTTTAACTCTGCCTTTTTCCCTCCCTTTCTTTACAACTTATTAAAGTGTCATCTTATGTTAAGCGCTCACCTCTGTCTGAAAATAAGTGGTGTTTCTCATTAAGACTTGTATAATAAGTGAATAAGGTTGTATATATATATATATATATGATAGTGACTGTGTGCTGAAATTACTTACCTCTTTTTATTTCTGTACTGCTTTTTATTCATATTTGCATCTCCTTGAAACCATAAAGCATTCTCTGATACCTTATTCCCCTGTGCCTAGTCATAAGTCGCCAGAACTGTGCTATTGTTGGATTACCTATTGCTGATTACTGCTCATATTCACAAGTGTGATATCAATTATTAATTTATTATAAAAGTGCGATATATATATTGTTTAATTCTCAAATAAACCTTTTAAATTTGCAAAACAAACTTACTTCTTGGCTCAGTGGGGTGAGGGGGATTCTAAGAGAGGGGTGTTATATAAGGGTTGTCCTCCAGAGTACACGAACTGGACATAAAAATATATAAATAAGGGCTTCCCTTGAGCAATCCCAGACAAGGCACTGACTTAGTGGGGCTGCTTGATTGGAGTCTTTAACAGCCCTCCTGTGTAGTACACATGGAACATTGTGGCATTTGTATTGAATAGATGAGATTGGTATTTTCTATGTATCCTTCTTGGTCTTGAACGAACGGGTTATTTGAACTATAGAGCTCAATGTAATATCTGCAAAATTCTCAGATTATGTCATCTGTGTTAGTGCTCATATTATCCCCGTCAACTTTTATTTTTAGTATAATTTTGGCCTTCTCTTCTTTTCTCAACATCTTGGCTAAGAGACTCTATGATTTGTTTGCTTTGATGTAGTATTGTTGTTTGAGGCATAATAAAGAGTATTCCACTGCCCTGGTTTGTATGAGATCTAGTTAGACCCTTATGGTTCTGTATTCCTTCCTTTTTGCCCAACTTGCTCCTACTCCCATCCGGGACATTACCTCCTTAAGCTATCCCTCTAGGTATTTTTCAATAAGTCACATATCACCTGTTCCTACGCGCCTTGGTGGCTATTATTTTTCCCCTAATTGTTGCTTTGAACGCATCCCATCTCGTCAGTTGGGATGTGACTGTGGAGTTGTTTTCTTCAAAGAAACCTACTGGTTCTACTGTCGTAGTTTGTCATCCTTAAGCAGAAACGCAGGATACGCCACTTCCATAATCCCAGGGGAGCCAAGTTCCTTTTGATAGTCGGCTGGATAGGAGCATGGTCTGAAATTGTCATTATCCCCAGTGTCATTTCTAATATCCGACCAGAAGACGCCCAATGTCCATATGTAATCTATCCTAGATGGGCGTGTAAGTAGAAAGTGTAACCCTCCTCATCTTCCTCAATTTCTCTCCATACGTCAACTAGTGTGGGGTTTGGTATTCTTTCCTTTAGCTCTTCGAGGGCTTCCCCTGCGTTCCTAAACCATTCTTACTCCTATCCGAAATGAATAGATGGTAAGGTTTTCAATGGAAAATCGCTAATACTAAGATCCATAGACACTCTTTCCATTGAAATGTAACGAATGAAATGCTTTTCAATTAAAATTCAATGAATATTCATTTTGATGGAAAGGTATTTCAATCAATACATTTCGATGGAAAAAGTGTCTATGGATCTTTTTTCGATGGGAGGACTGCATACCAATGTCTATAGTATGATCAGTGATTTTTGGATGAATGTGTCTTGTCCTATATTCGGAGCGTAGATTGTCGCTATTGTGTACATCTCACCCCTCCCCTTTAAATTTGCTTCTATGCATCTCCCTTGTGCATCCCTGTCAGTCTTGATGACTGTAAGGCCAAGCTCATTCCGAAGAGCCAACAGTAACACCCCCTTTCTTACTATTATGCGTTGATGTATTTGGCGGAATCCCCTTACTCTTATTTTGTCTCTGTCCCGGGTATGAATCTGGGTTTCCTGCAATGTTATTATGTCGGGGCCTTCCCCCTTTATGTTTTCCTCCTTTTTCACTGGGGAATTTAAGACATTGATGTTAAGAGATATGATTGAGAGTCTATTATGTCTAGCCATTTCCTTGAGGCTCTACCTGTATTGGTTGCCTGTTCCTCAACTTTTGTCCGGACCACCCCCTCCAATCTCCAATCCCCATATCTTCTCCCCCATTTCCCTGTCCCCCCATGTTCCCCGCCCTCTCTCTCGCCCTCTCTCTCCCCCTCCCCTCCACTGGATGGGTTCAACCAGCCTCTAGCCCCCCTCAAATTGTCATTTTGAGGGTTGAACCCCTGACTGTTTCCAGCACGGACCTCTGCTGGTGCTCCCAAACACACTCTAAGGTCTTCCCCCTCGCCCTCTTTGTGGACCCTGTTGATTGCCCTCTCCAGGCCTGCGATATTAGTAACGCCTTCCCCTCCTCCTGTGGTTTTCCTGGGGCAGGCCCTTTTAGATGTAGTTGGTATCCCCCCCATTTTAGGTCTTTAAGATCTCACCGTCGACCATTTCTATGGTTTGAGGTTTCTTTTAGTGCTTTAGTGAGGGGTCTACTGGGGTTTGGTCCTTTTCCTTGATCCCCGGGAGTATTGCTTCTTCAGAGGACGCTATTCTGTGGCGTTTCCCCTGCCAGTCAAAGATTAACCCGAACGGGAAAGTCCATCGGTATTGGATGTCTTTGCCTCGTAGGACGGACAGGACTGGGGCCATTCTTTTCCTTTTGTGAGGGTTATCTGGGCTAGGTCTTGGAAGAGGCAGATGTCTGCTCCATTGTAGGATATTTGGTTCATCTTTCTTGATTTTTGCAGGATCTTTTCTTTAGTCGAACAATCATGAAGTGCCACTAGGACATCCCTTGGTCTCACCCCCGGTTCCGTCCTGCGGGGTCCCACCCTGTGGATCCTGTCGATTTTTATTAATGGTGTATCCTATGCATCCATGAGGTCTGCAAAGATGCTTCTGACCACTGATTTGAAGTCTTTATATAGGACCTCCCCGGGGAGGCATTTGAGTCGAATGTTCGATCTCCTGGATCTATTTTCCAGGTCTTCTGGACCTCGAGGTTATGGGTTGCAGTTGATAACTGGTAAATCAGGATGTCAGTCCTCTGTCAATTCCTGAATCGCTCTCTCGTTTATGTCCACCCTTTTCTCCCATCTTATTTACATCATGTTTTATGTTTTACAGGGCCTCTGCTAGATCATCTCATCTCCATTTGTCACTGGACTGTGTTTGCTATTTTGTCTCTGAAGTCGATGTACTGTTTGAGGAGCACCTGGGTCACTGTCTGACCTTGGGCATCTTGTGGCTGCAATTCTGGTTGGTCCCGGATTTGTTGTGCTCCCTCAGTGCAGTAAGATTCCTTGGCCCAGATCTTCTGCAGCACACCTTCATGGGTTTTCTTGGTTCCCTTTGTGAGAGTTGGTAGCTCTTTCCCCCTAGTGAAGGGAGCAGTTCCCTGGCGCTCTCCCTTGTCCTGTGGCTTGCATGCGTTGAGATTCTCGGGGTGCTCCCTCTTTGTTCTTCCTGGCTCCCCCTGGTCATTTTTGGTTTGATTTCTTTTTACCCTGTGTGTTCCTAGGTGTCCCGTCCAAGGAACTACTTCAGATGCGGGGAGAATGCGTAGTGGTATGTGATGCGTCCCTCCCCCCGACCCTGCTTTCTGGGCTTAAGACGCCTCTCTCCCTTTAAACTTGAGATTGTTAGGTTGCCGACTTAACGGTATCAGGTGAAGCCGGTGCAGCCGGCGCAGCAAGCCGGTCACTGCTCTGCTCGTTCTGGATTGCTGATGTGCCTCTCCAGAGTCGCCGGGCTCAGCTGCCGCGACTGGGGTGCCGGGCTGGTTAGCAGGTCGGGCCTTCTTATGTGCTCCCCTCCGTACAGGCCTTCCATCTGTAGATTGAACGCTGTGGTGCCGAACTGCTCCTCGATCGCTCCTTGTTTCCATGAAACTGTGTGTGGGTGAAGCCTTCGCAGGGCTGTGTTCCACTCACCAAAACGCCTGCGGAGGTTGTTTTTAGCTTTTAAGATGGATTTGCTGGCAGGAGAGCATCGATTATGGTGCTCTCCACTCTGCAGCAATCTTGGATTGGAATCCCTCCTATCTTAAGCCTCACTTCCATCTGTCCCAGAACTCCCAAATTACTTGGCACTCACCACACCTCGGCCACATCATCTCTCCTGAGCCCAGAAAGTGTGATATCAGATTCAGTGTCATGTAGGCCCCATGAAGGACAACGTTGGGTTAGTTTCAGCCTTTCCTCTCTTCTATCTCTCTCTCTCTCCACTTGTGGCGTTCCCCAGGCGTCCAGCCTCTCTCCCTGGCTGTTCAACCAATAGCTGGCACCACTTTCCCACCGCATTGCTTCCATCTGCTCCAACTTTCTGTGTCATGCGGATGACACCCAGCTTTCTTTCAGGCTCCACTCAGCCGCCTCTTCTCCTCTCATTCCAGACTGTCAGAACAAAATTCAGAGCTATTCTTCTTTATCTCACTTTCCCCCAGAAGCTCACTGTCTCCAGAGCTCTGGTCCTCTCTAGGCTGGACTTTTGCCAACAGCCTCTTTCTAAATCTTCCTGCCTCTAATCTCCAACCTCTTTAACTTATCCAGAACAGTGCTGCGGGACTTGTCCTTGGCCTCAAGCACAGGGATCATATCTCTCTAGCTCTGAAATCTCTTCATTGGCTCCCAGTAGCAGCAAGGATCAAGTTCAAGGCCCTCTGCATTGTCCCCAAGGCATTCTGGGGCCTGGGACCGCACTACCTCCAACTCTCTCTTCCTAAACATCTCCCCTCTCCAGCTCTCCGCTCAATCACTTCCAACTCTGAGGATCAGTCGCTTTTCCAAGCAGAGAGTTGGGGTCAGATCTCTATCCTCGGCTGGGGCCACCTCTGGAACAGCCTCCACTGCCTCTCTCAAACTTGAGCAGAACCATCCACGGTTCCAGAAGTAACTCAGGAACTTCCTCTTTGCTTCCGCTTTCTCTTCCTCTACCCTGCGGATTCCCCACTGCTCCAATGTTTGTAGTAGCTTCCGGGCTAACCCAACAAGTAATTCTTTATAGATTCTGTATAGATTTCAGCAGACAAACCATCTCCTACCGGCTTACCTGTGGGCAGTAGAGCAATCACCTCACGTATCTCTTCTATCACGAGTGGTGCCTCGAACTCTTCTGTCCGTTCTACACTTAAGGTGGGCAGACATATCCGATAGGGTTTCTGTAATCTCCCGCTCTCTATTATCTCCCACTTCCCCATATAGATCTTGGTAAAATCTCCGGAAGGTGTCATTGATTTCTCTCTGTGACCTCCATAGCTCCCTGCACTCATCTTCTACTTCAGTGATCCCATGTCAGCTATCCGACCAAGACATAACCACGCTAATAATCTGGCTTGTTCCCCTGCCCATGTAGTTTCTCTGATATCTAGCAAAACAATATCTTCCCAGTCTCTCACAATGTTCTAGGCATTCCGGACTAAGCTGGATGAGTGTGCTCTGTGATTTGATGGTCCGCAGGGGGGCCCTCTCGTCTTTTTAAATTTTCTCCTCCGTGTCAGCCAGACTGCGCTCTAGTTCCCTCCGGATCCCACTAGCTTTTGCTATGGCCGCACCCCATATCACTATAAAGGCATCCCCTAGAGTTCCTCCACTACTCACATAGGGCCCCACCACTACTCCGATTCCCCTCGTTAGTGTTAAAGTAGTCATCTATCTGTTGTGTCATACCCTCCAAAATAGGCCCATCTCGCTAGGTTTCAGCTCTCAGTCATTACATGGAAATCGGGGCCGCGGCATTGCTCAGCACCCAGTCAATGGTCAGAGGGGAATGGTCCGAGAGCATCCTACATTCATACGTTGCTCCAACAAATTCCTCTAGTTTCTCCACCTTGGTGAAAAAGAAATCGGTGCATGTGTAAGTAGGAGAAATCCCTCTTAGGTCCCATTAGCCATCTCCAGATGTACTCTAGTTCCAGCTCCCCTAACAATGTCCTCAGAACCTTTGCAGGTGGGGATGGTGCCACCCGTTTGCCGTCCGATCTAGCTAGTTCCGGATACAAAGCCTGGCGTACAGGGAGCAAAAGAAGGTGGAAGCATTCTGATTGGGAGCATAGCTGTTTATCAGGCAAACCTCTTTCTTATCCAGGAAGCCAGGCCCTAGCACCATTCTCCCCCCAGAATCGGAAGGGCACCGTTGGGGAGACACAGATGAGCACCCCCCCCCTTGCATAGCTGGAATAGACTGATCCAAAGGCCCACCCTCCCCATTTCCATAGGACCCGAGCTTGTATTTCTGTGGTGGTGGTGGTGTTAGGGAGAATTCTCTGTAAGGCTAATTTCCCAAACCTAGTTAGTCCCCCAGCAGCTTTGCTGGATTTTTGGGTTTTTTTTTCTCTCCTGCTAAGAGTGAGATTCTTTTGCTCTCACTCTTAGACATGATTTGAGGTGTTCCTTTCACTTTCCATGTGTTTTAGGGGCTATGGGGTCTTTTACTCCATAGGGTCTCATGTGTTTTTTTATGTGGGTTACACAGCACCCTCCGTGCTGTAACCCAGGGGTGTCGTAGTGACCTCCCAACATAGACTCCATACCCTGGGACTGATTACTGTCTCCCAGGGCATGTAAAGTCACCATTGGCTTTACTAGTCCCAAATTATGAATAGAAACCAGTACAAACCATCATATTGTGGACGTACTGGTCGGGGCAATTCGATTGCCCCGGGGTCTGTTGTTCGAGGTGGCACGTCTCCGTCCTCCCTGATCGAGTTTTGGCTGGTGGCAGTGGATACTACTTTTTATATTCGACCGCAAATATATCTCTATGGGATTTTCCCATTGTTCGAGGCTACCAACTTTAATTATTTAATTCTTATAGCCTCGAACATACCGCCGGTTTATTTATTTAGTATTAATTCACCGGTTGGTATTTTTTGCCAGAACTCGATTCTAAAATGGCGTTTGTGTTCTCTTCTGTGACTCCAACCGGAGTCGAGCCCTTTGTTCCACTTTTTGGCAGGCTTCTCCACAGAAGCCTCCAAAAGTGGTGCCACTCTGTCTGGGTACCACAGGGGGTGTGGGAGGGGGTTTAGTCACCCTGCACTGAGTTACCTTGGTAACTCAAGTCGCACTGTTGTGTGATTGGCCCAAGTGGTGAGCCGGCCGGCTCACCACTTAGCATGTTTGATTGACAGCTAGGCTGAGTGAATGGGGTTGTGCTGCATAAAAGCAGGGCTTTGGGGACTGGAACTTCAGAAGTCGTCACAGGACCTAAGAATCCGAGGAGGGAGAAGCTGAGCCGACCTGCAACGACAACACCACCGGTGGAGCCCTGCTGAACTGTCTCACCAATTTTCCCGACGACAGAGGAGATCTCCAGTCTGGAGAGTCTTCTTCCTTTGACTGGTGGTGATAACCAGTTTCGCCTTCTTTTCACCTTCCTGGAGCATATCGCAGCCGCCTTGCCCGCGCCAAGCACCCCGGCAACCGGAATACCACGGTTTACCACTACCGCGAAGAGAAGGGTAGTGCCTTTTAACCGGAGACCTCCGCGGCTGGTTTCTTCCCTGGCAGTGCAACGGCCTTCATCTTTCCTCCACGGCGAGACCTCTGCTTCCTCTGGACGAAACACCGACTTGCCCCTGCCGCCAGGAACAACTGCCCCCGCTGGAGCTTCCTTCACACTTAAGGTACTGCGTCCCGCCTGGCTTCCCTTGCGACAGATCGTTCGGGATGACAGTAAAGCCTCGACTTTCTAACCTGGGCTGGCATGGGACAACCTAGCTAACTTTTCCTGACTTTAATTTCATCCTTTTTGTGCAAACTATCTATAAAGACTCTTTGGGCATAACCCCACTGGTGAACCTGGACCCCTTCTGCTTGCTCTCTCCAAGAGTGGGCCTTGCAATTGACTTCCTTGCTCTCCAGTAGAACTCTGCCTATCCTGCCTTACTGTGGTTCTTTGAGAAAGTATTGAAACTTGTGTGCTTCTTTAACTCTGCCTTTTTCCCTCCCTTTCTTTACAACTTATTAAAGTGTCATCTTATGTTAAGCGCTCACCTCTGTCTGAAAATAAGTGGTGTTTCTCATTAAGACTTGTCTAATAAGTGAATAAGGTTGTATATATATATATGATAGTGACTGTGTGCTGAAATTACTTACCTCTTTTTTGCTAGCGTGATTTACAAATGTGTTTTTAAATAAATAATTCTATACTTTTACACCAAAGCTCTGGTCAGTGTTTGTTTGTACTACTGTGTCTCTGTACCTATTGTGTATACTCTGCATACTGCCTAACTCTTCTTGAGAGAAGTCTGACTGCTCAGACACAGCTACCAAGTGAATCTGTGTGGTACAGACTGCTACCAAGTGGGTTTACTGCCTTTACTGCCAAACACCTGTAGTCTTAAATCTTTTGCAGTGGTCCCTAAGGGAACTGCACAGGTTTCTGCCGAACAGGTGTGTGTCTATTAATATCACAATCTAGATGTTTCGGCTCCTTACGTATGACACCACCCTGACCCCTTAACAAAATCATTCAGCCCCCTTACATTCCAGGATGAAATCTTAAGCATTTCTGCAATCCGGGGATTCATCGTTAACTTCTTCCTTGTCACTCCCCTGTAGGCACCCTATGACCTTCCCATCTTGTCCTTCCAGATTTACTGTGAACTCCCGTTTGCTGTCATTATGCCCAAACAAGCAGTATGTCAACCTATGCAACTTCTTCACGCCAGGAGGTGACATCCGCTGTATCAATCCTGCTCTAGGTGCTCTAGTGTCTCAACTCCTCCCCTGGGTCTCTTGGCCGCATTCTCTGCCGGGGCCGTCGTGCCTCCCACACACGCCTTCAGGTTTTTGTTGTCTTGACTGTACTTTTCTTTTGTATCCATCCCCACTCTCAATCACCGGTCTCCACTCCGAGCAGGTGGGGGAATCTTAGCTCCTACAAGGGGGGCCCTCAGAGAGACCGGAGTCCTTCGGCAGTCTATGCAAACAGAGGGAGGATCTAGGAGCCGCTGTCCTCCAGCTGAGGTGGGGTATGTAAGCTCCGGATACCCCCGTCTTTCTTGTGATGCCCGCCAGGGGGTCTGTGATTGGCACACTCTCCCTCTGCCTTATGACACATCCCAGCGCTGCCTGCCGTCAGAAGACCGCTCCAGCATCCAAGTCCATATTCCCCTCGCAGTGCACGTGGTCCTCTCAATGCGGCTTTGGTCGCCCGGGTTGTTGGAGCAAGTCTGCACCCCATTTCCTCCGCTCCTGTTGCTGGAGGCACCAATCAAGGTATGGTCTGACTCCTCTACGTGTCTTTCATCGCTGGCACACTCTCCGAGCAGCGCCCGCCATTTTGAAAGTGACTGGGGACGTTGTTACTCTCCTTGCCAGACTGCCAACTATGCAGTTATGCTTCTGTATTCTTTCAGAAAGCCTTTTCCAGCATTCATCAATGTCTTGTTCACACTGGTGCATCGATTGCACTCACTCAGATGCCCGAGAAAGCATATTAAGGACGGATCCGTATGGGAGCTCAGGACGGACAGGTCTTTTTCACATCTCTGCTGACCACACCCCTCAAGGAACGCCTTTAAGAAGGATTTTGAGAAGAGAGGCCAAGAGAATTGGAAGAATCCCCTAAGTAAGTTCAACAAATTGCTACAAGTGATCGCCATGAACTCTCTAACGATTCTATATTGATGGAAATGTGCTAATAAAGTAGCCCCAGGAGAAGGGAGTCATTCTCCTGGACATTAATTATTTTGCATTATATAAGGAAAGGCTTGGTATCATCAATGA